>NC_037673.1:148286787-148603523 GCF_003255815.1 Theropithecus gelada
TTTTTTCTTTTTTTTTTTTTTTTTTTTTTTTTTTTTTTTTTTTTTTTTTTTTTTTGAGACGGAGTCTCGCGCTGTGTCACCCAGGCTGGAGTGCAGTGGCGCGATCTCGGCTCACTGCAAGCTCCGCCTCCCAGGTTCAGGCCATTCTCCTGCCTCAGCCTCCGAGTAGCTGGGACTACAGGCGCCCGCCACCACGCCCGGCTAGTTTTTTGTATTTTTAGTAGAGACGGGGTTTCACCATGTTAGCCAGGATGGTCTCGATCTCCTGACCTCGTGATCCGCCCGCCTCGGCCTCCCAAAGTGCTGGGATTACAGGCTTGAGCCACCGCGCCCGGCTTAAATTTAGGTCTTTAAGAGGGTAGATCTTAAGTGTTCTTACTAGACACACACACACACATACACACACAATGAGAAGTATGTGAGTTGATGGATATGTTACTTAGCTTGAGTGTGGTAATTATTTCACAATGCATATGTATATCAGAACATCACATTGCATATCTTCCATATATACAATTGTTATTGGTCAGTTATACCTTAAGAAAGCTAAAAAGAAAAAAGAAAAGAAAATGCTGCATAAAGAGTAAAAGACTTGGTATGTGAGGGTCAGTTGTGGTGATTTGACTTGGGAGTCATTGCTTTCATGGCTGCTATGGGAATGCCATTATGGCTCAAGGGATGAAGAGAGTATCTTTGGAGGTTCTGAAACATCTCTGAGGTGACTCAGAAAGAGGCAGCTGCCCAAGACAGACTGCAGCCCAGGCTGCCTGTACCTTCACTGGGCTGTCTAATTACACCAGAGCCTACGATGGTTTCTCTCAATCCCTCTCTTTCACCTCCTCCTCTTGCTGGCCTGCCATGCCTCTCTACTCTGTGCTTCTGGGTTCAGACCCCAGCTTCCTACCCATCCTTCCAGCTGCTATACCAACTGACTGACTTTCTTCTCCCATGCTTTTATGAGCTTGTTCTCAGCCTGAGACAGGACACGCAAAGCCAGTCTTGATCTGGCCCCAGTTAGTCATCCAGATATTCAATCTTTCGACAAAGGCATGGGAGACAGAGAGCTGAGCTACACCATCGTGGCTTCTCTGCTGTCTCATAGCTCACAGGCTAGTGAACTTTTTCTAGCTATTTACTAACCTTCAGTGACACCTCTCAGCTCCCTCTTGCTGAGGTCTATTGTGAGCATTCTCTCTGCTTTTGCTCTATTGGAAATGCCAGTTCATCTGTGACAGAGACTACTAGGTATCTTCCCAATATCAGTTCTTCACTTCTGCCTTAGAAATAGGATCCATTCTGCTACCTGGAATAATGACTGTATTTACCAGCTTCCCTGGTAATTAGGTAGGGCCCATGCTTCAGTCACTCACTGCAGGAGTCATAGGAAGAAAATGTCAGAGCCACTTTTTTGTTTCAAAACCTATTCTTTTAACCAGTAGGTAATAGAGCTGTGCCCATCATGGGTACTTCATAAGATCTGTTGAATCAATGATTGAATGTGTTTGAAGTGACCTCTGGTCCTGGTTGGGGGGTGGGATCTGACGAGGATGGCCCTTGTACCTACCTGTGTTGTAGTGCTTGGTGCAGTATCTCAAGTCCTTCTCTTCCTTCAAGATAAACTGGGGCAGAGTTAGTCCATCTGCCACCTGCACGGCTCCCTGTTCCTGCCACTCAAAGATGAGGTCATTCATGGTATATCCAACTGGGATGGGATCAGAAGAAGGAGCAGTCACCACTCAGAAGCACTTGTTTGAAGCATGTCAAGGTTGGTTAGGGTTAGAGACTGAGAGAAACATCAGACACTTGATGGAACTTGTGAGACCAGGTTGCTTTTTATTTTCCTCTCAAAAGAGGTAAAAAACAGGTTAATTATTTGTATCTACCTCAGAGCCCTTCCACCTCTCTTCCCAACCTTCTGCATTAGCTTGTCCTGTTGTTCCCTCTCTTACTCCCATGGTGAAATGCTGTTGACATCTGCTATTTTCACCTGCACACCATCCTTGTCAGCCTCCTCTTTTGCTCACAGCAGATATTCCTCTGTGGAACAACTGTATTGCATACTGTCTTGGTGGGACTAACCACTGGCTGGGGTAGAAGGTAGAAAGTGTGAAATGGTGACTCAAGCTAGGCCAGACTGTGCCCCAGCACTTCAGCAACTATTGAGTGAAGTAACAGGAGGTTCAGAATTGGTTTGTGCTGATTCCCTTCACAGGTAGAACTCCAAGGAAATGGTCGATTAGTTCCTGTTGTCTAAGTGCTCTGCCTTGGTTTCTGTATTTTTAAGTTAGTCAGATTGGTTTCTCTGTTTGCAATCACAGGAGTCAGCTTTCCAATCTGTTAAAATCCCGGTCCTCCATAAAGTCTACTCCAATACCCTCTCTCTTTCTCCATCAGAAGGAAGCACTCTTTCTGCCATGAGGCCACAGTGCTTTGTACTTCTAACAACACAACAATCACTTGCCACCCTTTATTAGAGTTATTTGTGCAGTCAGTTGTTACTTCCCCTGCTGGAGTGAACATCTTGTGGGTTCAAAGACCATGACTCATTCAAGTCATTTCTCCTCCATTCACATTAACCATAGACATGGGACAATGACCCTTTGGAGAACGCTGCTGGCTCCAAAACGTGGTCCTCAGGCAATGTAAGGGGAGTTATATTTCTAATGCATTTTCTAAAAGCAAAGTCCTTCATGGAATATTTTGGGTTATTACAGTAATCTCCTGGGCTCTAGTGGTTAGGAGCAGCTGTGTGGGAATTTCTGCCTGTCCCATGGGTAAAAAAGGGAGCCTGGTTCTTTCTAGAGGACTCATGCAAGAGACTCACAGCTTTCCAGTTGCATGATACATGTCTGGACATCCATGGGGAAATTCTTCAAGTCCATGGGGCAGGCCAGTGTCAGGGTGATTCTGGGAAGAGAAGGGAGTTGAATGATGCAGGATCCACACATCAGGGAGGCTGTGCCTCTATTGTAGTTATCGTTAGAAAATCAGTTGTCCAGGGCAGGGAAAGAAGGTCAGGGAACTTGTGTTTGTTTGTTTGTTTATTTATTTTTGAGAGGTGAGATCTCCCTTTGTGGCCCAGGCTGGAGTGCAATGGTGCAATAATGGCTCACTGCAGCCTCAACTTTCTAGGCTCAAGCAATTCTCCTGCCTCAGCCTCTAGAGTAGATGCGACCATAGGCACATGCCACCATGCCTGCTAATTTTTAAAAATTATTTTGTAGATATAGGGGTCTCACCATGTTACCCAGGCTAGTCTCGAACTCCCAGGCTCAAGCAATCCTCCCACATCAGACTCCAAAAGTGCTGGGATTACAGGCGTGAGCCACTGTTCCCGGCCGTGACAAGATTTATATATATAGAAAGCCCTGAAAATTACACACACACACATACAAACTGTTAATGCACATAATGGAATTTAGCAAAACTGAAGGATAAAAAATCCACCAGGAGTTCTGGCAAGAAGCGCGGTGGGAAGCAGAGTGCAGCCAGATGCTTTGGGGACCTGCAGGCCCTCTGACCTTGGAGGTGCAGATGAGCTGGGGGCTCCAGCCTGGCGGCAGGCTCTGTTCTCCAGGCTCTCACAGCCCTTGCCGTGGCTCCCACCAGCTGGGCCCAGGCCTGAAGTAGTGACAAACCTCTTTTCCCACCCCACCTCAGGGACCTGGTGGCCATCTGGTCTCCCAGCCAACTTTGCCCAGCCTAGACAAAGCTCCCAATGGCTACTGGGATGCAGCACCTTTGGGTGGTGGCGAGTGTGGACAACTTGTGTGTATTAAATAAGTATGTGTGTATTTCCAAGTTCCTGATTGAAAAATGGAGGCTTAGAGAGGTAAAAGTAGGTTGCCTAAAGTGACACAGAGTCAGGGAACTTCTGGGTTTCTTTGGAGTCTATCTGGCCTCTGGAGACCTGTCTTTAGCAAGTTGCCTGGAGACCAGGGGCTGCTCCCGTTCCATACTCTTCTGCATAGCCCTCAGGTAGGGACAGAGCTCAAATTTTAAGTTGAGCAGCACCCATGTGCACCTGCAGCAGATGTTGCAAGTGGTTCTTGGCTACCTTCTTCACACACAGGGCTCATCAAAGGTTATTTCAAAGAGGCCGTCTGCCTTCTGGGTGTCCAAACACAGTTGACTCACATCAGTAGGCTCATGCTAGGGGTCGACCGGAAAGGGGTGGGCTCCTAAGGATTCTGGGCTAGCTATTTATTTTGGTTGTTCAACCCTTACAGAGGCCACAGACTCAGAACCAGAGGGAGTCCCCTTAACAGAATTCGAGGCCTGCAGCTCAAGCTGGGATACAAGACTCCAGCTTGAAAGGCTTTTCCAACATCTGAGTACCTGCTGCAGGGGACGGAGAAGAAAGGCTTTCAGAGCCCAAAGAGCCTTAGATCATCAAGCCAACTCCCTCATGTGACAGGTGGGAAACCCGGGGTACAGAAAGGGATAGGCTGAGAGTCATCTAAGGTCACACAGCAAGCTGATACATCAGCCAGGATTCAAAACCATGTGTCCTGGCCTTTGGATTCTGAGTCCCAGGGTGAGGTTGACTTATGTGTTTGCTGGCAGCACTGCTCTCCTGAAAAGCCAACCCCAATACCCTAAGACACATAATTGGTGGTGTTCTAGTGGAACTGAACTGGCACTTTGGCTGTATGTGATGAGGTACACAGCACTTTGTGAACTTCCTTCCTCCAGCTCACACCCACAGCTCTGGATCTGGGCCCCTTTAAGCATAAGGTTAAAGTAAAAGGGGAAAAACGGAAGGGAGAGGGAGAGGAAGAAGAGGGAAAAGAAGGGAGTGGAAGGAGGGAGACAGTGAAGAGAAAGTGAATGCAGTTGAATTTCTGCAGATAAAAGCTCCAAAGTGGGGCAGCTGTCACATTGGGTTAATTTCCTGAAGTCGAATGACCTTGGAAACATCACTTTCTGCTGATTTGTCCTTCTATCATGCTGTACCAGGACTTAGCTTCCTAGAGATAGGTAACTAGCTTGGCAGCAGCAAAATCCAAGCAGGCTGACCTTACCATCCCCCTAGCCAGCCGGGCCTGGGTGGCCATTTCCTAAGCCTGTCACTCCTCTAGTCTGGATGTTTACTTGGGGGGATGGGAAAGTGGGCTCCTGAGCGAGGAAGGCCATATGAGCAGCGGGTTCCTCCAAGCCTTCTCTTGATGGTGAGGTTCCTAAGCTCCCTCCCCTACCCAACCTGCTCTTGGGAGAGACCGAGTTCAGTCAAACCTGAGGGTTAGGATCTGTACAGCCTCTCCCACAGGCTGGGAAAGTTAAGGCTCATCACCCAAAGGAAACAAAATGTGTTTCCCTGAAGGACTGGAGCAGGAGGGGGAGACATTTAGGGCCAGCGCCCTTTTAAGTTCTTTGAAATAAGAACATATTCATATATTGATCAAATATTTGAGTGCCTATTGAATGCCACGCACTGCTGTAGGACTTTGAGAGGGCATCAGATTCACACTAATACAGATTAGAATCTAGGCTTTGCTACTAACAAACTGGAAACTTTGGCAGGTTACTTAAATTTTTCTGATTCTCATTTGTCTAATCTGCAAAATGGGCATAGTAAAACCTGCCTCATGGGGTTATTAGGAGGGCTAGATATAACACATGAAAAGTACCCAGCATAGTTAGTGAATTCTCATGAATGGTAGCTATTATTATTACATGTGTAAGGTATTTTTTCACCTCTTTGACATTGGTCATTTTCCTTATGCCTTAGGAGAGGAGATCAGGACTTGGTGCGGAGGGGTGGCAGCAGACTCTGAAGGCTTTGCCCCTAACCAGTATCTCAAGGATACTCCACATCTGGAGAAGGAAATCTAAACTCCTAGACCCAATGCAAAATTTGGGGGATAGATTTTGTAGAAGGGATGGAGTAGCCCTGGCCTTGACCGTGAGCAACACCATCCACCTGGCAGGCTCATTTACTTTGAAGTTGCTGTGATTTTCTAGGCTTAGCTCTTGCTATTGGTAATCATGCTTGGATACTCTTTCCTATCTTGTTTGATTGAAATGCTGGGTAACTTAAACCCCACCTTCTCTAGGATGCCTTTCTTGGTCTCCTTGGTTATAATAAATCATTGGCTCCTAGAGTAAAATACCCCATTGTATTTTATTATTACTTGCTGAGTATAAGTTACAGAGCTGGGTCTGCCTATTCTGCAAAGGTGTTGGGTTACCAGGGCCTGTTCACCTCTGTTTAGGCCCCTCTTTTAGGGTCTGTGCCCAGAAGGTAGTCGGGTAAGGCACATTCTGAGGAGGGAGTGGGTGAACCTGGTCAGAACTCACCTGATGCTGTAGAGGACGTTCCCATTCCGGGAGATCCTTAGCAATTTGTTGTCTGTGGTGATCTCATGGAAGTGGGCCCCCTTCTCGTTGGCAAAGAACAGGTCAGGTTTCCAGATGGAGTCCAGCATGGATGGGTCCAGGTCCAGAGAGTCGTCAGGGTATTCGTTATAGGCCAGGCGGGGGTCGTTCCATTGCTGACGCAGGAAGATGTTGACCCTATAGTCCTACAGCCAGGAAACAACAAGGTGAAGGCAGTGTTAGACCCAAGGACATCAACTTTTGGAGGACCTGGGTATTTCTGGTTAGTAAAACCTTTTCTGGAGGATGTTATTAAGTGTGGTTGCATCTTATATGGGAGTGAGACATAAAAGGTGTGTATCAGGCAAAAACCATGGGAGTCATAATTACCCCTGAAAATCCTCTAAATTCCCCATGAGGTATATTTGACCCTGAACTGAGATTATGTAAATGTTATTCTTTATTTTGAAAAAAATAAAACTAAAGAAAAGTTCAAAGACGGGTGTAATAAACACTTGTTTTCATCATCCTGTCAATATTTTTTCATGTTTGCTTCATTTTTTTTAAATAAGAGAAAAAATACATTGCATATAAATTGAAGTCCCCCTTTCCCCCTCAACCCCAATAGCATAGTACTTCTTAGGCACACCAAGATTTGAGAGTCACTGGTCTAGACAAATTGAAGGAATGAAAGGATATAATCAAAGCTGATGTCTGAGCATTCAAACTATTCTGCCTAAAGAGAATAATTAATTCTCAAGAAGTGAAGGAGGGATGGGCAGAAGAATTCTGTATTGTTCCTGCTGGTCCCAGGGTTCATCCCATTCTGTTTTAATCCCAGCCTTCTATAACTTACTGTGACATATGTTGATTTGTTTGGAAAGGTTTAATAGATGTCATGGAGTCACATCTTACTAGCTTCTAAACTCAGTGCTTAGTTAATATTTCTCTGATGGGACTGCAGTGTAGTTATTCCACTGAAAGGAAATTCATGAGTCAAATCAATTAGGGAAATGTTAGACCAGATGAAATACAACAGGTTTCTTTATTGCAGGACTTCTCAGAGACCTTAATATGCTGATGAGTTGTGTGCATCTCAAGAAGGGAATAGAATATGATTTATTTTGGCCATGGAATTCTTATGTTTGTGCATGATGAGTATCTTCTATAGAATATAGGTTAGGAATGGCTGTCCTAGTCAAAACTCCATCCCCACCTCCCACCTTTTTTTTTTTTTCCAGATGAAGAAACTAAAGTCCAGGGAGAATTGAGACTGGCTCATTGTCACTCTGAAAATGTAGGTCCAGAGCTGATTCTAGAACCCAAGTATTCTGACTCCTAGCTGAGAGTTTGCTCAATTGCCTCAGCTGTTCCTAGAGGAAGTGAAAGAGTCCATTCAGTTTATATTTACAACGTGAGGAGCTGTTATGGTATGGGTAGATCTCAATAGCAGAAAACTGGGTCATGCAGTTAAGAAATATTTCCATTAAGAAAGTTTTCAGTCAGGAGCGATGGCTTATGCCTGTAATCCCAGCACTTTGGGAGGCCAAGTTGGGAGGATTGCTTGAGCCCAGGAGTTTGAGACCAGCCTGGCCAACATGATGAGACCTTGTTTCTACCAGAAAATACAAAAGGTAGCCGGGTGTGGTGGTGCATGTGATGGCCTATACAGTAGCCTGTAGTCCCAGTTACTCAGGAGGCTGAGGTCAGAGGATCACCTGAACCCAGGGAGGTCCAGGCTGCAGTGAACCATGATCATGCCACTGCACTCCAGCCTGGGTGACAGAGTGAGACCCTGTCTCAAACAAACAAACAAAACAGAAAAAGAAAATTTTAAATTTTGTTACAGAGACATTGTAAACCTGGAGTTCATGAATAGCATGACACTACAAGTAGAGTTTAGGGTATATTTGTGTTTCCCAAGCAGGAAGGGCATAGCTCTCTGTGTTGAATCTCCCACAAGGGTCTATAGTTCCCCAAATGATTAATATCCTCAGTTCAAGTCCAGCTTTAAATGCTTTCCTCCAAGGAATAATCTCCACACATGAGGACCTGCTATTGCTTTTTCCCTGAGGGTGCTGGATAAACGAGGTCATGCAATATTTTCTTTTGTAATGCTGCTTGTAAATCCTCATCAGTCTTGATCTGTTATCAGCAGAGATAAACTAAAACAAACAAGCTTCCTCCCCACCCTCACCCTCACCCCTGCTCAATTCCTCCTACCGTGCATGCCTTGGTCTGTTTGCCTATAGAAATATCAATAGCTTCATAAAATGTTCTAAGGTATTTTATAGGATTTTTCTATAATTTAATTGCGGCCTCTCTCTCCAGCCCCATAGAAAGTGACATTTGGCCTCATAATCTCATATCTTATAAGTCCCATGGTGGTGGGAGAACTCCAGGCCCGGCCTGAGTGTTGGCTCTTTGTCCTGCTGATGGTAATGGACAGCTCCCAATCTGGTCCCATCTGATCAGGGGATTGGAAATAGCCTCTCCTTCTCCTTCTCCCTTGGATTTTGCATGAAGTGTGTGTGTGTGTGTGTGTGTGTGTGTGTGTGTGTGTGTGTGTGTGTATGTGTGTTATGATGAGGCACTGGGCAAGTCACATCAGAGTGAACAGACTATGAATGGTTGGGCAGAAAAAGCCTTCAGTCCCCAGGCCCCAGCTGTACTCTTGATGTTCTTGCCAGTGACATGTCAAGTCCATTTATGTGGCTAGCAGGAAGAAAAGAAAGTGGCATTTCTTAAAATGGTCTGTTAGGCAGCAGGCGCCGTTCTAGATACTGTCACATACATTTAATCCTCACAAAACCCCTGCAAGCTAGACATTCAGATTCCCATAGTAAGGGTAAGAAAACAGGTCTGAGAAATGTGTCCAAGGCACAGGGCCAGTGAGTGGCAGAGCTAGGACTGGAATCAGCATCAGCCTGAGCCTCTAGTGAGCACTTGTGATTTACGTCACATGATGTGGACAGCCAATCCTGTGTGAGGGACGCTCTCTGTCAGCCTCATTGCTCAGGCAAATTCTGCTTTCTCAGCTTAAGGCTTATCTCCTGCAGGAGCCTTGATGCCCCAGGCTTCCCTGACCTCTTCCTTTTTGATTCCTAGCAAGACCGAATCACCTGGAACGTTTAATTGAGCACTTCTTCACTGTTTATGTCTTATGTCCTCAACTTGATTGGGAGCAATTTGAACGGATGAACCGGACCTTATATTTTCCTGCACCATCTCACCTAGTCACCCAGTCAGTGTATCTATGAGCTACCTAGTACCTATGGGAAGGAAGAGGAGACAAAGTCAGAAAAAGCTGGAACAGAATGTGCTTTTCTTATTTTACATCTGGAAAGACTGAGACCCAGAGGGGAAAGGTATTTCCTAAGATTGCACAACAATTCAGTAAAGAATCTGGAATTAGAACTTGACTCTGCTTCTCTGAGCCTCACTGTTAAAAGAAGTTAGGCTAGATGGTCTCTAAGAACTTTTCCAAATCTAACAGCTAATTGTGGTTAGTTTTATTTTTTCCAACAACATTTAACTGAACTCTCTTAAGTGCCAGATATTATTCTAGGCACTGAGGAATCCACTGAGGACAAGAAAGATATATTTATTCAGCTCCAGAGCCTCCCGTGTAACGTTTACACCACACTGAGATAAGGGTTGTGATAGGGGTTAAGCGCAGGGTGCTGGGGAATATAGAAGACAGGTTCCCACCTGGACTTGGGGGTGCTGATCAAGGAAGTCTCCAGGTAGAAGTGATATTTAAGGTGAGACCAAATACGGTTGAGTCAAAGAGGAAAAGCATTTTTGGGCAGCTGGAAGTGCATATGTGAAGGCCTAGAGGCAAAGCAAGAGTGGGGCACTTTGGAAAGAACAGCAAGTGAATGAATAGAAGAGTGGGAGGATGCATGCATGGTCTTGCAAGCTGTCCTGAGAAATTTGAACTTTTTCCTGATAATAATGTGGAGAGTTTGAAGAATTTTAAGTGAAGATGAACATTATTACATTTGCATTTTATTACTAATATTTTAAAATGTTTTAACTGTTATTTCAGAAGCAATGCACGTTGACAGTTAAAAAATATAAATGTACACCATCTAAAAGAAGAAAAACAAAATAAAACCCATCTCTTTGTATTTCATAATGAGCCTCTCATTATGAAATGACTAATGAAAAGTTTGAGCAGGAGACGGAGAATGTATCTTGGTGTCCTCAGGCAGCTTGACTCCTACTGGCAGCGCCTGCCCTAGCAGCTGCTACCCAAACAAGTTGCTGCCATTGATTTCCTCCCTTAAATTGGCAAACAGCAGTGAGAAATGCAGTTCAGAAAAGATCAATGTAAGTGGTGTAATAGGCCGAAAGCTAAAGGCTGTTTTGCTTATTTGGCCATAGCTATACATATGCGGGTTGGTGTTCGACATGCTGGGGGCCATGTTCAAGTTCAGGGACTGGAGGAGCAGCAATTGAATTCTCCACCCTAGAACCTGAGGTTCCACCTCTGGGAGCTGGTTTCTAGGTCTCAAACTCTCAAGGGTAGCCCACAAACCTGAAGAAGAAGGGGTTTCCAGAGCTCTGGTTCAACAGTGTTCAGCATCAACTCACCCATCCTGCCTCTCTGATTCCTTGATGATCTAATTTCTGGTAACTGGGCAACTAGCTGCCCTGCTTATGAGACTAAGGTAGAGCATTAACTCATTAATTTATTCATTCATTCATTCCACAGACATTTATTGAGGGCTTCCTCTGTACCACCTGAAGTTGGATCTGTCCCCGACCTCTACCCACACTGTGCCTCATTTCAGATTCTAACCTCTCCTAATAAACTCCTCTAAACTCAGTATGGTGGTGAAGTAGGAAACATGAAGTGTTTTAGTAGGATAGAGCTAAGAGCTTGTGCAAGAGTGTTGCTGGCAAGGGCATGTGGAATGCAAGAGGTGGGCCCATTGCAGTCAGAACCAAGAGACATTGCATCAAGAGGTAAACAAAAGAACCAGATCCTTATACCTTTTAATGTCTCATCATTCCACTTCCCAAGGGGATATCTCATCTCTAAACTCAATCCAACTCTATTAACATTTATGAGGCTGATTGGGAGTACAGTGAGGATGAAGGCACAGGGTCTTCATTTCTATACTTAAAGAACTCAGTTTATCTAGCAAGCAAGATAAGGCATGGACACAAATATCTACCACACAAAATTGAAAGTGAGAGGGTCATAAGAAGTTCTAATGGCTGCATGTGGTGGCTCATGCCTGTAATACCAGCACTTTGGGAGGCCAAAATGGGCAGATTGCTTGAGCCCAGGAGTTTGAGACAAGACTGGGCAATGTGGAAAACTCCGTCTCTACAAAAAAAGTAAAAATAAAAAAATTAGCTGGGCATGGTGGTGTGTGACTGTAGTCCCAGCTACCTGGGAGGCTGAGGTGGGAGGATCAATTGAGTCCATGAGGTTTAGGCTGTAGTGAGCCATGATTGTGCCACTGCACTCAGGCCTGGGTGACAGAGCAACACTCTGTCTCCAAAATAAATAAATAAAAATAAATAAAAATAAATAAATAAATAAATACTTTTAACAAATTGCCATTAGAGATGATTTCCAGCCAAGTTGGGCAAATCCAGAAAAGCTTTTGAGGAGAAGGTAGCATTTGAGGTGGCCCCTTTCAGTTTGTTCCATCCTCCAGAAGTTAGCATCTCTAGATCTAGTATTGTTCTGAGATGTGAACAGTATCTGGTTTCACCTGGAACAAGGCCAGTGATATGCTCCAAGCCTATATTTCTCACATCTGTGAGATAAGGGTAAGACATTAGGACTAGGGCTGCAGCCTCAGAGTATTTGGAATTAGAATATGTAAAATTGGGGGTAAAAGGAATCTCATGTAGAAGGGATAGCACAAGCAGAGGTGTGTAGGCAGGGGCATTCAAACAGTTTAGTTTAGCTCAACCATTAGCAGCATAAATAGTAACAATTGCCCCTTATCAAGGCCCTATTATACACCAGGCATTATGTCGTAAGCATGCCATACATGTCAGCTTATTTTATCTTTAAAACAATCCTATGACTTGGGCATTTTCAACCTAATTTTTATAGATGAAGAAAGTATAGGGAGATTAAGTGCTTTGTCCGGATTTACACAGTTAGGAAATAGTGGGGCTGGAGTTCAAATCTGGTTTGTCTGATTACATAAAGTTCATGCTCTTAACTACTCTACTGTAATAAGGCTGCAAAATGAATTAATTTGAGACTGTGGATATCTTTAACTGCCAAACCAAGGTGTTTGGATTTTATTTGGTAGCCAATTTAGCACCACTGAAGACTTAAGCAGTGGGGTAATGTCACAGTTTGATTTCAGGAAGATCAGTATGGTAGGAACCACTGTAGACAATTGGAAGCAGGAGAAAACAGGTACAGAAAGACCTGTTTTAAGGCTGTTGTGACAATCCAGTTGGGAGGTAATAAAGGTTCTCAACCAAGATAGCAAGAATGGAGACTGGAGCTAGATGAGAGAATCATCGTTCTTATCATCACTATTTTTATCATCAAATATTACAGCTAGAAAGAACCCTGGAGACTTCAGTCTCAACTCTCTCATTGCATAGAAAGGGAGTCTCCCTCAGGGGCATACCACAATTCAATTGACTAAGGTGGGACCTGCATACAGAAATCCTGTTGGACAGATGTGAAAACTGGAGCCCTAAAAGCTCAAGTTCCTGCTGCTAATTACTTGTAAATTCAGAATTGATAATAACAATGCAAATAATACTAATACACTGAGACTTTATCACATGCAAGAAACTGTGTTAAGACCTTTATGTGTGTTATCTTCACAATAACCCTGTGATGTAGGTTCTATTGTTATTCTCATTTTGCAGGGAAATCAAGGTACAGAGAGATTAATGTTCCACTCATGACATTGCACAACTGGTAAGTGACAAAGCTGGAATTTGAACCCAGGACGTTAATGTCAGAGCCCAAGCATTTAACCAGTAGACTACACTACCCATGATATCCCAGATATGCATTGAGTGACAGTTTGATGACACCTCAGTGTCATCAGTACTGCCTCTGGCTGCTATGACGTACCTGTGGGATTTTAGGTGCCCACAACTAACAGGAAGTATTGAAAAGGGCAAAGGACAGAAAGCTTCTGCCCTAGATTTAGCAATCCGCTAGTGCTTTATTTCTGCCTCAAGCCATGGAATTCATCTGCTCTCTGCTCTACACTCAAGTCCAGTGCTTGTGGACTGTCCAGATCCCTGTCTGTTGCCTGCTTGGCCCCAGATGCTTTGTGTCTTGAATTTCTCCTAAGTCACCATGCTGCCTGGTGCATTCTCATTTAGATATCACACAATCAAAGCTACATTTGTTGTAAAGAACTGTAGATGGTTTGGACCAGTGGAGCTTAGCATCTTTATTTGTCTTTAGGGGATCACTAAAGATCAATGTGCATTTAATAATTACATAAAAATGTGAATAGCAGTTCTGTTTATTGGGTGTATTGGGTGTCTAACATTTGCTAAAACTTTTTTTTTTTTTTTTTTTTGAGATGGACTCTCGCTCTGTCGCCCAGGCTGGAGTGCAGTGACGGGATCTCTGCTCACTGCAACCTCTGCCTCGCAGGTTCAAGGGGTTCTCCTGCCTTAGCCTCCTGAGCAGCTGGGATTATAGGCACCTACCACCACGCCCGGCTAATTTTTGTATTGTTAGTAGAGACGCGGTTTCACCATGTTGGCCAGGCTTGTCTCAAACTCCTGACCTCAAGTGATCCACCCACCTTGGCGTCCCAAAGTGCTGGGATTACAGGCATGAGCCACCGCATAGAACTTGCTAAACTTTTTGGCCAGGTGCGGTGGCTCACACCTGTAATCCCAGCACTTTGGGAGGCCAAAGTGGGTGGATCACCTGAGGTCAGGAGTTTGAGACCAACCTGGCCAATGTGGCAAAAACCCGTCTCTACTAAAAATATAAAAATTAGCCAGGTGTGCTGGCAAGCGCCTGTAATCCCAGCTACTTGGGAGGCTGAGATGGGAGAATTGCTGGAACCTGGAAGGTGGTAGTTGCAGTGAGCCAAGATCATGCCACTGCACTCCAGCCTGGGCGACAGAGCGAGATTCTGCCTCAAAAAACAAACAAACAAACAAAAACAACCAACAACAACAAAAAACTTTTCATTAACCTAGCATACTGGGTATTATTATACTCATTTCACAGGAGAGGAAACCGAAATTTAGAGAGGTTAAATGGAGGTTATGTTTCTTCCCCAAAATCACATAGCTAGTAGGTGCTAGGAACAGAGATACGAATCCAGGACTTCTGGTTTCCAGTTTCACACTCTTTTGACAATTATAGGCTGTATCTTCCCCTTTTAAAAAAATTTTTAAACCAAGTTCAATTTACTTTATTTTAAACCATCTATTTAAAATATTTTAAAAGTAAAAATTTATTATTAAAATTATTAAATATGTTAAACATATATTTAAACTTTTTATTAAATATTAAATACCATATTTTAGACTATCTATTGGGTAGATCAAGGAAATATAGTAGACGTAGAATACCAGGCCCCCACTGAGCCCACCCATGTGACGGGTTGGTGCATAAATAACCTTATAATCAGTATCAGGTGAAGAATTTTGGATTGGGATATTAAGCAGTGAAGTAGATTTATGACTGGTTGCTATAGGGTGCAAATGGAAGGAAGGGTGGATGTTAACCTGGAAAGAGGAAAGCTGATAGAGTTGGCAGTGCAGGGCACAATGCTGAGACATGCCACTAACAAACTTGGAAATATGGAAATTAAGGTCACCCTCTGAGAGTAAAAAAAAAAAAAAAAAAAATGGAGATGAATATGCAATGGAGGGATTTGCATGTTCAAATCTGAGGCCCAGCATCAATCTGAATGACCTGTGTGTAATCTCAATGACTTAGGATGGGCATGTGCTTGTAATGTAATGAGAAGAACCCTAATTTATTGTGTTGCATCTTGTTTTATTTGTTGTATTGCATCTGTTTTGTAAACATATGTGGGACATTCATTCTGTAGCATAAGAAAGGGCAGTTCAAGTAGCAGGAATTTGGCAGTTGGTAATCTAGCATCCTCCATCACTATATTTGTGGGAACACCAACTTTCTTGCCACTAGAAGGAGGGCTTCTGTGTGGTGACACAAGGATGGCTTCTTAGAACTCTCTCTGGCCTGGATGAAATTTCCCTCAAGACTGTCTACTTCTCTTTTCTACAATTCCAGTTATGTTAAAAGCAACTTTTGCTTGACTTTCCTGGTATTAGGATAGTGGCAAGGGAGCACACTCCTGGTGGACATGGCATTCTTATTATTACAATAGAAAGTCTTACTGTAAATTGGAACAATTTGGCAGTTTGATTTCCCCACTTCAGTCTTTCGTGGGTTTGATGGTCATGAGTCAGCCTTCTGGAATTGGATCTGATGAAGAGTCATGCTCTGGGTAGTCATAAGTTCACTGCTGTGATGCCTCCCCTGGTGTACTGGGAGAGAATCATCCAGCAGATGGTACCAAGACTGCTCATCACCCCGTGCTTTGCTCGTGATAGACTCTAATGGCATTTCTGAGGGCTTTCTCCTTGGTCCTCGCTTAGTCTTTTGTTTACCAAAGCTTTGTTGAGTGTGGCACCATATCTAATTGGATAAGAGTGAATAGACTTTCTCTTGGATCCCCCAGACCCAAGAAGATAAGAAGGGACCTAGTATAAGCTGTGTAGAGAGACAAAAGTGTAATGGAAAAAGCAACAACAACAACAGATCTTATGCATAATAGCAACCAACCCCACAAAATATCTATGAATAAACCTAACATGAAATATGTGAGTTGTATATATTAAAAAAAACTATAAAACTTACTGAAAGGCATGAAGGAATACCCATATAATTGGAGAGGTGTACTATACTTATAAAATATTGTAAAAATGTACTTTATTCCCAAATTAATCTTTAAACTCAATGCAATCCTAATCAAAACCTGAGAGGATTTTTTGTTTTGTTTTTGTTTTGAGAGTCTTGCTGTGTCACCCAGGTTGGAGTGCAGTGGCACGATCTCGGCTCACTGCAAGCTCCGCCTCCCGGGTTCATGGCATTCTCCTGTCACAGGCACCCGCCACCACGCCCGGTTAATTTTTTTTTGTATTTTTAGTAGAGACGGGGTTTCACCGTGTTAGCCAGGATGGTCTCGATCTCCTGACCTCGTGATCCGCCTGCCTCGGCCTCCCAAAGTGCCAGGATTACAGGTGTGAACCACCGCGCCTGGCCCTGAGACGATTTTTATAGGCCTCAATACACTGATTCTAAAGTTCACATGGAAGAAAGAAAGGGCTGAAAGTGTTAAGAAAAGCTTGTAAATGAAGAACAACAGAGGGCTTTCTCTACCAGACATAGAAATATAAGTCATAGAAATTAAAGTAGTGTAATATTGGTACAGAAACAGATAAACAGAACAATGGAGCAATAAACTGAGACTAGAGACTAGAAATGTATACATGGGGATTTAGTTTATGAAAAAGATAGCATTTCAAATCAGTAGAAAAATAGTAACTATTTAAGAAATGGTGTTGGAATAATAGAAACTCAATCAGAGAGAAATAGAGTTAAGCAACCACCAAATTCTTCATATAAAATTAAACTCCAAATGGATTTAGGAGATGCATATAAAAAAAGAAACCTATAATATTATTCAAAATGCCCAGTCAATGTATTAAAAGATGCTCAAATTCACTAGGAATCTGAAGTGCAAATTGAAAATGACAATGAGGTACCATTTTGAAAATCCCATTTGGTGAAAATAAAAAAGCTTGATAATATCTTGGGTTGGCAAGGATGAAGAGAAATAAACAGTATTGTAGGGAATGTAAATTATTGAAGCTTTTTTTTTGGAAAGGAATTGGGCAAAATACTTTTAGAAAGTGAATATTCTTTCATTAAAGCAATTCTACTTCTGGAATATATCCTAAAGGAATGCACACAGAGAGTTATGTACAAGAATGCTCATTGTAGCATTGTTTGCAATAGTGTAAAGCTGAAAAAACCAAAAATCATGTCAAGAGAAAGTGGTTAAATACTGTGAAATGATGGTGTCTTCATACCATGGAATTTTACCGGGAGGTTATAAAGCCTGGAAACATAGTATAATTTTGTCATATATTTAATGTAATATTAATAAACAATATATTTGTTCTTCCATGTTTCCAAACTTGGGACTGTGTAGAGAGTTAAAAAGAATGAGGTAGATCTATATGTAGCCATGTGGAGAGAGGCGTCAAGCTCTGGTGGAGTGGAAAAAGCAAATTGTATTGCACAATCCTACTTACACAAATACATGTATATGTACCTGAATGTATGGACAATCAAGGAAAGGGGACTAGTATGGTGTACACTAAATTTTATTTGTAATGGTTAACTCAGGATAGGACAAAGGGAATTGGAGGGGAGGGCAAAACAGGGGCATTCTTATTTCTCGTTCTCATTTTTGCTTTTTATTGAACTAATTACAAAAGCTTGTTTTCATATGTTACTAACGCGCTTTAAAAATATTCCAGGGTGCTGCTGTCCATAAGCATACTGCAAGTGAACATTGTGACATGGCTCCCGAAATGGGAAGGTCTTTGAGGTGGAATGAGTAGAAATGGATTTTACAGCCTAGAGAAGGTTTTCCAAGGGCTTCCTGGGGGAGGGAGAGGTTGAGAGAGAGGTCAAGAGAATGAGATTCTTGGTTCTCTCTCCACTTCAACCAGAACCACCCATTTAAAAAAATCTGCTCATTAAAGTGCTACATAAGATTTACCTCACAGGCAGGCGCGGTGGCTCATGCCTGTAATTCCAGCACTTTGGGAGGCTGACAGGGTGGATAGCTTGAGGTCAGCAGTTTGAGACCAGCCTGGCCAATATGGTGAAACCCCATCTCTACTAAAAATACAAAAATTAGCTAGGTGTGGTGGCGCACACCTGTAATCCCAGCTACTCGGGAGGCTGAGGCACAAGAATTGCTTGAACTTGGGAGGTGGAGGTTGCAGTGAGCCAAGATTGAGATTACACCACTCCACTCCAGCCTGGGTGACAGAGCAAGACTCTGTCTAAAAAAAAAAAAAAAAAAAAAAGTTTACCTTAGAAATGAACTACGGTGGGACTGCTATTAAAAACAATGCTTTGAAATTCACTAACCCAGAATAAGGATGGCCCCACTTTGCTCTGCTCGGAACACTCCTTGTGAGACTGGGTCTATTTCTTTTTCTTTTAAAAAAATTGTTATTTTAGAGTCGGGGGTACATGTGCAGGCTTGTTACATGGGTATATTGTGTAATGCTGGAGCTTGGGCTTCTTTTGAACCCATCAGTTAAATAGTGAACATAGTACCCTATAGGTGGTTTATTTCTTGACCTTTCATCTCAAGATGGAAATCAAGCGCTGGGTGCACTTTGAGGAGAGCACCCTGGTGGTGAAGGGACTGAAAACTAGAGAGAATGGTTGAGGAAGCCAGGCTTGGGGAGGAACAGGGAGAACCGATCTCAATTATGTGAAGGGTTGTCAGTTGAGTTGGTTGGTTCTGTGTGGCACGAGGGTCAGGACTAAAGCCATGGGTAAATGGAGATTTCAGAGCTGCCCAAAGATGAAATGGGCTGTCCCTTTACCATCAGGGTGCTCTCCTCAGTGTGTTGAGTTCCATCTTGAGATGAAAGACCAATAAATAAATTACTTATTGGTTATTATGTTCACTATTTGGGTGATGGGTTCAATAGAAACCCAGATGCTAACATTACGCAATATATCCATGTAACAAACCTCCGCATGACCCCTTGAATCTAAAATTGGGAGGTAGTAGGTTCCCCATCACTGGAGGTGTGCAAGCAAAAAGTACTTGGACATGATGTTTATGGCAACAGATAGGGGTGTGCTTAGAGAACCTTTCACAAATACTGACTGGCTCTTGTGATTTAAGCAATGTGGTGGGAACTGGAAATATAGAGGTGATTGAGGGAAATATGGTCCCCACTCTGGATGAAAAAGCCAACAAGGCAACAAACAAACAAGTGAACTTTTACATTTTAGATATTGCTCTGAGGATAATAGAACATGGTGATGTGATAGAGAGTAACTGGAAGAGGAGGATATTTTTAGGTAGGGAGGTGGAGAAGGACCCCCTGAAGCAATGTCTGAGCTAAGACCTGAAGGGTAAGAAGGAGCCAGGCATGCAAAGATCTTTCTGGGCAGAGGGAACAGAATGTGGTAAGAACCTTTGAAACTTGTTGCAGGATTGGAAGTAGGAGAATTCTGTGATCCGATTTGCGTTTTAAAATGATTCTTCTAGCAACTATGGGAAGTGGTAGGGGGCACGAGGAGGGGAAGGAAGGAGACCAGTTAGGAGGCCATTTGGTCAAGCAGGAGAGAGATTATGCCAATTTTAACTAGGAGTTGAGAGCAGCAAAGTGGGAAAAAAGTAGATGGATTTAAGTTTTATTTTTGTGATTCAAAATGTCTGCCTCATTCAATCAACTGATCCCAGGATTGGTTGACTTTGACTTATGACTAAATGACTGCTCCCTAGCCAATGTGTTAATATTTATGGTTGGGTATAAACGGATTTTTTTTTTAAAGATGGATCTTGCTCTGTTGCCCAGGTTGGAGTACAGTGGCACAATCATAGCTCACTGCATCCTTAAACTCCTGAGCTCAAGTGATCTCCTCCCTCCTCAGCCTCCTGAGTAGCTGGGACTATAGGTGCATGCCAGCATGCCCAGCTGATACTTTAATTTTTTTGTAGAGATAGAGTCTCACTTTGTTGCCTAGGCTGGTCTTGAACTCTTAGCTTCAAGTGATCCTCTCACTTCAGCCTCCCAAAATGCTAGAATTATAGCCATGAACCCCCACACTTGGCTATAAGGGGCTTTTGATCTCCCTGTGTGGTAGCTGTTTTCTTGTATCTTGAGGTCTTATTTGCAAACATCCAAAATGATGGATGACCAAGGTTTTCTTGTGACACAAGTCCTTATAGGACTGGACAAATCCTGCTGTCTAAGTTCTAACCAGGCCTGACCCTGCTTAGCTTCAGAGATTAGATGAGATTGGGTGTGTTCAGGATTGTATGGCCATAGACAAGGACTGCACAAATCCTACTGAGCTTCTTAATGACCAAACCATGCTGCAGAAGACCAGGATGAGGTCATGCCCTCACATGGCCCTGGTGCCCTTGGCTCTGCCACTTCCCACTGCCCTCTTTCTTTATGCTCAGCAAATGGAGTAGGCCAAGAACAGGCCCTCAGGAGTCAGGCAGCCTGGGGATGATAAATGGCACAGCCAGTTATTGGCTGGAAAATTTGAGTGAATCAAGCTTCTCTAAGCCTCAGTTTCCTTATCTATAAAATGGGATTGTTGTACATAAAATAATTCCCATAATTCACTAACCACAATTACCTGACTTTCAGAAAAGTACTCACTAAATGACAAACTCTATGGGCTTCCAAATATCCCTTTGCAAATTCCACAAGAACAGTCTTAGCGAAAGGCTTCTTGATTGGAAAGCTGTAACTCTGTGAGATGATTTCACAGAACACAAAGAAGTTTCTCAGAAAGCTTCTTTCTCTTTGTTATCGGAGGATATTTCCTTTGGCCCTATAGTCTTCAAAGGGATCCGAAATATCAGTTCTCAGATTCCACAGACATAAGGCTAGCAAACAGATCCACGAAATACAGCTGTAACTCTGTGAGTGGAAGTCACACATCACAAAGCAGTTTCTCGGAAAGCTTCTTTCCAGTTTTTCTCTGAGGATATTTTGTTTTTCACCATAGCCCTCTAAGGGCTTCCAAATATCACTTTGCAAATTCCACAAGAACAGGCTTAGCGAACGGCTTCTTGAGGGGAAAGCTGTAACTCTGTGAGATGAATTAACTAAAACCTCACATTCTTTTCACAGTAGAGCTTTTTGAAAGACTTATTATCTTCATGCTGTCTTTGTTTCAACTTATCCTTTGCTTTCTGCATGCCCCTGAAATTGCATTCCCTAATTCTATATACTTACCCTCCCTTCCCCTATCCCCCACTGCCAAAACTACTAGACGATACTTTCTTTTCTTATTTGACTTTTCTTTCCTCTTTTGGCACTATTGGACACACCACAGTTTTTTGAAACCCTTTCATCCTTTGGTTCATCCCTTGAAACTGTTCTCTCCTGGAAAGTTTGAACATGGGGAGTACCATGACCAGATTGCTGCTTTAGAAAAATCACGCAATTTGGCGCTGATCAGTTTAGAAAAAAGGAAATAAGAAAAATAACTCAAAAGCACACAATACAACAGTGCCTGGTACACACATATTCAGAGAATTATTATTAATAATTTACAGAGAATTATTATTAACCTCTGTGTTCCACAGCATCCTGGTATAGCTCTGTAATCTCACCCATCCTACTGTGGTATTATATTGTTTTCCTTGAAATAGACTCCTTGAAAGCAGAGACCTCCTACTCACTGATGTCTGGTTCCTGTTTACTTCTGGTACCATGGGAGGATTATACTTGTCTTTGGGCAGTGCCATGTGACTTTCCTTGGATAGCGAAATGCAAGCAGAAGTCACTCCTAGGTGGAACACATTTACTTGCCAGTTGTTATGGACTGAATGTGTCCCTCCGAAATTTATATGTTGAAGCCCTAACCCTCGGAGTGACTGTGTTTGAAGATGGAGTCTTTAAGGAGGTGATAAAGGTTAAATGAGGTCATGAGGGTGGGGCCCTAATTCAGTAGTATTTATGTCCTAATAGGGAGAGAAAGAGGTGCCAGATCTCTCTCTCTCTCTCTCCTTGCATAGAGAAGAAGCCATGTGAGGACACAGTGAGAAGAAGGCTGTCTGCAAGCCAGGAAAAGGGCCCTCATTAGAGACCAACTCTGGTGGCACCTTGAGCTTGAACTTCTAGCCTCCAGAACTGTGACACAATAATTTTCTGTTGTTAAAGGCATCCAATCTGTGGTACTTTGTTATGGTAGCACGCACTAATACACCAGTGTTCAACCCTTCAGTGTACTGTTCTCTTGTGTGGCAAATGTGAAATTGTGTATTGTTATGGAAATGCAATGCTGAGCTACTACCTGAGGAAAAGCAGCCCTGGAGAGCCCCTAGATCTGCAGCAGACTTTAGATGAGTGATAAATGAAACATTATTGTCTAAAGATGTTGAGATTTTGGGGATTTGTTACTGCAGGAAAGCCTAGCTTATAGGACTAAAACAAAATTCTATCTCTAGAGCCTAATGCCAAATTTAGCAAATGTAAGACCTTAATTAATAAACGCAGTGGAAAGAACAAATGAATGAAGAGAGACCAGTAAAAATAAAAACAAGCAAAAAACAAAAGTGAAAACACAACAACAACAAAAACTTCCAAAACCCAGAAGGGCATTTCCTTATGTTTGGGTATTGGTGTCCCCACCCAAATCTAATCTTGAATTCCCATGTGTTATGGGAGGGACCTGTTGGAAGGTAATTGGATTATGGGGGCGGGTCTTTCCCATGCTGTTCTCATGATAGTGAATAAGTCTTACAAGATCTGATAGTTTTAAAAAGAGGAGTTTCCCTGCACAAGTTCTTCTCTTGTCTGCTGCCATATGAGATGTGCCTTTCACCTTCCACCATGATTGTAAGGCCTCCCCAGTGACATGGAACTGTAAGTCCAATAAAGCTCTTTCTTTTGTAAATGCCCAGTCTTGGGCATATATTTATCAGCAGCATGAAAATGGACTAATACAGTAAATTGGTACCAGTAGGGTGGGGCGATGCTGAAAAGATACTTGAAAACGTGGAAGTGACTTTGGGCACTGCTGAAAACATACCCAAAAATGTGAAATTAGATAACAGGCAGAGGTTAGAACAGTTTGGAGGACTCAAAAGAAGACAGGAAAATGTGGGAAAGTTTGGAACTTCCTAGAGACTTGTTGAATAGCTTTGCCCAAAATGCTGATAGTAATATGGACAGTAAAGTCTAGGCTGAGGTGGTCTCAGATGGAGATGAGGAACTTGTTGGGAACTGGAGCGAAGATGATGCTTGTTATGTTTGAGCACAGAGACTGGCAGCATTTTGCCCCTGCCCTAGAGATTTGTGGAACTTTGAACTTCAGAGAGATGATTTAGGGTTCTGGTGGAAGAAATTTCTAAGCAGCAAACCATTCAAGAAGTTACTTGGGTGCCGTTAAAGGCACTCAGTTTTATAAGGGAAGCCGAGCATAAAAGTTTGGAAAATTTGCAGCCTGACAATGTGATAGAAAAGAAAAACCCATTTTCTGAGGAGAAATTGAAGCCGGCTGAAGAAATTTGCATAAGTAGCGAGGAGCCAAATGTTAATCCCCAAGACAATGGGGAAAATGTCTCCAGAGCATGTCAGAGGTCTTCACAGCAGCCCCTCCCATCACAGGCCCAAAGGCCCAGGAGAAAATTGTTTCATGGGCCAGGCCCAGGGTCCCTGTGCTGTGTGCAGTCTAGGGACTTGGTGCCCTGTGTCCCAGCCACTGCAGCCATGACTAAAAGGTGCCAAACTACAACTCGGGTTGTTGCTTCAGAAGGTGGAAGCCCCAAGCCTTGGTGGCTTCCAGATGGTGTTGAGTCTGTGGGCGCACAGAAGTCAAGAATTGAGGTTTGATAACCTCTGCCTAGATTTCAGAAGATGTATGGAAATGCCTGGATACCCAGGCAAAAGTCTGCTGCAGGGGTGGGGCCCTCATGGAGAACCTCTGCTAGGGCAGTGCAGAAGGGAAATGTGGGATTGAACCCCCCCTCAGAGTCCCTACTTGGGCACCTCCTAGTGGAGCTGTGAGAAGAGGGCCACTATACTCCAGACCCCAGAATGGTAGATCCACTGACAACTTGCACTGTGAGCCTGGAAAAGCTGCAGACACTCAACGCCAGCCTATGAAAGCAGCCAGGAGGGAGGCTGTACCCTGCAGAGCCACAGGGGCATAGCTGCCCAAGACCATGGGAACCCACCTGTTGCATCAGCGTGACCTGAGACGTGGAGTCAAAAGAGATCATTTTGGAGCTTTAAGACTTGACTGTCCCACTGGATTTCAGATTTGCATAGGGCCTGTAGCCCCTTTGTTTTGGCCAATGTCTCCCATTTAGAATGGCTGTATTTATTCAAAGCCTGTACCCCCATTGTATCTAGGAAGTAACTAACTTGCTTTTTTTTTTTTTTGGATTTTATTTTATTTATTTACTTATTTCTTTTAGACAGAGTCTCACTCTGTTGCCCAGGCTGGAGTGCAGTGGCACCATCTTGGCTCACTGCAACTTCTGCCTCCCGAGTTCAAGCAATTCTCCTGCCTCAGCCTCTGAATAGCTGGGATTACAGGCTCACATCACCATGTCTGGATAATTTTTGTATTTTTAGTAGAGATGAGGTTTCACCATGTTGGCTAGGCGTGAACCACTGTGCCTGGCCAACTAACTTGCTTTTGATTTTACAGGCTCATAGGTGGAAGGGACTTGCATTGTCTTGGATGAGACTTTGGACTGTGAACTTTTGAATTAATGCTGAAATGAGTTAAGCCTTTGGGGGACTGTTGGGAAGGCATGATTGGTTTTGAAATGTGAGGACATGAGATTTGGGAGGGGCCAGGAGTGGAATGATATGGCTGTGTCCCCACTGAAATCTCATCTTGAATTTCCATGTGTTGTGGGAGGGGCCTGGTGGGAGGTAATTGAATTGTTGGGGCAGGTCTTTCCCAAGCTGTTCTTGTGACAGTAAGTCTCATGAGATTTGATGTTTATTATAAAGGAGAGTTTTCCTGCACAAGCTCTCTCTTTGACTGCTGCCATCCATGTAAGATGTGACTTGTTCTTCCTTGCCTTTCACCATGATTGTAAAGCTTCCCCAGCCATGTAGAACTGTAAGTCCAATTAAACCTTTTCTTTTGTAAATTGCCCTGTCTTGGGTATGTCTTTATTAGCAGTGTGATAATGGACTAATGCAAAGTCTCTGCTTTGGCTGACTAGTTTAGTAGTAAATAATCTTTTATATTTCTATAGCATTTACTAATGACTTGCATACCTATTACTCTGTGTGATCCTATACACCATTCTTAGAGCCAGGTACCTGGGGGAACTGTATCTCAGAAGTGTTACATGGTGGCAGAGTGAGAACTCAAACCCTGGTCTCCTGACTCCTGGTTCAGGTCTCTGTCCATTGCCCCTTAATGTCAAATAAGGCCAAACTTGTGGACTGTAGTTGCACAGGCTGTCATCAATCAGCAGGGGTCCTGGCCACCGTGCACCTGTCCTGTGCCAAGCTAGCCTGCTCCTTGGCAAGAGAGGCTGGAACACATGTTCTAATAATGGAAATACTAGGATTCATGCCCAAAGGATGTCAACACTCTCTCTCTCTCTCTCTCTGTCTGTCTCTCTCTCTTGTGTTTATATACAGTTTTACACAAATTCCAGCAATATATAAGTCCCTTAATGTGCACACATGTATAGTCATACTCCTGTACTGATACATTTAAATACTCTTTTACTTATTCAGTTGTATTCATATGCACCCACATTCACATTCACATGCACATGCACATGCACATACACACACGTAAACATGCCTACTCAAATGCAGATACATACTTAAATATCTTTTTATATATTCACAAATATCCACATACAAATATCCAAAGAAAATAATACACTCCATGCACATTCGTTCTTAAGTACTTTCATATCTCCCACGTATATGCAAACTCACGGATACATGTGTATTCATACGTACAGATTTCCACATATACAAATATAACCACAGAAATACACATAGTTATATCCATACCTATAGATGATCATACACATTTCTCTTTGAAGTTACATGTCTACATGTGTTCAAATTAGCATCACATATACACACGTCTATGTATGCCACTGCACAATTCCACAGTCCCACAATATACACCTCCACATACACACTACACAGATCCGTAGATGCTCCAGTGCACACACTTATGCACACGTGTCCAGACAAGCTAGAGGTTTTCATCTGAGTTTTAGCTCTTTGTAGACTACCAGAGGGGTTGCTCTAGATCAGGACTCTCTTTCCTCTTTTCCTTTGTACATTTCTTTCTTTTTCTTTTTCCTTTTTTTTTTTTTGAGACAGTGCCTCACCCTGTCTTGGACCCTTGGTACCTTGCCCAGGCTTGAGTGAAGCGGCATGATCACAGCTCACTGCAGCCTTGACTTCCTAAGGCTCAGGTGATCTTCCTGCCTCAGCCCCTGCTCCAGGAGTAGCTGGGACTACAAGAATGTGCCACCATGCCTGGCTAATTTTTTTTTCTTTTTAGTAGAGACAGGGTTTCACCATTTGCTCAGGCTGGTCTTGAACTCCTGGGCTCAAGCAATCTGCCCACCTTGGCCTCCCAAAGTGCTGGGATTATAGGTATGAGCCACTGTATGTGGCCTCCCTTGTACATTTCTGTTTCAACTTTTACCTTCCTCTTGCTGCACAGACTCAGAGAGAGTCCTGGAGAAGGTCAGATAAAGGACAGGCAGTCTCAGCCCTCTCCTTGTCAGGACTGGATAGAGACCCCTGTTGCTTTGCTGGCTGCCTCTCTGCTCTCAGGTCTGTTAGCTCCGGTGAATAAAGCCAGATCCTGGGAGGCAGGCAGTTAGGCCTGGGGACTCCAGCTGTTTATAGAGCTGCTATGCACTCCTGCTGTTTCTGGAGAACAAACACAGCCTGGAAAGTTTCTGACACCAGGACGATGTCCATATTACCTTGGACCCATGGTACACACTAGCTCTTTGTGTGGTCGGAGAGGCAGAGCCCAGGCTGGAAGTCAGGGAGCCTGGGCTGACCGTGCCACTAATTAGCTGCGTGTGTGTGCCTATGGGCAAGTGCAATCCTCTCTCTGGCCTCCAGTTTCTACGTCTGTTCAAGCTCAAGTTCCCTTTTATCTAATTCTCTGTGATGAAAGGAGACAAGGAAGGCCTGAGTAGTCCCAAACATTCAGGAATGAAATATTTACATTTGGTTTAGGAGACCATGCATTGAGTTCAAGTTCTACCCTTGCTACGTATTAGGAAGATAACTTTACTTTTCTGATCCTCAGCTTTCTCATCTGTAAACTGGAGATAACCTTTCCCACTTTATGGGGGTTGTTATCAAGCCTAAATTAGGTGGTGGATACAGAAGTGCTCTGTTCACTGTCTGGTGTGTAGCAGCATATAATAAGTTCTTCAAGAACAAGTTGTTTTTCTTGTTTTCATACTAATACCAGTTTCCCAAAGATACTTTGAGTGACAAGAAAAGAGGCTTGGATGGGACAGTCATCCAAAAGTTTTGATTGGTGGAATCCAGAGGGAAAAGAAGCTGAAGGGAGGGGAACTAGTGACCACTGCAGACAGCGTCAGACCCGTGTTTCTATCACATCTGTTTCATGCTGTGTGACCTTGCTCAAATGACCTTACCATTCTAACCACCAGATTCTCTCTCCAGAAAATAGAGAGCCAGACTAGACAATTTCTTAAGTTTTTTTTTTAATCTGAGACTTTTCCCCCATATCATCTGTAAAGTAAGTTCAACACACAAATAATTAAGAAGCCAATGGAAAAAAATCATAGTACATAAGCCTTCATTTAACATCATCGACAGGTTATTGGGAACAGACTTTTAGTGAAATGACATACAGCAGTTTATCAAATAATGTTGTTTTGTTATAAGGTTGACGAGAAAATTGGTCTTGTTATAGTCATTTCGTTGAAAGTTGCAGGTTGTAAGAACCTATTGGTGATGTTAAGTGAGATCTTACTAGATTATGAAATGTGCAAGCTTGGAAATAGCACCCTCTGCCCTACTTTGGATTAACTGTAATAAATAGGGAGAAAACTGTGTCATTTATGGTCTACCTTCAAGGCAGCACATCATAACTGATCCTTCATTTCCTGTCAGAAGATTATTTCTACTCCAGAGGACCATCTCCTCTAGGGTCCTTTGTTGATTATCTCCATTATCATTACTTACTATTTTCTCTTAAGGGGAGCGGGGCATGGCATGATATTGGGTTGGGTTTCCACTTTTGATGCACTTAGACTGTTGCTTACGTGTACTTTGTAGGTCCTGGTCCTCCAGTTTCTTTAGTTGGTGCTCTTTGGAGTTACAGCAGTGTGGCACGGCACAAACACTTATCTATAGGTTATGAGAACTGGATCTTAATCCTTGCACAGTCACTAAGTAGCTTTGTGATAGGATCTGTACAGATCTCCTTTTCCTCAGTTGTAAAATGGGGAACATAGCATGCCTACTTTACAGAGTGGCTGTAAAACTACATATTTGGTGAAGGAATCACGTGAGAGTGTGAAAGTGAAAATGTGCTGAAAATGATAAATGGCATGTAACAATAGCTGGCTCATTGCATGTGCACTTTGTGTCAGGCACTGTGCCTCGCACTTTCCATGCTTTAGCTCTTAATACTCACAGCAGGCCATAAGGTGGATGCTACCGGCATCCCTATTTTTAACAGATGAGAAAGCCAACTTTAAAATACCTTGGCCAAGATCACAGAGCTGAGCCTCAAATTTTGTCTGGGCATTGAAGACTGTGTCTAATTACTCTGCTACACTGTTTCTGTAGAAAGCAAAATGCAGCAGAAGTGAAGTCTGGAAAGGCAGTCAGAAGACGTGGGGTGGGAAATGGGGGGTGAGGGTTGTGGGGGTGGGGGTGGAGAGGAGAGGAGGAAGAAACCAAGGCTCAGAGAAGTCTAAGGATTGTTCAAGATTACACAGGAAATCATCAATGATAATGTTGGGACTGCAGTGTCCAGAGTGTCCATCATCATCATCATCATCAAAAATGTTTCGTGAGCCTTTACAAAGCATATACAATGATAACCATTTTTCTAGGCTGGGAACGGTGGCTGACATCTGCAATCCCAACACTTTGGGAGGCCGAGGTGGGTGGATCACATGAGGCCAGGAGTTCGAGACCAGCCTGGATGACATGGCAAAACTCCATCTCTATTAAAAATACAAAAATTAGCTGGACCTGGTGGTGCATGTCTGTAATCCTAGCTACTCGGGAGGCTGAGGCACAAGAATTGCTTGAACCCGGGAGGCGGAGATTGCAGTGAGCCGAGATCGTGCCACTGCACTCCAGCCTGGGCAACAGGGTGAAACTCTGTCTCAGAACAAAACAAAACAATTTTTCTCTACACACTACACATACTAACTTAATGATATCAGTATGTTAATTACCATTGGGATTTTACAGATGAAGAAACTGAGGCTTAAAGACGTGAAGCAAATAAGCTCCTCGCAGACAGAGTGAGCTCAGTGTATGTGACTCCAGAGCTGGGCTTTTAGTCACCACAGGAAGTAAGGCTATATCTTTCTTTTTTAGGAATCTGTTTGAAGGAATTAGGTCTGTGTTTGGTCATTATTGGGAAATGAGTGCAGATATGTGCACTTGTCCTCAAATAATCAGGTCCTTTACAGAACCAGGTGGTCCACTCCCTGACTTGGCTTGATAACCATTTACCATTGAGGAAAAAGAGTGGAAGTGTCAACATTTACTGTACATATTATGATTAATACAAATGTCAACATGCTTCTGATCTTGGAGGAGGGGAGGAAAAGCAGAGGGGTTCATTAAGAGTGCTTGTAAGATATCCATTCAAAGGTGAAAAAAAAGTGGCTATTTATTTGACCTGGATATCCAGTGAAAAGCACCCATGTTTGTTCCTAGCTAACAAGTGGAACCATCTCCATTTGGAGATAAGAGGCCTGTTACTTTAGGGAGTTTCACCAGTTGTCCTTTGAATGTGGGCATGATCTTCTTGACCATATCAAGACAGGCCTGTTTGCAAAAGGACAGCTTCTAGACCATTTGCCACCTCATCTTGAACTCAGTGATTTTTGCCAGTCTGGGACTGAAAGGTTGGATGTAATCCCCATAAAGGGTTAGAACCAAATACTGGTTTTAATTGATAAACAATATAATTGATTTGGTTTATTTATTTTAAAAAAACTGTTGAGTATCTGTTATTCAATCACTATGCTAGCTGCTGAGGTTCCCACAGGAAATGAGACAAGAGACCAGCCCCCATATAACTTACAGTAGAGTGACAGGAGGGACACATAAGCAGGTTGGTACAGTGGTAATTGTAAGTGGCAAGTGCTATTGTGGAAACTGTAAAATGTGTCATGAGAATGGACAGAAGGGACCCATGCCAGCCTTGGGTGAAGAGCACACGTGAACTCATACACATGACGTGTATGTTAGAGTGGGGAGGCTTTCTGTGGAAATAATTCTAAGCTGAGTCTTAAAGGAGAATAGGAATTGGCAAGGGAAAGGAGGCTGGAGTGGGTGCTCTGGGCAGTGGCCTAGCAGCAATCACCAGAAGCCTGTAAAGCAGGGAGTGAGGGACAACCTGGCTAGAGAGCTGTAAGCAATCGGTGCAGCTAGAGGATGCAGCGGGAGAGGGAGGAGATGAAGCAGGGTTATTCACAGGGAGCTTCCTCAGCTTTGCAAAAGAATTTGGGTTTAACACCAAGGATGATGGGGGAGCCATAGGAAGGATTTAAATCGGGGCAGTGGAGTGGTTAGATTTGTGTTTTGGAAAGGCTAGTATGGGAAAAGGTAGACTGGAAGGGGGCAAATTGGAAGCCAGCGAGAACCCTTTGCAGTCATGTAAGCAAGCCACGATGGAAGCCTGAACTAGATTAGGGGCGGGTGGATGTCCAGAAATTGATAGGTTAGAGTTAACTTTAGGCTGCCCTGATTATTTTTTTTCACAAGCTAGATCACTTCCTTAACATAAATACAATTGACTTTTCTGTTGAAAAAGCAAAAAAGTCTGAGAAAAGTTTAAAAATACCATTATACTTATTTATAATTACTAATTTAATATTCACCCCTTGCAGACATTTGAAAAATATATAAATACTGTAGGAAGAAAATAAAAAATATTCATAAGTTTATAATTCAGAGATAATCACTGTCACAATTTTGGTATTTTTTTCCTAGGCATTTCTTCTAGTGTAATGGATTTATTTTAAACTTTTTTACTGTGAAAAGTTTTAAACATATTCAACAGTAGAGGAAATGTACAATTAACCCAATATACCCACTTCAGCTTCTATAACCAGCAGTCTTCTGCCATTCTGCAGTTGAATGTTAAACTTAAAAACAGGTCTTCACATTTTTTTATACTCTAAAAATTTGACTTGTGTAATTTTGTTCTTGTAATCCTGGGCGTTTGGCAGGTGCTTACCCTGCTAGCTCTTTGGCAATTTTCAGATGTTATGTATTCACTCAAAACGTTTAATGTGACAGTAAAAACATCTGAGCCTCATGGTATACCACTGGAGACTTGAAAAAAACCCAGCAGATTCCCCACCTCCTTGATGGAGACCAATGCAGAGGATAAGTATTTCATGGAGAGATATCCCCAGCAGGAACTAACAGCTTGTGTTTTGACTACTCACCATGGTTGTCTCAGCAATGGAACCAAAGCTGTTGATGAAAATGTTGCAGCTCACGTTCACTGGGGGACCTGCCAATCAAGAGAGATTCCTGCTTAACCCCATGGCCATGGAAGAACCCACAGGGTAGGACTCATTCCCAGAACACTGACTTCTGGAATGGATCGCCTTTGGTGGAGGAGATCCTTGCTTACTCTCCACCCCACCCCCAAGCACCTGGGATTCCCAGCTACCATTTAACATCTCTATGCCAGATTTCCTGGTCCCCAAGTGAGCACCAGGTACAGAACACCAGAGGCTGAGCTGAAATGTACTTTCATTAACACAGGATAATTCATCATCCGCCATATGGTTGAAATTCCTTCCCCAAGTCCCATCGGCTGCCTTTCAGCCACAAATTAGTGGCTGAAATATATTTATGGCTACAACATTTGGAGGCCATCTTGGGAATTACAAGGAACAGCAAGCTCCTTGCCTTGAACTTATGAACCAAGAATGATTGTCTGAAAGGCATTGATGGGAATTACCAGCTGAGGAATTCAGAAGGAACCTCCGGGGAAGTCCACAGACTTTGTTAAATACTTTCCGAGCAAGTCTTCTGAATCCTACTGCAAAGCGTAGGAAAGAAATGGAGGCTTATTTACTGCTTTGCTATCTCATTGCTAGAGGAAATGTTGTCTCACTGAAGCCCAATCTCTTCACTTTATACTATTAATTATAGCAGTTGCCATTTACTAAACATTAGGGGGGTTACTGCTGTGCTGAGAGTATTATTAACATCATTTCATTTCATCCTTTCAGCAACTCCAGGAGAAGGTATGGTTATTACCTTCATTTTACAGAAGAGAAAACAGAGGCTCAGAGAGGTTATTTGTTCATGGCTACATAGCTAGTAAATGGGTGAGTCAGAGTTTGAGTTCAGATTTGTCTAACTCCAAGGGTGCTCATCTTAATGGCTATTCTGCAGGAAACAGGTTTAGAGGAAGGAAGGGGCATGGTCCCGATCACACAGACAGTGGCAGGGTCCAGAATTTTCAGCAAGGGGTTTCCAAATAAGCTGACAAAAAGGGCTGACATAAAATAACCAAAGAAAAATGTGAGACTATGGGTAAGAGTGGTGAAAGCAGCAGGAGTCCAGGCAAGAGAAGTTCTGGAGAATGAGGCAGGAAAGACCTCAGAAAGGTGATGACCTGGAGATGACTTTGAAGGTGAATAGGACTTGGATAAATGGTCACAGCCCTTCACATGAAGATTGTAAATTGCAATTTGTGATTTTCTTTTCAGGTCTACTTTCTTGATTCCTATGAGTTACTGAGGTAGGCAGGGCAGAATTCTTGTTCCTACTTGACAAAGGTAGCACCAATAATTTTAGTAACTCACCTAGGCTCATTCAACTAACAAGTGGTAGAACCAGGACTTGAACCAAAGTTTTCTCATTGTGGAAAGAAGAAAGTAGATATGTCCTTATGCCCACTGGTACCCATTGCATTCTGTCCCTCTTGAAAAAGTAGCCTAAGCATTTTGCTCAAATTAAGCTAGGATCAGAAGTCTTGGCATATAGGAGGGGACTCAGTCTTGGGATGAGAATCTAGGTTTTTCCTTCAAGGGATTATCAGTATCTCTGGGTTTTGGACATAACTCCAGCACTCACTGGTTGGTTGAGCTTGGCAATGCCTTTTCTCTGTCCTGGGCCTCAATTTCCTCATCAATCTGGAGAGAGAGTAGCTCTTGATCTAGGCAGTCAGTCTCAGCTTCAGTGATGTGGAATTCCTTTATGGAAGCTATCCATTTGCATTTCAGGGTTGTAAGATTTTAGGGCTGGAAGGTTTCTTAAAGGTCACCTCATCAATTTCTCCCCAAACTGAAGTGCAGACAGGTTTATCTGCAATAGAATCATCTGGGAACCTGTTAAACTACAGATTCTTTGGCCCAACCCCATACTAGGTGAAACCAAATCTCTGAGGTTAGCCCAAGAGTCTAGTGTTCAGAGAGCTACCTGGGTGAGTCTCATGTACAGCCAGGTTTGGGGACCACTGCTGTAGACCAGCTACCCATTCAAGGCTGAGCGCCTGAATACTTCCAGCAGTGGGAAACTCATTTTTTCTTGAGCAGCTCTTTCCATAGTTGGATAGCTCTGTCTGCGAAAATTTTTTTCCTTGTGCTGAGTGGAAGTCTGCCTCCTTGTCACTTCCACCTAAACAAAGGTCAGGTGGAAAAAACCTGAATGGTCAGGATTTTTCTCCTTCATTTAGACTCAGACCCAGGTTTTTTTTGTTGTTGTTGCCTCATGCCATTAAGATACCCCAAGGAGTTACTGCCTATGCCTTGAAATGATGTGCACAGAGTTCCCATCCAGTCCCTGCAAGTGTCTGGCACTGTGACTCCAATTATAAATTAGTTTCTGATTTATGTGTGTGAGAGGGCGCCAGCCAAAAGGATCCTATGGGGAGGTGCGGTTCATTGAAATAAATCTGAAATTAAATTATCCTTGAGAAAATTACAATTCAGCTGCCTTTGGCAGCAGGATAATGTATATATTTCATTAAATATTAAAGTTTAATTTTGCTTTTTTTTGGTATGTATTTGCATTGGGCTGTGCCCCTGATCCTAGGAGCCATTATAATACACAAAGTCATAAAGAAGACACAGAGTGACAGAGCTGGAATGGCATAGTCCTGCTGGATCATTTTACAGATGCAGAAACAGAGGCTGAGATACAGTAAGTGTCTCCTTTGGGGTCATGCCTGTCAGGTAAGTAGAGGGAGGACTGGAATGCTGTTTTAGTGCCCTTTACTTCCACCTCCCAGTGTCTTTGCCATTGTACTCTGCAGAGTGTGCTTGGTATTCCCGGCTACCCGTGTTATCACGAGGGTCAGAAGCAGGGAAAATTTCTAGCACTTAAGGCAGCTGCTGCGTGATGGATCCCTCCGTGGAGTTTTTAAACGATACTGACCTCTTTCTATCATGTTGGAGTCATAGGGGCCCTGATCCTCAATGGCCTTTTCAGGAGCTCTGTGGTTTGTATGGGGTTTTGGGGAATCTGATTTGTGTCGGTGGAAGCAGGAAAGGCATCAAAGGGCTCAGGGGCAGAAAATCCTCTTGGCAATTTTTCAGGCCTCAGCACAAAGGAGGGCAGAGAAAACTTCTTAGCTCCTGCGGTGGGGCTCCAGGAAGCTGCACCTCATTCTCAGTCAGGTGGGGGTCGAGGGAGTTAAGGCTAGTGCAGGGTTGAGAGGTGCCTAAAAGATGAACTAGTTCTGTAGATATTGGGCCCAAGTGTTCTGAGTAAGGTTCTCAGAGCGGGAAGATTGGAAGGGCCTTGATTCAGTGGTCAGGATAAAATTTTATTTCTTAAAAATGTCCACTTCTAAGTAAGTAAATAAATAAATGAAGAAATAAATAAATAAATCACTATTATTAGAAAAAGAATTAAGTTAGAGTAACTGGGTTCAAGTCTGGTTTTGACAGCATGACTTGAAAAATTCACTTAACTACTCTAAGCCCTAGCATATTTGTGGGCTCATTTATTTATTTATTCATTCCTTTATGAAGGTTTACTGGGGCTTTTCTATGTGTCAAGTACAGTGGTATGCACAAAGAATAATACATAAACTCTGGATGCACCCACATTCAACAGTTGAATGAGTTCCTCTCTCAGAGCAAGACCATGGCGCCTCTACATAGGATGGAGTTCTGAGAGAGCCCACCAGGGGGCGAGGTGGACTAGAATTCCTAAAAGCAGCGAGGGACAGAGGATGCAACCTGGTTGTCAAGGGCCCTAACCAGTTCTTGGAAGTGTTTGATTTGGCCGACAAGGTTTTTAAAAGAGACGACTTAGTTGTCAGTTTGCAAGATTTCAGATAAAACCTCAGACTCAAGTCTTGTATTGGAAGGCCTGGCTGTACAGGGTCTGCATTCCTGCCTGACAGCCATCAACAAGAGCTGAGAAGTGGCTACCCTTAGATAAACCCTATGTTTTCTGTTTTATTTTCTTGTCTCCACCCCGCTTCATTCATATACTATAGTTGTCTTGCCCCTCTAGGTATCAGAGATTGTGACCCTAGTGAAGGCTTGAGCTGAGTGTGCTGGGGGCAGCAACCTTGTTCTTGACTTACCTGTCCTTGGGGTTATGCTAACAATGCTGGAAGCTATGGCCTCAGGAACAAGGTGCAGGGGGAGTGAAGGAGCCTTGAGGTAAACGGGGGAGAGTGGGCCCAAACAGAGACCTGGGTGCATCTCCCAGAACATTTCCTATTTGCAGAGTTGTGCGGAGCAAGCACTCTGAGAAGGGGACTAAGAGCAGGGGGCAAAGTGAGCAAATATTAGGAAGCTGTTACCAGCTGTCACATGCCTTGTTTAGTCTTGAACGTGAGCCAAAGGAACAGTGAGGAAGGGCACCTGAAATCAAGGCTTGTCTAGGAGGCTGGCTGCAGGTCCTTGGAATAAGATTTTTGCTAGGGTGCTGGGAGGAAGGTCAGAGTGCATAGGCTGCCAAGGAGGTCCTTAAGACTGCACCTGCAGGGTTCTGCTTGGCAGTTTGAGATGGCTGCAACCTCCTGAGGCATCAGTAAACAAAGGGAACTAGTCTCTTGGTTATAGACACTAAGTTCCCATAGGATTGTGAGAGGTAAAAGAACCTTTTCAGATCATCTGGAGTAGAGTTTGTGAACTGGCAACCCGTAGGGCATATGTGGGTCACAAACATGTTTTATTTGAATTTACATGTTTTAGGAATTAGGTAGTCTCACAGAGATCTCGGTATCTGGCTCTTCTTGGAATACTTGATGTTCTGGCAACATGGGGCCTACATTTCTGCAGGGCAACTAGAGACTGGGGCTAAGGAGAGGCTGCCCCTGTAGAGGAGCCTGTACCTCTATTTCTTCATAGTCTCTGCCACTCCTTATTGTCTTACTCTTGGTTTGCCTCACTGATTTAAGTTATCAACCCTGGTAGGCATTTGAAATTACGACTCTGATTTAGACTAAAATTTTTCAAAATTATTTGTTAGCCCATGGGAAACTTTCAGCTGAAGAATTTTAGTTGGGACCCCATTATTGAAAATAAAAGTGGAGCTGCTTGGGGAGGAGCAGCGTGGGCTTGCTCATCATGCCCTCTGCTTCTCCTTTGGGGGCACCTGATGGAAGCCTGAAAGCTCCGGGAAGCGTATGTTTAAAAGCTGCCGAAGTAACCAAGCCCATCACTGCGCAGATGAAGAAACTGATGCCCAAAGAAAGGGAGAGACTCATCATCTAAGCTCAGAGAATAAACTCGAGCCCAAACTTGAACCCATTTCTCCACGTTCCATGTTTATCCTTCTTCCCATTATACAAGAGGTAGCAGATAGTTTTTAATTCACTTTTGGACTCTTGGAAACCAGAGGTGCTGTTAAATTGAGTCCTCTGAGGCTTTGTCTGGGCTTGGCGGGAGAGAAGACTGAATTGATTAAGAATATCTGCCTTGGGTAGAGGAAAGAGTCATGAGATTCACACTGTGTATTTACTATCTGCGTGCAATACCATGCAGCTTGCTGCTTTAATGTGGGAAAGCATTTCCCTGTGGGTCTGGAAGGAATGTTTTCTCTACCTTTAAAATTGGGCCTGATCCTGGCGTCATATCCGGAGGTTCTCCCCATTAACTTATCCAGGAAATCCGAGGGTGACATAGGCTTGGGTGCGGAGCGAGCAGCTTCAGCCTCCTTAGAAGCAGCAAGGCTAAGGAGGAAGAGAGGAAAGCAAAAGGTTAATGATGGCTCTTTCTCACACTGTGATCAGATCCCAGCCTTGTCCAACCTCTGTAGAACCACAAGAGTGTTCTTAGCTGGAGAAATGGGTAATATGGGTCCTTAATGAGGTAAGGCCCCGGTTAAATTGTTTACCCAGCCCAAATATCAGCCAGCATGGTATCCTGGCAGGCAGCCAAGTGTCTGATTGATGCTGAGAAGTCACTGACATTTTTAGGGCTTCATCTCTGGGATTTTGAGTAACCACACTTGGCAGCTGGGTGTTCCTGGGAGAGAAGAGTGGAGGGTGAGTCTTTTGGTAGACCTAACCTTGTGTTGGGCAACTGCACTCTCATAGGTCCATGGAGACACACAGACAGAAAGGATGTTAGAGATCAAATAATTTACCATTTCCTCAAGGTTTATTTTCAGAATCAGAGTCACCAATTTTTTAAAAAGTTGCAAAGTCAGATGCATTCTGGAACACAAATTTTATCAGGCATTTTTACCTCAAGTCTCCTCAGAAGCTTTGACAAGCTTATGTGCTTGTACTTATGGGATCACTGTCTCAAGAAACATATACTTCAGAAAATCTCACTTGGGAAATTGAGGCCCAGTTAGCAGAAGGGACTGATGTAGGACCCAGAGTAAATCGGTAGTAGCCTACTTCACTGTATTGAGAGTTAGGTGATTAGAAATCAGACTGTGGGGATGCATCACACTGTTTCTGTCACCCCTCTCCCACCCCACACCCATTCAACAAAGTGGCTTTAGGGCCCCATTCATACCACAGTATGAATTACTCATGTATTAAGAACGTGACCCTCCCTCTGCCAAACTCTTTATTTATTTATTTAATTTTAAGTTCTGGGATACATGTGCAGAATGTGCAGGTTTGTTACATAGGTATACATTTGCCATGGTGGTTTGCTGCACCTATCAACCTGTCATCTAGGTTTTAAGCCCCTCTTGCATTAGGTATTTGTCCTAATGCTCTCCCTTCCCTTGCCCTCCACCACCCTACAGGCCCTGGTGTGTGATGTTCCCTTCCCTGTGTCCATGTGTTCTCATTGTTCAACTCCCACTTATGAGTGAGAACATGCAGTGTTTGGTTTTCTGTTCCTGTGTTAGTTTGCTAAGAATGATGGTTTCCAGCTTCATCCACGTCCCTGCAAAGGACATGAACTCATTCTTTTTTATGTCTGCATAGTATTCCATGGGGTATATGTCCCACATTTTCTTTATCCAGTCTATCATTGATGGACATTTGGGTTGGTTCCAAGTCTTTGCTATTGTAAATAGTGCTGCAGTAAACATACATGTGCATGTATCTTTGTAGTAGAATGATTTATAATCCTTTGGGGTATGTATACCCAGTAATGTATTGCTGGGTCAAATGGTATTTCTGGTTCTAGATCCTTGAGGAATTGCCATGCTAAACTGTTAAAGCACATAGATTTCAATAAGAGTCAATGTTGGAGTCTCAAAGGTTGAAGAACACTAATTTGGGTTGCTTTGGGCAACTGAGCTTTCCTAGTAGTGAAATTATATCCAGGAGATAGTTAGGAGCCATGAGCAGCACTGACATGTGCTTGTGGGACTGGGATGTTGGAGGAAATGCATAGAGATATGAATATGTGTGTGTGTGTGTGTGTGTGTGTGTGTGTGTGTGTAAGGTGGAAGCTTCTGTCACCTAGCCAAGCAGCGCATAACGTTCCCCAAGGATTTGTACCCAACCTGTCTTGTTCTTCCTCTCGGCTTCTTTTCTGGTCTCATCAGTTGTAACTGTTTAAGCAATCAGTTAATAATGGATGACTCTCAAATCTGTCACCACCCTGGCCTCTTCTTTAAAACCCCCTTCCTAATTTGAAAACATCTGTGGGACACATTTATCTCAATGTTCTGCCAGTGTCTCAAATTCATCTCCTAAACTGAACTCTACAGCTTCCTTTCCAGACTTGCTCCTTTAAATCGGTTTCCCCAGATGACGTCAATATACTTCCGCTCTCTAGGATTAGAAGCCTCAGAGCCGTCTTGTCTCCTTGCTCCTCCACCCCCTCAACACCCATAAACTCACTCACCAGGTGCTGATGTAGTTATCTGTGTTTGTATTTTAAGAGCAGGAGTCATGGTGGTTTTATTTATTATTTGTTTGTTTGTTCTTTCATTCCCCACTGTGTCTACCATGGTGTCTCATACTTAATTGGTGCTCAGTAATTGCACAGTGAATGAATGAATGAATAATGTGCTACTTTAATTAATCAAATATCCTGGCTAGTAAAAAGTGTTCATAAATATTTATACATGGATTAACAAGTTTAAAATAATTAGACTATTATACACAGTAATGGAAAATACTGAAAGCAATCTGGCATTGCTTTGAAGATTCAGAGGGTATTCTAGGACTCTTTAGACACTCTTACTCTTGCTTAATAATCTGAAGATCCTTACTCATATCCTGGGGAGCTAATTTTGATGGACAGGGTAAGGAACAAATGCGCTTTAGTTTCTTTGTGTGTGTCTATGGATGTAGGTGAGTTTGTGTGATGTGGGCGGGTTTCTAGGTATGACTGTATAGATGTGTTATGTATACAGATGGATGGATGTGTATGGATGTATGTGGAGACTAGAGTGTGCATGGTGGTGTTTGCAGATGCATAGTGAATTGGGTCACATAGATATCTGCAAAATGTGAATTTCTGTGTTCATGTGTGTGTATGTCAAGTATCACATTTAGTATGGGCATTTTTTGTGTGTATATGTGAGGTGTCTGTATGTGAGCTGTATATATACATGGGATACAGGCTGTGAATGTGTAAAATGCTTCTGTAGATGTATGTCTGTGATGTGCATATTGCATGTGTTTGTTTTTGAAATGTACTGTGAAACATAATATAGAATAATGCAAGAGAGTGAAAAGAACAGATGATTTGGAATTCATCCTGTTTTAGTCATTTATTAGCTGTGCTACCTTGGGAAAGTTACTTAACCTGTCTGAGGAGCTTTAGTTTTCTGACCTGTCAAATGAGTTTTGCATGAGGAATAACTGAGGTAGCATAGTTAAAAATACCTAGGACTGTTCTTAGAACACAGCAAGCGCTTGATACATTGTTTTTCTCTTTGCGGCATGGTGTGTGTGTGTGTGTGTGTGTGTGTGTGTGTGTGTGTGTTTGAAGCAGTTCAGAGCGGGTCTGGGGCTGCTCCTTGTCTCACAGCGCTTTCAGCTGCACTGTGGAGCCCACATGGCTGGAAAGCCCCCCAGATGCTTCCCATGGCCCACAGTTGGGGCCACAGTCCATTCAGCACTGGACTCATGGCTGCTGTGTGCCTCTGGTGTGGGCAGAGGGGACCACAGGCACGCAATTAGTGATTTATGACTTTTCTGCTGTTATAATTCACTTCCAGAACCTCTCTAGAAGTGGCAGTTATGAAGCTTTCATAAGCTCCCTTACTCTCTCCAACCCCTCCTCTCTGATAATAAGATTTGGGAACATAGTACTCCCTCCCAGCAGTTCCTGGAGCACAAGTGATCTCTTGGCCCTTAGGTCTCTCTCATAAGCCTGAATCCTATTAGGCAGTAAAGTGGGAGAATGAATTTGCCCCAAATTATCCCATACCATTTGCTATTGCCATAACATGCCATTTAATACCAGAATCCTCCCCAAAGCTGAAGAGTCTTCTGGTTATTCTAAATTGCATGTCTGCAATAAGGTATTTGCAGTCTGGTCACCCAGCCACTGGCTCACTTAAAACCTTGGCACTGAGCCGAAGTGGAGGGAATGAAGACTCCGGGGGGTTAAGTTACTGCCCTCGGGTCACACAGCACTTCAAAGACAGAAGGAATTAGAACTTACATTTTCAAGTGTTGACTTATCCAAATGCTACAACGTAAGGGAAAGTCCTTCGTAAATTGTGAAGAGTATAAAATCATGATAGTCATGCTATTATTACGATTTGTTTCTGAAGCTTGTTCTGCCCTGTTATATCCAAGCAAGTCAAAACATGTGTCTGAATTCTAGCAATCTGTATATACACTGCTCTGAATTTGCCACACTGAAAAATGGAGAGGAAATCGTTGTGAACTACCCAGTGATCCTCTGTTTTGTCGAGTGATTCACAATAGCATATTCTGAGAATCTCTAGTCCAGCCTCTCCCATATATTGTTTACCAGCTGTTTCCTGTTAGCACTTTCATAATTTTTGCCCTGTTTGTTTACTACCTCTATCATTCACTTAATTATTTTCATTAAATTGCCTCACTTCTTTCAAGCTTAAACTTACTTAAAAGGAAACTATATTTCACTACTCACAAATAGAAAACTAATATTACTTGCCATAATGGAAGAGAACCATAATAGCAAATACAATGACAACAAGACAAAAGGAGAAGAGGTTACAATTCTAGTGATCTGCTGCTTGCCAATGTTCTGAGCCGAAGGCCTCCTCTAAGTTACAAAGGAAGTGCAGCAAGTGTAGGACAGGCGTTAGAGGCATATTAACACCTAAGGAGACTTCTGGAGATAATAAGAACGATTGGAAGAGAATTGGTTCAATAATGATTTATTGTTATTGTGTCAATCACTTCAAATCCTCCTCCTCCCTCACTGTGCCCTAGGCCAAAAATTCTCAACTCTTTTCCAAATACAAAGGCTCCATATTAATGCCAAAGTAGCTATGCCTCCCTCCACTTGATAATCCTTGTACATTTCTGTCTATATTTAGACAGCACAATTTGCACAGGATTATTCAAAACTCCCCCTCTCCACCCCAGTGAATCTGATGTGCTGTGCATCTGTGTAGAGTAAATATGCACTGGGGAGCTCTTTTAGTACCACCATTCCCAGTTAACTTAAGCATTTGCTTATAGACCATGAGCTGCTGGACAGAAGAGCTGGGAATGAATCTGAGAAATAAAACACTCAATTGTTAAAATTTTCTGACCTTATGACAGTATTTGGAAATGATGCAGTTTTTTTCAGGGATTACTAAAATATGGTGGGTGAATCAGACTCAGTTTAGGCGGATTTGATTAATGGTAAATTTCAGAAAGACAGTGAGGTCTTCTGAGACCAAGTTTTCTATTCCTTACTGAGAAGGCTTATTACGATAGATGCACTGACTATACAAAACATTAGACTATTATACACAGAAATGAAAAATACTGAAAGCAATCTGGTGTTGCTTTGAAAATTCATAGGGTATTCTAGGACTATTCAGACACTCCTGCTTAATAATCTGAAGATCCTTACATCCTGAAGAGCTAGTTTTGATGGACAGGATGAGGAACAAATATATTTTAGTTTCTTTTTGTGTGTCTATGGATGTAGGTGAGTTTGTGTGATGTGAGCAGGTTTCTAGGTATGATGTATTAGGTATGTTATGTATACAAATAGATGGATGTTTATGGATGTATGTGGGGATTAGAGCATGCACTAGACTTTCCACCACCTTCTGGTCAGGGGATTTGTCACACTAAGAGACTTTGGTACTTAAAGGACCTCAGATGTTACTCCTAATGACAGAGACCATGCAAAGCTCCAGGAGTAGAGTTCAACAGAGGGGTTGGAGGCAGGGTGATGTAATGAAGTTGGGGGCTGTGTGACCTTCAGTGAGTCACTTCCCTTGTTGGCTTTCAGTTTCCCCAGTTATACAATGAAATTAAGATGATCTCTAAGAGCCCTTCCATCCCTCAGTCATCATTTTATGGGTCTATAATATTCCTTCTTTTTTTTTTTTTTCATACACCTGGTCTGGGAATCTAGATTTGTCTGGACTTCTTTGGAGGAATGGGATTTTGTATCTTGGTTCTTCCTCACCTAGTCTCAAGACTTTTTTCTCCAAAGGGTCAATCTGTTTCTCAAGGTTTACTTGGAAGAAAGGCCAGATGAATGTTCAGATTCTCATTCTTCAGTTGCAGCATCAATTGGAAATAGGGAATCAATGTAAAACTGTCAATCTGAATTACAAATGAGCTAGGGTTGACAGTAAAACTGGGGAGAAACAATTTCAGCTACATTTTACATGGCACCACACCCCCAAGAACCACTCTGGGTTAGCAGAGAGGATCCCCCTAGTCGATTCCCTCTCTCCAGTTCACCATGAGCAGAGAAGTCCAGGAGGTCAGGATGGAAAAGGGGCAGAAGAGGGACTAAGAGGCTGAGAGCAACCAAGGGAAGGACCCATACAGCTGGAGGAGGAACTTGGAGGTGCAGATTGAGGACAGGGAGGTGGGAGGTGGAAGAGGAAGAGGACACTGTGAAAATGAAGGAGTTTGAGGCACGGTCAGCACTATAATTGAGGAATTCAGTAAGCACAGTGGACAGGTACCCAACTACACTTGGTGAGAGGATGAGAAGTCTCCAAGAGGCTTTGTGGAGAAAATGACGTTTTAAGTAAAACTTGAAGGTTAGGTATGGAGTTGGCCTGGAAAAATACAGGAGGAAGAGTGTTTGGGGTAGAAGGAACAGCATGTGTAGTTTAGAAGTGAGAGACAACTTGGAGAACTGAAAGAAGAGTTTAGTGTGTGTATGAAGGAGGGAGGGAGAGAAGAGAATGGGAAATGATGAGAAATGAAGATGAAACACTTGCGGGTAGGCTCTGTCTTGTTCAGTGCCTGGCAGGTAGTAGTAATTAAAAATTCGATTTGACTGGCCTTTGTCCTCTAATTATTTATTGTCCAGTAGATAGAATAGTTTAGGTACTTAAGAAATTATAAGAGGTTGCCACTCTGCTTAGGTGGCATAATTGGACTGCTATGGTGGCTTAGTGGTGGAAGGCAGTATTTGGGGGTAAGGCAGGGATTAATTAGAGAAATCGTCTGAGTTTTATTAATTGTAGCCTCTGTGTGCTTTTAGAAAGACCCAACATTTGCCATTTTCAAATTGTGTATTCAGGGGAGAAAGCTTTCTCTTGCCCCATTGCCTGTGGGCTGTCTTTTTCTAAATGAAAAGGAAATAGTGGATGGTGAGGAGGGGTGGGTGGGTGTCCTGGTCTTCTGGGAAGAGGTGGGGCGGAGCTGGGCTGGCACTCTTGGCTTTCTAGGCTGAGCCAGTTTCCTATCCCTGGCTCTGATCCCAAGGGACTTGGGGCTTGTCGTGCAGCCTGGGCCCTGCTGGTCACCCTCAGCTTTGCCTGAGTTGGATCATCAGGTCAGCATCTGGCTTCCCCCAGCCAGCTGTGCAATTCTGATTTTATTTGATTGCAGTAAGGGGCTTAGGCTGGCCAGGGAGTGCTTGACATTTTATTACTGTCACTTCATGATCTGCTAAGCACCCCTGGGAACAGAATGTCACAGTTGGCATGCCCTGAGCCCAGTTCACCTCAGGGTCTTAGGGAACAAGACACCTCTCCCTCTTCCTGTCCTACCTCCCACAGTTATTACTGCCCCCTATAGGGAACCCTTATCTGAATAAAAAGCACGTGTATTTGCACATGATTTTCTTATTGTAGCAATGTAAAATCCTGGATTCTTGGAGCTGGACTAAACCTTAAAATCTCATCTGGTTCTGCCTCTGCACCTGAGGAAGTCTGGTCCTCTAGGGATCCCATATACTATGTAGCATCAGTTTCCATGTTTTCCTCTGGATAGCCTTCCATCCACTAACTCTCCTGCCTTATCGTATGTATCCCCACAAAGTAGGGCCACCTAGAGAAAGGTGAATGAGGTACCTAGCAAAATTTAAGGAGGCACTCCATCCCAGGGTTGCATAAATGCCAATCCTGCACTTGCAGGAACCAGAGAGTGAGCACCTCCTTAAATTTTGTGCCTCACCTGCTTCACTCTAGTCCTGGCCCTGCTACAACATCCTAAATCCCTCAGCCTGGTCTATAGGGTGGGATTTCCTGTAGATTATCAAATCTATTCACCTGATGAGGGGGTCTCTTTACCTCTTATGGCATCCCACTTTATTTTCAAAAAGTTTCTTGTTTTTCTTGTTTGGTGGCAAGAAATGACATTAATTGAGCACCTGCTGTTCCTAATGTGGACTCTGAATTGCACATTACATATTTTATCCCGTTTAATCCTCCAAACAGCCTGAGAGGCAGGGATGCCTGTCCCCATTTTACAGGTGAGAAAAGTGAGGCTTAATCAATTTTGTGGCTTGTGACTTGATCTCTCCAGCTCTGGCATTCCACACTGCATTTGCTTACATTACATTGACGTTTTCTTTTTTCTCATCTTCCTTACTCTATGCGCATGTGTGAAGCCTGGAGTCAGGACAGCCCTGGTCTTTTCTGGTTCAAGCCAAACTTTCAGCTCTGTAACCTTCTTTTTTCTCAGAATTGGGGCCATCAAGGTGTTATATAGACAAAACCCTGAAATCATGATTTTCACAAATGTCTCTTCAGGCTCTCAATAAACATGGTTTTCATGAAGAGCCTGGCACACAGTCAGAGCTCAATAAATATTTGTTAAATGGATGATCTATACCTGAAATTCCAGAGGAAGCTTAATTTAGCTGTGCAGCATTATTTGGCATCAGTGATAGGATTTGACTGGAGTCCAAAGAGTCCTAAACTCTGGCCCTGATACTCTTAGTCAGCCCCTTGGGAAAATATTTAATGTCCTCAGGGAAAATACAAGGCAGAAAAATAAGAGAAAAAGTCATTTCTTTCAGTGGTATTCACACGAAATGTCTTGGACCACTGGCCTAGGTCAAACCTATGTTTACACATAAACCCTACATTCCTGCTTCCTTATGTCCCTATTTATAATTCTACCACAACCATCTCACTTTGCCCCAACTGTGTCTATGTGTCTTACTCGGAAAAATTTTCCCGTGCCTCTGACTTTCAGTGTTATTCTGCAGTCTGGTCCTATGGTGAAAGAATGCTTGGCTTAAGCCTGGGGGCATCAAGTGGCCCTCAGATGAGTTACAATGTGAAGAATCCAGGGGGATTCTTCAGAGGCTTGAGTGTGGAAGAACAGGCCTTTTGGGTTTACTCTGACTGAGGAAAAGCTCTTAGCAGGCCCTACATAATCAGCATGCATCCCACGAGTTGGACAGAAGAGCAAATGGCTCTCATTACCTTCAATGCAGCCTTTTTTTTAATCAGATAAATCTCACTGGAGAAATGTGCCTTTGTACAGAATGGAGCCCAGGCTTCTGGACAGAAAGTTTTAGGAAAAAAGATTGCATTAATCAGCAGGCATTGGTCATTTGAGGTTGCAAAGGCCTGGGAGTATAGATATTGAGGAGACATAGCAACAGGATAAAAACAGATGAAGACATGATATTAGCTAATGACAGTAATGGCTATCATTCATTGATACTTCACATATTTCACTGTATTTAATCTCTTCTCAATACCATGAAGATGACATCATTATCCCCATTTTACAGATGAGGAAGCTGACACTTTCATTTTCAGAAAATTTACCTGAGGTTATGCAGTTTGTAAATGGTAGCCCCATGAGACAACTGGTCTCTGAAGCCCATGGTATTAATCACTATAATATATTGACCCTTCCGAGTGATAGTGATTTGCAGAGTCCCTCTGAGGAGCCTCTCTGGTTCATGATATAACTGTTTCCTCATAACTCTGGAATTAAAACTGGGAATTTTAGAGCTCTGGGAATTGGAAAGTATGGGTTGGGAACAATGTAATTGATAATCACTTGCACACATGTAACACTTTCAGTTTTTATGGCACTTCTAAATCCATCACTACATTTGATCCTCACATCTGCCCTGTGACAGCATCTCCATGTCCAGGTGATGACAGCGAGGCTCAATTGAGAGGTAGGAGGGCTGCTCAGTCTCAGATGGTAGAACCATAACATAACTGGAGGGCTCCAGGTCTGGTCTGGGTTATCCTCTGCTTGACTCCTTGGCCATTCCCCAGAACCAGTCATGATATGGAAAAACCTTCTTGACTGTTTATTACATCATTTCTATCACACTTGATCTGTAGTCAACTTGCCTTTTGTTTTGCCTTTTTCTCAGTTCACTCATCTTGAAAATAGTACCTGCCTTTACCAACTGCAGGTGTTTGAATGGCAGAAGGCCACAGTACTTTTACAGATGCTGTGGAAATAAACTCTCATTTCTCAGGTTAGTCAACTTTATTCATTAGGTACTTTTAGGTACTGATAATCTCATTTTAGATCACATTAGTTTATTATTTCATTTACTTATTTACTTAAAATAATTAGGAAGTGCCTATTATATTGTCAGAGATTGTACTAGGTGTTAGAGGAGGTTGCAAATAAAATAACAACAGCCAGCCCTAATTGAGTGGCTATAAAGTACTGTACTAGGCATTACACCAAAAGCTTTATTTGCAATACTTAATCCCCACAATAACCCTTTGAGTTGGGGTATAATTACCTCTGTTTTTCTGATGAGAAAAGTGAGGTCCGTAGAGATTAAATAATTTATCCAGGTTCACCTGACCTTACAGACTTCTCTCTTCACTATATCAGTGATGAATGTGCAATAGCCGTTGCTTTCCAGGGGCTCTCAAACTAGTAGAGGAAAACTTATGTGAGAACAAATAAGTGCTTTAATATCCAGGGCCTTTAGAAAAAACCATACCACTTTTCCCTTCCAAGTCTATACTAGTTCAAACTCATAGTGGAAAAAAAAAGCCAAGTTGCAATGAACCCATAGGAAATGCATCAGCAAAACTGTAGTATTTATCCCAGAGAAAACAGAGGTTTCATAGGAGTAGAGCTTGGATGTGTGTGGTCTTCAAGCATCCAAAGACTATGATTCAAAGGAGGATGTTCAGAAAATAAACAATCCTTACTAGGCACTGAGGAAGAAATGATTTTAAATTGTAGAAAGGGCAATTTGGATTAAAACCTGAAGCTGCCTTTAATAAACGTAGTGACTGGTCTTCAGAAAGTGAACACTTAACTGTGAGTTGATAGGGTTTAGCTGAAGTGGGTATTTGCATGTAAATACAGAGTTTTAGGGACGCTCCAGGGCTCTAATAATGCTCTCTAAATAGCCTTTGTTGATTCCCCTGAATCCTTTAAGACAGAGTCAGAGCTGCAGCTTTGCTCAGCAGGGTGAAACTTCTTTGTTTCACTCAGCAGGTTCCAAAGTCTTGGGCAAGAAGTGAGTAGCAGAGTCATAGAATTATGAGACCTGGTCATCCTGTGCATTAAAAAAGACATTCACTGATCACCTGCTATAAATTAATAAATGTATATTATACCCCTGCAAGACTATCATCTCCATTTTATAGATAAGAAAACTGACTCAGAGATTAACTGAGAATAGCAAAGCTACTACCAATGACCAAATACTTTCTAGGTGCCATCCACAAGTTAAGAACTGTTCCATACGGGCGTTCTAATCTTCCCAACAACTTTATGAAGCATCAAACATTTCCTTTTCTATTTTTCAGATGAGAAAACTGAGACTTGGGGAGATTGATAGACTTAATCAAGGTGAGTTAGTGGCAGAGCTGATACATAAATCTAATCGAGGTGAAATTTTGGCATAGGTTTTGGAGCCGCTGTTCAAATCTGCTAAAACAGCTCACTCAATTCAAATATGCATGATTTTAAGTTTCTACTCTTCTGTGGTTTAGTATAACCTTCTAGAAGGAATATTCACTTAGGAGAATTCAGGAAAAGTATCATTGACACCCTGTGGGACTTAATGAGGTGGAAGGAAGAGTGATGGATGACGAAGAAACGACAAGGCTTTGTGGCCAATGCCCCTTTATCCTTTCAGGATAAAGGAGCTGTAGGGTCCTTGCTGAGGTTTTCTTCTCTTCTTGGGATTTCTGTCCTTTTTACCCTGTACCTTCAAGATCCTCCAGCAGGTCACCTCTTTCTAACGCACAGGGGGACCAAATGGGGTCCTGAGTCCCACTGCCTTCTGCCACTTGTTGCATGTCTCAGAGGCAAAGAGAAGCAACCTTGGAAATGCAACAAGCTGTGGATGTGGAGTCAGAGATTCTGGTTTGCAGAATTCTACCTGTTGCAATTCTTCCTTGTATGATCTTGGGCAAGTCCTTTATTACGTGTAACCTTCAGCTTCCTCATCCATAGTGTGTAGATAGCTCCTGTTCTAACTTTTAAATTACTATTTAAAATAATGTGGAAGAAAGCATAAGAACTTGTTTTCTGGCTGAAACAGGGCATGCTCCAGGGCTAAGCACATAGACTCTGGCATCAAATCCAGGCTCTGGCTTTTACTAGCTGTGTGACCTTGGGCAAGTTCCTTATTCTGTCTAAATCTTTGTTTCTGCATCTGTAAAATGAGGGTGATAGTAGTTGTTGCTCATAAGGTTTTTGTAAGGAATAAGCATTTTTTTACAATGCTTACTTTGGTGCATGGCACAGTGTACATGTTCAATACAATTTTTATGGCTTCAAAGAGAGTTGGTGGATCTAGGCTTTGTGATGGGGGATGAATATATGAACTTCCAGAAGCTTTTTGTGCTTTATATTGGAATCTAGAAGGGCCACCCACTCTGACCCTAGAAGAGTACCACAGCAATCTCAGGTAGTTCTACTATGCTCTTAGTAATTTATCTGTTATGTAGTAAATTAATAGCATTACTTTGGCATTTCAATCAATAGGATTAAGATGATCCGATGGTAACAGAGTAGTAATTGCTGCTGCACATATGGAAACTATCCAGTGGCAAAAACTATTTTTCACAAGTTGGCTGGTTGCCCTCAGACCAGATTGGCTCAAGCCTGTAATCCCAGCACTTTGGGAGGCCGAGACGGGTGGATCACGAGGTCAGAAGATCGAGACCATCCTGGCGAACACGGTGAAACCCCGTCTCTACTAAAAAAAATACAAAAAACTAGCCGGGCGAGATGGCGGGCGCCTGTAGTCCCAGTTACTTGGGAGGCTGAGGCAGGAGAATGGCGTAAACCCGGGAGGCGGAGCTTGCAGTGAGCTGAGATCCGGCCACTGCACTCCAGCCCGGGCGACAGAGCGAGACTCCGTCTCAAAAAAAAAAAAAAAAAAAAAAAAAAAAAAAAAAAAAAAAAAAAAAATTCCTCTGATGATTAAAGCAAAAAATGCACATTGGAAAAACACAATGGGGTTCAAGGAAAAAAATGAAAACCCACCTGGGAATCGCATTATCTAGATATCTACTGTTGACATATTGCTAAATTTCTTCCAGGATTTTTTTCCTCTACAGATTATAATCAGTGTTGTTTCCTCTTTTTTTTTTTTGACTGAAGATTCTAAATGAGCATTTTCTATTGCTATTAAACCTTTAGAAACACCATTTTAAATGAGTGCATATGCCAGTATGTGGCTGGCATATGCAGTCATTTAAAATTAGTATTCATTTTGCTCTCCCACAGTTGATAGGCGTTTATATTATTTTCAATTTTTAGCTATCATAAATTATGCTGGAAAAACCCCCTTGGTCACAAACCTCTGTTCATGTCGTAGAAGCAAAATTGCTGAGTCAAAGCTAGAAATATTTCTGAGACAGAAAAGCCGTAGCAGAGTGAAGGAGCCCCTCCCCATCCCCCAGGACCAGCAACTTGGCTCTCATTGAAAATTAATTCTTCATAAGGCAGTGTGCTAGGGGCAAGGGCTGAAGGCAACGGCAAGTAAGTAAAAGTTGAAAAGGAGAGAGGTGACTGCTTCCACTTTTTCCCTTTTTCTCCACTGACTCACATTGCCCATGAAATTGTAGACATTGGAACGTGCTGGAGGGGAGAAAGAGCTCTTAGTAACAGATTGTTCAGAAGCCCAACATCGCTTCGTGCTTTGCATTTCCTTTTCTGTTAAATTGCCCTGCATATGTCTTCTGCCTGTGTCATATTCATTTTTTTTTAATCCCTCAAAGTACTTACATTTTGTAAGCATTCCCTAAATGCTCGAAATGGGGGGTAGGATAGCATGGTGGACTCAAATCTGATTCTGCCATTTATTAGCTGGTTCTGATTTATTAGCTGTGTGATCATTTAACACTTTCAAATTTGTTTCCTTATCAGTTAAATAAAGGTAATAATAGGGATACTTTCTAGAATTGTTGGGCGAAGCAAGAAAGTATGTATCAAGTGAGAATTGCAGTGCCAGGCACAGAGGAACTACTGAGTATGTTAGCAATTATTACAAAGAAAAATAAGGTTCAAATAATCTGCACTAAAATCTTATGCCAACCTAAGTTTAACCTAATAATTCTTAAGAACTTCAGAAAAATCTAAAGACTGAGTCAGGAATGCAGGAAATACCGGATGTGGGCTATACTTCACATCTTGGCTAATTTATTATATTCAGTTGTAGGTCCTGCATTTTAAGAGGGACATTGACAGGCTGGAGGAGGTCCAAAAGGGAACAATTGGGCTGGTAAACAAACTTGAAATTGACCTGTAAGGAATAATTAAAGACTCTGTGGGTGTTTGGCTCAGAGAAGACTTAGGCAGAAGGGATTGGTCGGTTGGGCTGTTAGGAGAAGAGGGACCCAACTTAATAAAATAATGATTTGAGTATTTTTATTTTCCAGACATCTAGCTTTGCAAATAGTATTTATTTTTTCTTCTCCAAAACACTACACGAGGTACATATTTGTGTTCCTATTGTACAGATGAAGTAACAGGCACAGAGGCAGAAGTGACTTGACAGTTAATGTGGTTAATAGATGGAATGGTAGGAATGGAGCCAGGTCTTTCTAATTCTACAGTTTGAGTACCTTCTACAGCCCACTGACTTGTTCCAAGTGACCAGGGAAGGCCTGTCGGACTTTTAAAGAGCAAAGTGGCTGCCTGATACATGTGAGGAAAGAATATTTAGACCATTAGAGCCACCCAATAATGGAAGAAGCTGCCTAAGTAGATAATGAGTTTCTTGTCACTGGAAGTATTCAAGGAGAGGCTAAACTTCTGCTCAGTAGCATGCTGTAAGGATGACAGCTGAGGAGTGGGCTGGAACTGTGACTTTATTACTTACTTGGATGTTCTTGAAAGTTGCTTAACTTCTCTGAGCCTGTTTCTTCATCTATAAACTGAGAATATGGCGTAATTTTAGAAGACTTACAAAAAAATTATAGATAAATTGTTTAGCCAAGAAGCTGGTATACAGAAGTTGCTCTTCATATATTAAGTGAAAAATTATCTATAATCTTTCTATTTATATCTGTGGCTCTCATTTATTTGGTGACACTGCCTACTCACTTCTTCATTGGGAGAAATTTTAGACTTGGAAAGGTCACCTCCTGGGTGAGTATTTTACTTCACTTCTGCAGTGGCAGGTACATGCTAATTTCTGTCCCCTTAGGCAAATGACAGGTTGGACTTTAAAACATGAGCAGTGGAATAAACAAAAGGAAGAATGTTTAGACTGAAATGTTAAGCAATAGAATAGACATTATTGGGGGAAAGATTAGAACCACACAGCTAATAAACCATGTCACCATGTGGATCAAATATCAGATGGGTTCGAGGAGCCCACTATATGCCCAGCACTGTGCCATGTGCATTAGAGTTCGATCAATTGGAGCACTGTCTTTGTCTACAAAGGTCGCAAGGCCTGGGATGGCTCAGACAGTTGTGAAAAGATTAGCTGATAGGACTGAGTGTTATTCTGTGCTATATCTTTTGGTTTGGATTGCAGCCCCTGGGCAATTAGGGAAGGGATGCTCAGAGGTAAGAGATGGAGAAGATGACCTTGCAAGGTCTCTTTCTTGCCTGGGATTTTCTCCTTTTGATGATTCCCAGGATTCTTTCTAGCAGGCACAATGCTGTAATGTTGCAGTTGTGGCTCCCTTGGGCACATTCACTACTTGTTTCCCCAGGACTTTCCCAGAGCCTGGGAATATACTAATAATTGTTGTCCATTATCTGACCTGGAGGAGGAAGAGGTAGATGAGGAAAAGGAGGAAGAGGTGAGGAAGAGGAGGAAGGGCCACCCTTCTGAGGGCTGTCTCAGCAGCCTTCCTTCCTGGGCTTTGAGAACAAGGCAGCATCCTGCCTCCTCCCAGGTATCTACTCAGGCTCCTGTTCTGTAGACATCAGTCTAGGCTCCTACCAACATCAGCCATGGGTCCCACCAGCAAGAAACATGGAGTTAGTTGCATGAAGAGAAAGCTTTTATTGTTGGAATTCGTGATGTGACGATCCTTCCTTTTCTTTCAACAAGATAAGCAGATTCCAACTGCTTTGGAAAATGTCTTCCTTTCTCTCTCTTGTTTCCTCCTCCTGTCATCATTCCTCCTTAACCTTTGCTTCTTCCCTCCTGCATTCTTTTTCCCTTCTGGTTTCTCTACCTTCTTCGTTTTCCTTCATTTGTTTCTGAATCCTGGGATGATGGAGTTGAGAGCGATCTTAGACGTCCTCTAGTACAGTGTACTAATTCATTTTACAGATGAGAAGAATGCATTTCCAAGAGAGAAAGAGATTCACAGAATGAGTCCTTGGTGGAACCCAGAGTAGCCCTGAGTTGAGCGCTCTTCCCTCTTTATTACTCTGCTTATCTCCACATTTCTCTCCCCTTTCTTGTTTTTTTTTAATTGTTCATTTTATATCTTGCTCAATACTCTTTCTTCTCTTTTGTTTCTTCTTAATCCCATAATGTTAAATGGAAAGAAAATCAGGACTTTGGGTAGAAGAATTGAAAGAGAAGTGTGTTGTCAAGTTCTTTCCATCGTGGCTGTGATTTGGGGTGAGCCCCTCAATTTTCCTCCTCAGCGTCTCTATCTACTTTCTCCATCCTACCCTGCCACGTCTTTGGAGGGGTTTGTCCACTGTCTTTCTCCATATGAAGACTTTGAACTTGAATTGCCAAGGTGCCCTAAAGGGGTCCTAGGTTGGTAAGGTCACTGCTTTAGTCCCTTCATCTACAAACTGAGGATGATCATCGTACTTTCCTCATAAGGTTGCTATAAAGATGAAATAGTTAATACATATCAAGTTTTTTGAAAAGTTTCTGGCATATAGGAGGTTCTAAATACACGTTATTCATATTTGCTAGTATTATTAATTATAAATATTATTATTTAGAGGGATTTCTGTCCTTAAGGAGAAGGGTTGAGAGTCACAGATGTCATTCTAATAAGTAAGGAGAGAAAAGAAAATTATGAACATAGCTCAGATAGAGACTTGGCAAATTACACAAAGAGTGACCTGATCTCAGCTGTGCTCTGCCTCCTGAATATGTCCACTTTTTAACCAAAGGCACCATCTTTTCTACAACTATTTGAATTCAAATTGTAGCCCATGTCCATGACTTACCCTGAGAAGGAGCTGTTTGGAACTTAAGAGTAAAGTTAGGCCTTGCTCAGAACTGACCCAGTTTAAGAAGTCCTTCTGATACTTTCCATTTTCTCCCAGGTAGTGTTTAAGATGTGACGACAGAGTGCTGTATTCTCCAAACCAAAATCACTTGCATATCATATCACGAGTTTTGCCCAATTTATGTACTGTTATTTAATTTATTTTTAGTTTGATTTTTAGTCTTAAATGTTATCAATATCATAATGGAATTGGTAAGTTCTGGTCCCTAGTAAAATAAAATAAGAGAACATTATCCTGTACCATTATAGTGTATCTTGTACACTGTTGGTGTAACTCTGATTTGATTTTAGGGAAAGTTGTCTTGGTGATAAGAGACTTGGAATTCTCAGTTCTTGTCTAGACTGGACATTAATTTACTGTTAACTTTGGACAAGTCCCTTTCCCTCTGGCCACAGTTCCTCCCTGGGAACTAAAGGAATTGGGACATATAATTCTTTCCATCTCTAACTTTTTTTTTTGTCGTGAGTATTTTATGAAATTGCACAGTGAATTGTGTGGGGCTCCAGTCACCCTGATGAGAGTATGTACCATCAATCACGTTGTTCTGAGCACCTAATTCTATAATATAACTCTAGCCTTCCATTTTCCAGCGACATTTTGCTTCCAGCACAATTACTTCTGTGGGAACAGCAACTTCCATTTGTTCAGAAAATTCTTCTAAATACACCAAATAGTTTCAGCCTCTAGGCTGGTTTTTACTTGGAGAAAGCACAATCGACACGGCACTGGCTTGGGTGACTCCACATGTCTTTCTTTCCTACCTGGTACAGGTTGCCTTTTGTTAAGGTGGGCTCTAAGTTTGATTGAATGCCCATGCTCTCTGGAATCCTCTTTTATTAAAAATATATTTTCCAGCTTTTCAAAAGTAATATATATTGTTGTAAAACATTCAAGTATTACAGGAATATTTAATGCAGGAAATAAAAGTTCCCCATGGTCTCATTCTCAAGAGATAATAACAACTATAAGCAGTTTTCAGTCCATTTCTGTAGATTTCTTCCCCATAAGAGAACATTAATACATATAAAAAAATAAAAATGGGATCCTGCTATACAGACGGTTTTGCTATTTGCCTTCCCTTCTCTCTCCACTTCTCGTAATCATTCATCCTGGCCATTTTTGACTTTTCTGCATGGAATGAGGTTGCCTGCCCATGATACTAACTGGCTGTGTGACTTTGAATGAATCATTTTTCCCCTCAGGGTTTCAGTTTCCTCAACTAGAAGAAGAAACAGTCCTCTCCAACCTGCCCATCTCCTATTATATAAGGCTTAAGGGAGATAATGGAGATGTATGAAAGTGTAGGTGTCCTGAGGGTGGATTTGATAGTAGACCGTTCTCTGTCACCCTCTCCTGCTTTATTGGGTTTAGAGCACTTACTAGGTCCTGCAATTCTATAGTTTCCCAATTTGTCTATTTATTTGTACCCCCCACTAGTTATTTGTTTGTACCCCCCACTAGAAGTTAAGGTGTGTTAGAGCAGGGACCATGAATCTTCTGTTCCTCAATGTATCTATCCCCAGAACTTAGAACAACTCCTGGTTATCGTAGGAATTAATAAATATATTTTGGATAATGAACAAATTATCCTCTCTCAGCTGGGCTTCTAATTGATAGAAAGCCCATTGGGAGAGAATAGGGTAGAGCAGGAATGGAATGAGCCAACTTAACAGGGTGGATGCCTGGCCTACCCAGTGGCCTTGAGCTCAACAGCATTCAGCTTGACTGTTCTGCAAGCCTTTTTCCTTTGTTTGCTTCACTCTCCTGATACTCTTTGCCTACCTGGTAAATTAGTCATTCTTTATGGCCCAGCTTAATTATCCTGAGTCCTGTGAAATGTCTTCAATTTATCCTGTTTCCCACCTCCAGACAGAGTTAACCAGGCTCTTTCGTATGCTCCCGCAACACTTTGCACCTATCTTACTTTAATTATAGTAATAGTGGTTTTCCTGCTTTGTACAGTTGCTGTGTGCCATATGCAATGCCAACTATCTATATGCCTTCTCCCTTTTAATATGTATGATAATCTGTCCGGAAGAGATAATTATAATTCCCATTTAACAGATGAGGAAAACTGAGACTTAGCAATTTTAAAAATAATCTTGCTCCAAGGCATACACATAGCAAGTAGTATAACTAGGATTTTGGAATATGTATAATTGATTCCCAAGCTAGAGTTTTTAACTGCTGGGCCTTCAATATGCCAACTTAATTTAAGAATTAGATAATGACAACTGGAAAGACCCATAGTCTTTACATAGTTCCATCTCGTTTTAGGCATGGAAAAGCTGAGACTAGTTACAAAGTTAGAGCAGAATTTGCAGCGGAAGGAAAATCTTGCTGTAATATCTAGGCTGTCCAATTTTGGGCAGCATGAGGTATTACATTTTTTACTAGGCCGTATCACCTCCTTTTTTCAGTAGGCATAGCTTTTTACATTCCAAGACATATTCAATACATTTATTCAAGGCACCCTCTCTCTAGGCATGATGCAGTCTTTTACTTGGCTCCTGTGAAGACTGTTTTTCTTTTCTTTTTTCCTACTAGATGTTTTAGGTCACATTGAGGAAACTACCTTTAACTGAGGTAAGTCCATACTTTCTTCATGTTTAAAATTATTTTAGAAATGTTTCCTTGTCTTGTGGAAGGGGCTTCTCCACAGGACCTGGTGATGGTGAAGAGCAGCCTTGTTTATAATGGCTCAGATGTTTCGAGAGGCCCAGAGTTTGGACATGCCCTGTCAGAGAGCAAGGGTAAGGTTGAGCAAGCAACTCACTGCAACAGCTACGGAGCCAGAGCTGCGCCGCCATATCTAGCTCACACTCTCACTGTGACTCATTTCTTGGAGCAGAAAGGGGTCATGGTGAGATACAGCAGTGCTTTAGGGTTGGTTGTTTGGAATCTTTCAGGTCCTGGGCTTCTGCAGAGCCAATAGAAGGAGGATGGGAACAGACACGTGGGGACAAAGCAGTTTGATTTAACAAACACTGAGTATCTGATATACATGAACCCCTGGGATGACATTATCTATGAAGGGGTAGTGGAGTTAACTGAAAACTCTGGAAAGCACCAAGGGATGTTTTCCTCTTCTTCTTGTTTGCTTTTCATATGCATCAAGAAATTCATTAAGTGCTAATCTTTGAGGGGCTTACATCCAACAGGAAAGCTAGAAGGGCACCCAAATGTATGTAAGGTCACTTTAAACAAACTGAGTGCTAAGGATAATGCCTATATTTCCAAGAGGATTTAGGAAGGAGAGTCCATGCCCAGTTGGGGCTAGGCATAGACGCAATCCAGGGACAATTCATGGAGGAAATGACGCCAGACATGGGTCTTAAGGCCTGGATAGCATCTCAGAGAGGAGAGGAAATTACCATTTGTTAAGGGATTGTGCTCTGATAGGAAAATGTGTTTGAAGTGGGGCTTCGTGTATCTATCAGTGAAGTTGTTATTCTCAGTTTTTAAGATGAGGAACTTGAGGCTCAGGAAGATTGAGCAAACTGCCAAGACCATACAGCAAGGAAGTAACATAGGCAGGATTCAAAATCAGATGAGTTTGAACCTAGAGCTGGTTGGTGTATCTTTTAAGGCAGAGTGAGGAGGGAGCTTTACCAGATTTATGGAGAGTATAGGGCACAACATGAGTTACAATACAGAGATGAGACTTATGGATGTGCTGCTTATGAACAATGAGAAATCCATTTTGGGTTGGAATTCAGTTTGTGTGAAATAAAGGAGTTGGAAATAGCAGTGGGTGCTGTGTGCGGCAAGCTGAGAGTTTCATATTATATTAAAACCTGGCATTTTCAAGAGAAGGGCAGCACAACTGCAAAAATGCATGAGGTAGATCCATATGCACACTGACAAGGTATTCCTGAGTGATAAAAGAGAAGTTGCCAAACATGGTGTTTAGAATAATCCCATTTTTTGTAAAACAGAAGCAGCTTACTCCAGTAGCACAGCAGCTAAGGGAGGTCTGAAGCCACACTTCCTGGATTCCAATCCCACACTGACACTTCCAAGCTGGGTGATCCTAGGAAAATGATTTAACCTCATCTGTACAATGAAATGAATAATAGTATATGATTTATAGGATTGTTCTGAAGGTTACATGGGTTAAGTTCTATCCAGCTCTTAGAAAGGTGTCAGACACATAGGAAACACTCATGTTTTTGTTATTGTTATGTTATTAAAACCATTTAGGAGGATGAATATTAAGCTGTTAAGTGATTTATCCTAGGAAGTAAGATTTACGTGTATTTTAGTTTCAAACATATCTCCTTATGCTGTTTAATATTTTACAACAAATACATTTTATAGTGTAAAAAACAAAATAAAGGAAAACAAAATGACAAACCAGCAGGTCTATTTTAAGAGTTGGTAGTAAGAGACTTTATTTCTACTGTATTCTTTTTCTCTAGTAGCAATAAGGCTGGTAGGGACACATTAGAAAATGTCTCTGGTGTCACCCAGAGAGCTATTGAAAACAGATGTCTGAGACTGCATTGCCTGGGTTTCCCACAAGCCATGTCAGGAGTGATGCCAATGGCTATTATAGAGGGCTGGCCCTTTCTGCTCCCCCTGCCTCATCTGGGCTGGATGTGGTTTTCTGGCTTAAAGATGTTATGAAAAGCCTGCTTTGAAGGTCTGCTTTGGGAGTGATACATCTGGGGCATGTGGTGAGACCTTTAGTGCATGAGGCTGAGCACATACAGAAGAAAAGGGAGACTGGGGAAAGTCCTCTCTGTCTGGGGGTTAGAGAACACAGCTAAAAATGTCTTTGGTCTGAGTAAAAGGGACCAAGATTTTAAAACATTCTTTTCCTGGGCCAGAGACTATGCTGCCTTCTTCTTGACCTCCTGACTCAGTCAGAAATTCTCCCCCACCATCCTGGCTAGCTTTCTCAATGAAATGATCTTGGTCACAAGGCAGGTGGGACAAAGGAGAAAGGACCTTCAGTGGCTGACCATCTCTGCCCCTTGACAGAGCTCTAACCACACACCTTATGATGGGGGTAGGAGCTAGTGCAATTTCTCTTGTGTGTCAAGGATAGAGATTGAAAGCTTGTATCTACTTACAGATGCATGTTAATAACTTTTTAACTATCCAGAACCACCTGCAAGAGATTAGCTCTTGATTTTCTAGAGAGGCAAATTTATATCTTTCATCTCTCTCATCCAGTCTAGTCTCCTCCTTCCTTCTCCCTGGTTCTTTCTTAGAGTAATAGTGGCAGGGTAATGGTGAAAGGAGTGTTTTCTACAGTCACGCCCAATTTTGAATCCTAGCTCTGCCTTTTACTAGTTATCTTACCTTTGGCAAGTTACATAACCTGTTTATGTATCAGTCTTGTCTCCTGTAAAGTGGGGATAGAATAGTGCTTTTTATAATAGAAAGTAATAGTATTTTTTGAGAATTATGAGATAGGGTATATGATGTTATTAGCTTAGTCTCTAGCATTCAATAAACACTCGGTAAATGCTAATGATTATTTTTAATGAGTTATTGCAGTTGGGGCTGAGATGGGGCATCATGAGGGAAGGCAGAAGGGAAGGTTCAGGAAGAAAGGAATATCTGTTTGCAGTTATCTGTTAACATATAAGGTGCATTTTCTCTGTACCCCAGCAATTTCATTCCTAGTTCTTATTATGTACCTGGAGAAATACCACATGTGTTCATAAAGTTGTAGGTACACTGTAATTATTGCAGCACTGATTGCAGTGGGAAGATTAGAAAAAGTATAAGTGTCCATCAATAAGGGATGGCTAGAAAACAACGGGACATCCATAACATAAAATGCTCTGCGGTGGTTAAAAGAATGAAGGAGAACTGTATGCTTCAACAAGTAAGGCTTCCCAAGACATGTTAATATGTGAACAAAACAAACTGCAAATTGTATAGAAAATATGATTCCGTGAAATGATTGCATATTTCAATGGTTATATACATGTGTGTACATAATGTATATATAATATATATGAATAAAAAATTATCAAAAAGGATAACAGTTGAAAGAGACCTAGAGGTCATTATCAAAGGGGACCTCAGGCTTTGGTGTAGTATTATAATTTCTTAAAAAGGTAATGTAAGCATTGTACAATTAAACATGATCAAGGCAGAGAAATAAATGCCTATCTGGCCAAGAGTAGGAAGAATAAGGCTCTGTCAAACCAAAGGCCAATGAAAAATTTCCAGCTCTTTTTTCTAGGCTTCTTTCCACCCCTGTTATCCACTGGTAGAAGGAGAGGGTTATTAGACTGACAGCTGTACCAGCTCAAAGGGGCTACATAAATGTATCTCTGTCTATCTGTCTATCTCTGTATATCGGTATGGTGAGTGAGGCGCAAGGAGATATGTGTTTGAATCCTGGTTTTACTCTGAGAATCACAGCATGGTTACCTGCTGTTACCAAAAGGCAAACCACCTGTTTTCTTTAAGCCTCAGTTTTCTCAGCTCTAAAATGGGGTTACTAACCATTGTCCTATATCTAATTTTTAAGGTGATTGGGCAGCTTATATGAGATCGTGGATATAAAACATGCTATAACCTGTGAAGTGCTTTTTATAAGACAGTACTGCAAATCTGCCTGGCAGCCAGGGTTGTAGCAGCCTTACCGCATTCCTCTGGAGCTGGCGAATGTTGCAGAACTGAGCACACAGCAATAAACACACAGCTCTCAAAAGGCTGAAGATCATAGTAGTTACTCTATTTGGTATATAAAATACTAACATGATTTGCAGAAAGGCTGACAGGTTAAAGGGATAGAGAAAAATGAAGATCATGGTCCTAAGGTCAGACAGGTGGTGGAATGTGGCAGTGGTCTGTGAACATCTGGGAGTCCTAAGCAAGCCTCTAGCTTTACAAAGTTGAGAGTACAAAAGTTGAGAGTACAATGTACACAGGAAGACTAGTAAGTGAGATCATCTTTGGAGAAAGAAACCACATACCCTCTCCTTCTGACCATCTTGATTCACCTCCTTTATCAATCCTGACAGACTCATTGCTGTGTCCCAGGGCCAGGATTTAAAACTCATTGCCCGGGTGCCCCTTCTCTTTATCTAGTGTCACATAGAGTTCCCAGCAGTGTGAATGAGAGCTTTTGGTGCACCAGGACTTCAGAGACCAGGCCACCAGTTTGGGGATAGCTCCCTGAGAAACCTCTGGAAAGGTGAATGTGTTTATGAGAAAGGACAGAGTGTGAGGACTGAAGGAAAGAAAGTGCAGTGGCAGAGGTAGGGTGTATGGACTCTGTAGAAGACATGTAGGGGAGTAAGTCTGGAGATTACGTATGGCTTTGGGAGCTTACCCACTCTATAAACTTGAGGCAGTTATTTATCCCCTCCACATCTGCAAAATAAAAGGGTTGATCTATGTCAGGGGTTCTCTGTCAGAATGATCTAGAGCCTTGCTGTGCAAACCTTTGATCCAAGGAAGCAGCAGCATCAATCTTCTGGACGCTTTAGAAATGTAGACACTCAGGCCTATCCCAGAACTCCTGAGCCAGAATCTGCATCTTAGGAGATCCTCAGGTGATCCTGGACACTGAAGTTTGAAAAGCACTGAATTAGAGACTCTTGTTGACATTATGGGTTTCTGGGTCTGCATTCTGAGAGATTCTGTTTCAGTAGTTTGATTTTGAGAAGCTGTATTTTATTTAATTTAATTTTTAAAACCACTTTATTGAGGTGTGATTGACATAAAAAAGCTGTGCATATTTAGGACTTGATGAGTTTAGAGACAAGTATATGCTCATGAAACCATCACCATAATCTATGCCATAAACCTATCCATCACCCCCAAAGGTTTCTTCTTGCTCTTTTATATGTTTATTATTATTGTTGTTGTTATTTGCAGTAAGAATACTTACTATGAGATCTGTCCTCTTAACAAATGTTTGAGAATTTGTCTTTTTGACAAGCACCTCACAGCTAACTTTGACAGCCGTTGAATTCTAAAGCTAAGAGTCCTTCCTACCCCAAGATTCCATGATTCTGCTGATACTCAAGACACTCTGAAGGAAAGCACGAATCTCTGAGGGTGAACGGTTGGAAGAGCTGGGAATGTACTTGTGAGAAAGGAAGCAGAGGCTTGTTCTCCATGTGCCTGTGGGTTGCCCAGGATATGAGGCAAGAGAGCATGCTGCCCAGAGCTGCTGCCCATTTCACGGCTGGGATTAATGATTGTCGGCAACTCCGTTAAGACGGTAAACTAATTTAGCAATGGACACTGAAAACCAGCCCAATTCAAACGCAGAGAGTGGTAATCTAATTGCACTGAATTAGCCTCAGGAGGCTTGGACAATATCCACTTCAGAAAACCACAAAGGGATCCTTTGAAAGGAGTTTCAAAAGCTTTGGTGCCTCAGTACTCCTCATAAGAGCTTGCATTACAAAACATAGGCACTGTGTGGATAAGCCCCTCTCCCCAGCATCTCTGGGCATTGTTCCCTTCTAATGTGCTTTCTGAATGAATTTGCTGGCTGGCTGTATGGCGTTTCCATTTTGTGTGTTAGGCTTTACGGGGAGTTGGTTCAGGGAGACAGCTGGAGTTCAAGACTGAGAGGCCATCAGTCCTGTGAACACCATTGGTGCCTGTGGCCTTGTCCGTTGGCAAGTGCACTTTCTGGTAGTTTTTTTCTGGCTTATTCTGAGGCTCTTCTCATTTCTTAAAACCAGGCTTTTACATAACCAAGGTGATTTCCTTTCAATAATTCTTTGTTGCATGGTGTTTGTATGTTCTTTGTCCAATTTATTAATTATCCAATCCAATTTTAAGGAGAAACATATCCCCGTTAGTGGGTATTCATGTCATGATTCAAAGAGCTTACAAAGATTAGATGGCAATTTGGGAATCAGGAAAGGAGGGAATATAGAATTGCGAAGGATTGTCTCTGACTTGCATTTCATTCACTCTTCTGCAGCAAATTACAAATCTCAATTTGCAAAAGAAGCTTGAATTCCTTCTATGTCTTTCCTGGGAGGTGGACGTCCAGGCTCTCCTTGCACACTTCCACTGACAGATACCATCACTACCACTGAGGCAGCCCACAGTACCATTTGAAAGAGCTACCAGAAAGTTCTGATTTATATTTAGTCCGAATTTGTATGTGTGCTTTCAAAAAAAAATCTATGAGTTTACTCTGATTTTTCTCTTGGAGCTACATAGAATAAATCAAATCTAATGTTTCCCAATATGGGGTCCCTGGGTACATAGGAGATTCATGAAATAGTAATGAGGACTCAGAGTGCATTTTAAACATTTCAAAGGCTCTAACAAATTGCATATTTACTTCTGACAAGGCTCTCTGGATTAACTAAAAATAATCACAGATCTTTACTTTTGTTTTTTCTTAGGTCAACTCAGTGTGGCGACATTGCTTATCCCATGGTATTTAGTATTTCTGGCAGTTACATATGCCTTTGATTAATAAAGATGGGAAAAATATGTTAATGATGAATGGTATCTGGTAAACAAATTTTTTTTTGAAAAAACAAAAACAAAAACAAAAAACATAGGCTTTGTGAGGGGAAAAAGAGCCAAACAGAATCATTGATAAAAAGTACAGAAATGTTTGGTCTCTCTTTCTCACACCATTTTTCAGATCTGTGAGTATAGCGATCAGGCCTCATGTTTTCTCATCACAATAAACATTTCCCGCGGAAACTGACATATGTATAGGATCTGTCAATAATCGTGTCTGGGTCAGGATAATTCTCCAAAAAGTGAATTGCTTAGTGAGGTCCTCAATTCTTTCAGAGCTTTGAGCCTGACTATACCTTGATGTGGCTATTTCTTATAATAGCTGAAATATACTGCAATAGCTGTAACGAAAGCTGTGCTATCATGGAAGAGATTGGGAGAAGATATCCTAAACTGGCACGGCTAAAAGTGATTTTAGAACGCGATTGGCCGAATCTCTTCATTTTACAGCTGAGGAAACTGAGAGCCAGAAAGGTCTTAGAACCCTCTCAAGGTCATGCCACTAGCTAAATTCTGGATCCTAGGTCTCCTTCCCTTTAGGCCAAAGCCTCTTTGTTTAACGCAAACCTGCAGAATAGTTTCAAGATGGCCAGGCAGGGAGACAGTGCCATCCATCTTAAAAATCATGCTGGCTTCTGCCAGCTGATGAAGGAAATAAAGTTAATGACGCCCACATAAATGTGATGCTGTCGCAGGACGCACGCACAGGCTGCCTGGAGGGGAGCTCTGTGGGTCCTCTGAAGAATGAAAAAATGATTTTAATGTACCTTTAAAGGGAGCAGTGTCTCCCCTTTCTGCAAGGACAGGGACTGTGGCATCTGTCCCTGCAGAGTGCTTAGTTTTAGACTGAACACATAAGCGCATGATAAACAAGTTCCTAGTGAAGAAATGAAGGCAGCGTCACCACCTGTCAATTCATCCTGAAGCTTTGTGGGTATGGACCCCTGCCTTTGATAAAGATCTTATCAGGGGCTGGAGAGAGCGTAGAAGTGTCCGATTCAGTCATTTGAGTTGATTGGTAAGAAAATTGAGTCCGCATTAGAGGGAGAGACTTGTTATGCCCATGCTGTGGGATGGAAGCAGAGCTGACTCTAGAGGCAGGAGTTCTCAATTTATAGCCCAACTTCTCTTTCCACTGCACCATGGACATGGCCATAACCTCTTTCATAAGGCAATCTAAAGAAAACAATTTCCTAAATATCCTCTGCTTAGGTCATTACCAGTTTGGCAAATATACAGAAGTCATGTGCTGATTCATAACTCCATTTACCAGCCTAGGGTCCCTGTCCCACCTGTCCTTCAGGAGCAAAATCACAACATTTTCTTTTCTGTTTTTTAAGGTTCCTAAGCCCATAAAGGGAGTAGACTAATTGGCAATTCGATGCTTATACAAACTTGCCCAAGGGACTTCATTCGTTGGGGAAAAGTCCTTGGGCCATGTCAGAAACTCCTAGACAAGTTCTGCAGTGCCAAAATGCAGCAGGTAAGATTCAAGGTAGAGTACAGCTGTCTTTCCAGAAGGGAAAAATCAAGGCAGTCATCTGCCCTTCTTGACAAGCCTGGAGATGGAGAAGCCACAGGGGCTACCTCAAGGAAAAACTCATTCACCTTTCAACTGGGTAGGTTTTTTCTTTAGGACTGAGATATGAAACAATGTATTTGTCATTTTCCTTTTGATCCTAATGTGGATAGAAACATTTTCCCTTCAAGGTTTTGATGACCTTTGTTAGCAGCTGAGTGGCATATTCAGTATAAAATCCAGTGCAAGGAAGCACCTACTGGGATGGAAGAGGGAAGTAGCACATTAAAGAAAAGTTGCTCATCTTTTGGGAAAACCACCCAGGGATTAGATCTGGTTCATCTCCCTGCCTTTATTCCCTTCTCAAGCACATGCTAGGTCCCTTTTTGTTTCATCAGGGTGCTTTGTGTATTTCATGGGGGACATTTTCTCAAGGAAGCTAGACTTTCCTCCCCATTATAATTAGTACATTGGAGCAGCTGATTAAAAATTTGGTCATTCTGTACTGTGGTTTGAAACCTTGGACAATTTTGTCTCCCCTCTGCCCAGGATGTATATTTGGCAATGTCTGGAGACATTTTTTGATGGTCATGACTCAGGGAGGTAGTGCTACTAGCAGCAGGGATGCTGCTAAACATCCCACAATGCCCAGGACAACTTCCATAACAAATAATTATCCAGTTCAAAGTGCCAGTAGTGCAGAGCTTGAGAAACATGGGTCTGTTCGAGTTGCTCAGAAGGCAAGAGAATTTTGGGGTCATACTGGGCCTACCCCAGCCATAAGCCTCTGTAAGGGCTCTGGGGATCAAAGCCAAGTTCCCTTTGGCTTGAAAGGACATTTGAAAGAAATGTGCTTCTACCATTAAAAAAATTTGCCTATTATTTTTGACCAGTCTGGATATACGGCCCCATTCTCAACTGAAAATAAGGGAAAATATTTAGGTTATTGACTCTCAGAATGCCAATTACAGAATTTTAGAATCATAGGTTTAAAAAATATCAGATCAGGAACTACAGCCAAATCGCCCGATCTTACTTATGAAGACACAGTTGATGAGCATGCAATGTTTTTTGTCTTCCAGGACCCCATGTCTCCCTTTCTAAGACCTTAGTTCCTCCTCTGTGTTGGTACCATATGGGATTTCTGCCTCACTCACTTGATTTTTGTTTTTGTTTTTTTTTGTTTTGCTGTTGTTATTGCCGTTTCGCTGATTATGTGCTGATGCAGCATGTCTATTATTGAGAGCCTTTCCTAGCCCCCGATTTCCCCAACAAGGTGAGCAGGTGGCATCACTTATTCTAAGGAGTACCTGAGAGCCTGAGATGATTGGATTGGCCATTCCAACACACCACCTATCCCCTGGGGAAGAAGGGGTTATTCAAATGGAACCTGCTAGAGAGCTGCCAGCCTCCATTTACCCCACATACATTCTAGTAAGTCCTCACATTATAATGCTTCTGTATTTTCGCCTGGAATTTTAAAAATGAGTGAGTTAGAAATGAAAATACCAATTGAACAAATACAAGCTACTCACTTTACTTCCTCATGACTTTTTAAAAAATCTCTCTGAAAAATTGCTGGATTTCCTGAGTTCAATTATTATCTGTAATATGTTTCAAAAATCAACATTTACTCCTCTAATGAAGTAGCCATTCCTATATTTTAAAAGTGCAGTGGTGCCACCCACCTTTCCAGCTCTCCACAGTTATAACTCTTCTTTCCTTATAAACACATGGAATTATATTTCACATCCATTGTAGCTCATGTGTGCATTCACACACGTAGGGGAAAGAGATGTAGAATGATGCTTGCTGATAGGCCACCACCAGCTTAGTTGAAGAATTAACACAGTGGATTCATAACCTTTTCAAAATGACTACAATGCAGACCTTTTAGACTGAGTCTCCCTTTTGTGAAAGACAATGTCTGGGAGAGGAAAATCAAGCACTGTGTACTGTTCATCAAGAAAAAAAGAGAGTGTGTGTGGGGAGAAAGATGTGCTTGGTTCTATTAATTTGCTCTTTAATCTCTCTGGTTCAGTTCTGTCTCCTGTAAACCAAACAGAGAATCAATTTGCATACAAATGTTACAAAGTACCCAACCTCCATACATTTTGTAGTTCTATTAAATAGGCAGGGGAGAAAGGATCTGATATTATTAATAGAATACTTCCTGCCCTTTCCCCCATAAAGTAACCACATTTTGATACGTTTCGTAAGGTCCTGGATTGTTGTACTTTTTCATTCTATCTGACTGTCTGACTATTTGCATTCTGATCTGTGGTCAGGACTCTGTGGCCTACAAAATAATTATTTGAACTGGAGATTAGAAGCTTTAGCATTGGGTGTCTCAGAGAAGGGGGCATGCCTTTTCTTCATCTCAGGAGAAAGACATGAAAAGAGGCTGAAATACAGAAACTTACTATTTAAGGGGAGGTGTCATTCATTTAATAAACCAGCCAAGAGATTAGTCAAACCAGCAATTCCTATGAAGTGTAATAAAACAAAAATTATTTGCTGTTTTACGTTGGGAGAGGATAATATTTGGTGACCACTTGTTTTTAAAAACAATTTGGAGTGGGTTTTTCAAATGACTGTTAATCCAATGCCACAGTAAAATATGAGAGGCAGGCATCTAAAATGAGGAAGATCAATGATCCCTGCACGTCATGGAAGAAGAATAATTTTTTTCGATTCATATAAGTGGAATTTTTCATAGCCATCTCTGAAGATGGTATGATTCACCCACTTACAAAAGGACTGTCTGTTTCAATCCTGCTTGAAGAGGTGATTTTTCACTTTTCACTTCTACTAACGTAAGAATGCCAAGCCTTCAGGCAGAAAATTTTAACCTGAGAGACAGTGGATGGGAGAACTCAGCTGTTGAGTCAAATATAAGCACAAATTAAAGAACAAAACAAATGAGGATTGCTCATGAGTTCAGGATCTGCAGCTAACAGAGTTTGGAAAGGTGGGTTGGGGAAAGAGGCAGTCAAAGTTTCAAAAGGGAAATGTTTCCCAGTATGTTCCTGAATAGATCCACTCTGCACCCAAGTTCAGGGCTTTACACACTGAGGTTATAATACTATTGTTTCCAAGCACTCAGCCTTAGTAACCTCCCTCCCTCCTCGCAGAGAAAGAAAACAACAGCAAAAAAGGAGAGAAAATGAAATGCTCTGTGTCCAGCGAGTTTGAGTGCAACCTTCCCCGTCACCACTAGTTGTCACTTGGCTCCCAGACGGGAAAGCTGAGGTTTTCGGCACTGCGGTTAGGGAGAATGCAGTCCTAATTAAACTGAGTAACTCCTAAAGCTTCCCCTTAAAGTCCTCAGCCGAGTGAAAGCCAACATGCAGTGGGGCTGGGGACCAATGGTGGGGGGTGTAGCAGACAGAAGGACAAACAAACCGTAAGAAACAGGCAAACAGCTGCCAGAACAGCGACTGTCTCAGACCTCCACGCACAAGCCAGACACCCTGCGGGCGGGGGTGGGGGGAGGTGGCGGGGGGGCGGGAGGGGGGAGAAGGGAGACGGGGGATGGAAGGACCCGATTGCAGTGGAATACAGCACCCCTCTTCCCCAAAATGATGGGACCACGGACAAAGGTAGCCTCTGTACTCTTTCCCCCCATTTCCATCACAGCGATGTGGTCAGTAGAAAATTGCATACCTGAAGAATACAATGGTCTCCCAAAGGTAGAGTCGAAGAGTATTGAAGCTGTACATTTTTCAGGTCCTTGTGCTTTGTAGTCCACGAGTTATGGGGGCAAAAATGTTTCAAATTGGCACTTACAAAACCAGAAAGCGCTATTGAAAAAAATAATCCAGATGTTAAGGAGAGGCGGGGAACAGGGGCTCGGAGGGAGAGCCCCAGGGGAAGTCGGAGCGAGGGGGCTGTGGATACCACGGACAGCGGCTGCTGCGAGGCGTTTCAGCACCACGGAGAGCGTCCAGCCCTGCTTTTCAGGAGCGCGAAGAGTATTGCTGTTTGTTAAACTCCAGCGTGTCTGTTGGCTCCCTGCGGCGCTGGGGAGGCACGTTTGGGGGTGGGTATATTTCCTTTTTTTTTTTTTTTTTTTTTTTTTACCCCTGTTTTTCTGTTTAAACGGCCAGCTCCATGCAAGGAAAAAAATCTTCTGTGGAGATCAGAACGTTGGCCTCGGACCGTTGGATTGGGCGAGCATCTTGGGTAAAGAGAACAGAGCTTTATGGCTCTGGGCCGGCTGAGGGGGTTAGAGGCGAGGGGAAAGCGGTTGACGGTGCTGCCTTCAGTTAAATCTCGGAGAGTGTGCCAGGCCGGCGCATCGCAATCCAGTCTCGGAATCTCATTCCCCTGCCTCGGTGCTATTCTGCTGTCGCCTTGCTATTCCTGTTTCCTGGTCCCCGGTCCCCGCCGAATAAGTTATGATCACTGCAGAAAAGGTGTCCCATTGCTTGGGGCCGCAGGCGTCAGAGAGCCCGGGGCAAGTTTCAGGGGCTACCGGGGTCCATGGCTACCCCGCGGGGCTCAGGAGCCCAATGTCTCAGATGCATCTCGGTTTTCTGAGCTCGCTCATCTTTCCTTGATCAAGGCTCCTACAGATCTTCAGACTTTCTTACTGCATTAATTTAACAAACTGGAGGCGTGGGGGATGGGAGGGGTGACAGCCGATGGGAGGGGGTTGAGAGGATAAAAAAAGGGGGGAAACTCCTTAGTATCTTCAAACCCTCCCACTCGAGGTGTTCATTGGCCCGCGGCTACGAAAACCAGATCTCCTCCCGGTATTCGGCCAATAGCCTGTTAGACTCCGGGTTGAATTTAACGCTTGGAGTGCTGGACGAGATCTGCGCAATCCCCCTCCTACCCCCAAGCTTCTTTCCGTGTAAGCGGTAGGGTAAGAGAGGTTATGGAATTAATCACTCTAGGTCTCTCAAAAGGTTGCCTTGATTTTTAAAGAATTCAGTTGCATGTGAGTAAAACACATGGTTCCTAGTTAAGACGTGCTCTGGGCTCAATTTATCCTTTTAAAAAGGAAGAGTTGAAGCAGATCCCTGATTTTTTAAAAAGAGCTCTGAAGTTATAATATTTGGCCCCAGAAAGAAAGGAGGAATATCCAAAAAGAAGTCTGGTGGATAAAGACCCCCTCAAGGGTCACCGCAGCAGGGAAATAAGAGAGAAATTCTTTGAGCAGTTTCCAGGGTTGAGTGGGAGGTGTTGTGGCTGGCACCCTTTTGAGAGGGATTAAAAACACCTTATTCCAACTGGACAGGAGACAGTTTTATTTGCCTTTTATTTGCTGGGGAAACTGAGCCTCACAGAGCTGTGGCTTGCTCCAAATTGATGGCAGAGCCAAGTTGTACACACAGAGATTGTGTTATGACTCACATTCCCTGTTTTTTCTTCCGCTGTTTTCCCACCTTATTTGAATCTTAGAAGCCAGCTATACATTTCACTCTAAAGCCCATCTAGGGAGATGGAGTTAATCAGATTTTCTCCAAGCTATGGGACTATAGGATAAATACTTTAAAGGATTTTCTGGCTGATTTGAACTCACTGGCACTCTGGGGACTCTCCCTCCCAAGGCTACTGAGAGAGGACAACCCCTTCTCCTTATCCAATAACGTTAGAAACTCCTTTGGTTGGTCTCCCAAGAGTACTCATCAGCTCAGTTCCTTCCAGGGCTAGGCCTTCTCCCAAGCAAAAACTTCTGGAAAGTCTTGTTTACTAGCCTCCTACCAGCAGGATTTTCCCTCCCCTCCCCCTGCACTACAATAGCACATCCCACACTACCGGTTCTGTTATTGGCTCCCACAATCTAGAATTTCCATGATATTCTGAGTAGTGACTGAAAAGGAAATTTTGTTTTGAAGGTGTATATTAATATGAGTTGGATACAAATTTAAATATAATAAATAATATATGTATTTTTATATATATAATCAAGAGCTAACCTTTATTAGCATGGTTTCTGTGTGTCAAGAGCTACTGTGAATTCACATAATCTCATTTACTTTTCACAGTCAGACCTTGAGGTAAATATTATCTTTGTGTATGTGTTTTTGTACATTTGTGAGTATGCTTGGGCAAAACCAGCTTGTATGTTACTGTATATATAAATTTATTTATGATTTGTATCATGCCTAATTCTGAAGTGATTTTGATATGCATATGTGTATTTGTACATTTGTGTTTGTAAATGGGTCTTTCTCCACATACACATAGATGTGTATGTATCTATGTGTGTCTTTGTGGTGCTCCTAGAAATACTGAAACAAGCTGTAAGCTGGCAATTTTGTCCTTGTCCCTCATCTGACTACGAAATACCTGCAAAGCCAGGTGTGATGCAGCATGTGGAAATTTGTTTTTCTTTTCCTTCAAGGGGTGCTGTGCATGTGTGGCTGTTCATGAGTGTGAGTGGCTCCAAGGCTGTGGCCTGTGCAGGAGATGAGAGTAATTATTACCTGGGGTGGTTGAGGGGCACCTGTTTGTTAATAGGCCTCTGTTTACTATGAGGCTGATACTTTCATTTAATCAGCACATATGAAAGGAGCATGTGCCAAGTATTGGGGATATGACAGTATATAAGATAAACAGTACAGTATATACTGATAGTGTATAAAATAAACTGTAAATAAGATAAACTTTTGGAATATGCAGTTGCTTCAGAAGTTCAGTGGGAAGAGTCCCTCAGGTTAGTTAATCTACACTTTTTACCCTACACATCACACACATCACATATTTATGCCAGGACAGATCTTTTTGTTCTTGTATAGGTCACTATTGAAAATAAATAACTGTGGGCTTGGCAGTCAGGGATTTATGTCCTTATTTTATCTCTTCCTCAAAAGGTTGGATATGTTGGATAAATGACTAAACTTCTCCAGGCCTAAGTGAAATGAGGGTAGTAATGCCACTTTTCTCATTGCAAGAAACTGCATGGAATAAATATTTAAGTCTAATCTTATTGTAGCTTACCATGCTGTGAAACAAAAATCTTCAAGGAATGGAATGGATTGGCTTCAGCTAATGATTCATTTCTATTGGTAACTTTCTGTGTTGTCTGACTCCAGTGTAGTTCTAATACTTGACTGGTGTCTTATAGGTCCTAGTAGCTGGATTTGAACCCTACTAAGTATGAATAAATTTTGACACACAGTGAAACTTATTTTATTACTAGAAAAGGTTCATTATGTTATTCATTCAACAAATGTTTATTGAGCATTTACTGTGTATCTGGTACTATTTTGGGCACTGGGGATATAGCAGGGAACAAAACAAGCCAAAAGCCCTATTCTAATGGTATGCATCTTCTGTTGGAGGGAGACAGAAGACAAACAAGGAAATATATGGTGAGTTAGGTAGTCATAAGAATTAAAAAGAAAAAGGCAGGGCAGAGAGTGGCATGGAGGTGCTATTTTATGTAAGGTGATCAGATCAGAGAATGGCTCCTGAAAAGGCATTTATGTAATTGAAGGAAGTGAAGGAATGAGTCATGTGAACCTTGGGGGACGGTGGAGGTAAGGAAAGCTTTCTAAGAAGTGGGAAAAGCAAATGCAAAAGCCCCAAGAGGGGAGTATATTTGCAGTGTACAAGAAACAGCGTGGAGACCAGTGTGCCTGGACAGAGGGAGTGCAGGGAATAGTGGTAGAAGATGAGATTAGAGAGGAAGTTGGGGACTAGAGCAGGTACTACCTCCAAGAAAAGATTTCAGGGATGGCAGGAGCAAAATGAAAGCAGAGAGACTATTTAGGAGCTACTGAAAACGTCCATGTGAGAAATTCCTTAGGATACTCTTGTTCAACACTTTCGTGTACAGAAGAGGAAAATTATATACAGAGAGGTTAATAGACTTACCCCTTAGACTCATAGCACAGCTGGGACAAGAACACAAGTACCCTAATTATAGCTAAAGGGTGTTTCAACTATTTTTTTTGTTTATTTCAGCTAAGATAAAGGGCATGCAGAAAGAAAGGAAAGTCTGTGAGGGAAGAGACTTTACCTGTTTTTGTTACTGACATATACTGATATATATCACATATCGGTATCAGATACTAAATAATATAGTGTCTGGCACATACGAGGGGCTCAGTAAATATTTATTGCAAGGATAAATGAGTGAATAAACAAAAGAACAAAAAAATTCAGGCAGAGGACACAAACACAGGAGAAAGAGAGTAAGGAATATTGTTAATCAGGTGAGATTATGTTGTCCTGAGCCAGCTAATGTAATTAATATAATGCCAAGCCTCTGTCCATAATGACATTCACAGAGGAGAGTGCTGTATGTTTCAACACTGCTTTGATAGACCTGAATGATACTTTGCAAAGAGAGATATTTGGAACAACTGAGCAGCTTACCTAATTGTGTTGTAGTATGATGAATAAAGGCCTGAAAATGGTACTGTGGAAGAGTCTTTTCTCCAAAGAATTAGAGGCTTGCTGCCAGCTGTTTCTAATCCTAATCCAGAGTGCTCTTGTTACTTTTTTTTTGCAAAGCAATTATCTGTTCTTTATGCTTTAAAGAAGGGACCTCAGAACTACTTAGGGGATCTCAGTGACACCAGAAGAATTTTAGTTGTAAAGAATAGATGCATAAAATACGAAGAGATCTTTCCTCCCATTTTACTAGCTACTCAGGGTCCAGGAAAGGGGAATGACTGGCTTAAGATATCACAACAAAACTGAATCTAGATTGGAGGACTCTTAATCTTTCAGGTCATGGTTCTCTACCTTTTTTTCTGTGAGACCTAAAATAAAAGAAGAAGAGGTACGATCTGTGATGAAAAATGCTTCATATCAAAGCTGACCTGCTCAGAGACCAGAGACTCCCCAGTTTTCTTTTGTAGTCAAGCCTATACTTGTACTTGGTGCTCTAACAGCTTACTGTTCGTAAGAGACTTTTAGCGATCTCCCTGTGCTTCATTTCCATCTTTCTCTCAAACTATCTCTGCCTCTTTTTTCTACTTTCTTCTCATCTGCCCTTACATGTTATTTCATCTTTATTCAGTTAGTTTTTCTTTCTTTCTCTCTTTTTTTTTTCTGAGATGGAGTTTCGCTCTTGTTTCCCAGGCTGGAGTGCAGTGGCGTGGTCTCTGCTCACTGCAACCTCCACCTACAAGGTTCAGGCGATTCTCCTGCCTCCAAGTAGCTGGGATTATAGATGTGCACCGCCTTGCCTGGCTAATTTTGTATTTTTAGTAGAGATGGGATTTCAACATGTTGGCCAGGCTAGTCTCGAATTCCTGACCTCAGGTGATCTGCCTGCCTTGGCCTCCCGAAGTGTTGGGATTACGGTGTGAGCCATTGCATCCGGCCCAGTCAGATTTTTCTCATTGGGTCTCTCATCTCCTACTGTGTCCACAAAGACTTTTGTGATTAAGAAGGCTTGACACAGGACACACTTTTACTGAGTTTGTTCATTCACTCAAAGCCTTGTTCATTTATTTAAAAAACACATATATCTTGAACACTGGTTGTGTGTCTGACACTGTGCTGAAGTTTTGCATGTCTAAATAAAGATTTGTTCATTCATTTTAAAATAAATATTTATTAAGTACTGTCTGTGTGTTAGGAACTTTGGAAAATGGTAGCACAAGAAAAGCATAATCAGTGTCATTGGAAGGAAGGAGGTGATAAAGGAGATTCCTGTACTGCATATTTAAAAACCCTTTAATATTGAAATACACATAAATACATACATTTTGATAAATTATTTACAAAATGAGCACTCACATAGAACATTATGAGGACTCTAGAGGCCTGCCTCTTATCTCCTCCCGGTCATTATCTGCCAAAGATATCTATTAATATTATTCTGATTTCTGTTACTTTCATTTTGCTTGCTTATGACTAAATGGAGTAAATAATCTTTGTTCTTGAGGGGGGATCGACCTGTAACTTTCCTTTTTTAAAAATGTCTTTTTCAGGTTTTGGTATAAAGATTATGGTGGCATCCTCAAGTTGTGAATGTTTTTTCTTTTCTATTCTTTACAAACATCCACGCAAAGTTGTGCTATTTCTTCTTTCAGTGTTTGGGAGTGTTCATTGGTGAAGCCATCTGGAAATTTCTTAGTGGAGGGTTTATATTTTAAGGTTCAATTTATTTAATATATATAGAACTATTCTGATTGTACTTGTTCATGTATTGGTTTTAGTAAGTTGTATTTTTGTAGGCATTTGTCCATTTTATTTAAAATTTACATTTGTATAAAATTTTTTATAATCCTCCTATTTTGTTAGTCTACAGAATCTGCAGTGATGTATTCTTTTTTGTTATATTGGTAATGTGTACTTTTCCTTTTTTATTGATTATCTTTTTCTAGGTCATTAGCCATTGTATTGGTCACTTTATGTAACCAACTTAGAAATTCTTTTCTATATTAAAAATTTGTTTTCTATTCCATTTATTTTGCTCTCAACTTATGCATTTTTTGGGGGTTTAATTTGGTTATCTTTTTCTGACTTCTTGAGATGGATGCTTAGATAATTAAGTTTCAACCTTCCTTATTTTCATATATATTTTTTTCTGACCTTTGTTTCAGCTGCATTCCACAAATTGTGATAAGATATATTTTCAATATTATTCAGTTCAGAATATTTTCTGGTATCCACTCTGCTTTATTCTTTCATTTTAGAGGTATTTAGAAGTATACAGTTGAATAATGTTATCCCATTGTTTTCTGGCTGACATCATATCTTTGAAAAGTCAGCAGTAAGTCTTGTTTTTGATCCTTTTAAGATAATTATTCATTTTTTCCCCCTGGTGGTTTTAAGGATTTTTATGTCTTTGGTTTTTATGAGTTTTATGTGCTATACCTACGTTTGATTTTCTTTACAAAATCTTACTTGGGGCTTATAGAGCTTTTTTGAATTTGTGCCTTGATGTATTTCATCACTAATCATCATTTCGTTATTGCTTTTTCTTTATTCTCTCCTCTCCACTTAGAACTCCAGTTGCACATATGTTAGGCTTTTTCCTTGTGTCTCGTATGCTGTTAATGCACTTTTCTGCATTTTTTATTCTCTTTTCTTCTCTCTGCACCAATCTCGATCTTCTCTACTTTTTCTACCAATCTTCTCTTTTGCTGTGTTTGATCTGATTTTACACTTGTTAAATTAATTTTAATTATTAAATTAATTAAATATTAATTTCAATTGTTTTAATTTCCAGCTCTAGTATTACCACTTGCTTCTTCTTTTCTTTTCTCTTTAAAATGGATTCTTGTTCTCTGGTGACATTCCTCATCTTTTTACCAATTTTCTGGAGTGCATTAATCCTGATTAAATTTCCTGTCTGGTAATTCTAAAATATGGGTCATCTATTGGTATGTTTCTATCGCTTGATTTTTTATCATAGATTTTGTTCATTTGTATCTGTTTACTGATATAGTTGGTATTTTTTGAGTGACTGCCTTATATTGTATATGAAAAATTATAGTGGCACTGGATCATGTCATCTTCTGGGAAAGATTAAATTTCCTTTGGGTTGGCAGAGAGAGTATGGACAGATCACCTTGATTTAATCATGGATTAAGATGATTTTAAGTTGTGTTTCAGGCTTCCTGAGGATGTCTCTTTCTGATTTACCTTATTCCGTGAGCATAGCCTATTAGGGTCTTAATTGAAAGCCAATTCTCTGCCTTTCTCTTTGGTGGGCCCTGACTTCCGATTTCTGTTCCCTCAACTCTGTGAGACTGCCAAAATCATTGCTAAGCTTTTCAATCCTTAGAAGTTGCTTTTTAAAAAATATGTTTATTGTGTCTTGTAATGAAGCTGTCTCTGACCTTCCTCCCTGAAATATCCCTCCCATCACTGTCATTCATTTTGTTTTATTTTTAGATGTACAGAAAAGTTCTTATATATCCTTCACCCAATTTCTCCTAATGTTAACATCTTATATAATGTGGTACATTAGCCAAAATTAAAAAATCGATATTGGGACAGTTTTTTTTTTATTGTTTTTCTTACTGTCTTAAGATCAAATAAAGGCAGGGTACCACATTACATTTAGTCATTGTTTCTCTTTGGTTTCCTAAAAATGGTGACAAATTATCAGTCTTTCCTTGTTTTTCATGACCTTCAGAGTTTTGAAGAGTGCTGGTCAGGTATTTCATAGAATGACACTCAATTTTGAATTTGGTTTTGTCTGATGATTTTCTTTTGACTAGACTGAGGTTATGAGTTTTTGGAAGAGTATCACAGAGATGAAGTGATATTGTGGGGATTCTTGACATCAACATAACTTATCACTATTGATGATAAACTTGATCATTTGGTTTAGGTAGTATGTTTGCCAGGTTTCTCTACTATAAACAAAGTTACATTTTTTCTATTCCCATATTCTGTTCTTTTGGAGGTTGAGCCATTAAGTCCAGCTCACACTCAAGGAGAGGCAAATTAGCTCCACCTCCTAGAGGAGGTTATTAGCTATGTTTGCTTGGCTCCTCAGCCTCTGACAACGTGTATGTGCAGCTGAGAATTTGGCAAATGCATTACGAGGAATTGCATGCAGAATGTTGAGCTCACTTTTTCTGTGTGTGTGTGTGTGTGTGTGTGTGTGTGTGTGTGTGTTTTGCGGGGGGATATTGGCTCCTCAATTTCTGGCTGCATTTAATTAATTTTTTGTCTTCCATCCCAGTGAAACTGCTGTGAGATCTAGGCCACTGCTTTCTGTTTTGCCCTTTTGCTCTGTACTGAGGTCAGGAAATGTCCTGAGTGAAGAAAGCACCAATTTAGGATCCACTTTGATGTATTTTCCTTCTCTGTGGCTCTTCAAGTTATGGTTGCTCCCCATTGCCTTCAAACATCTGATTTCATTTTTGATGCGATTGTTATAGTTGTTCTCAATGTTTGTCAGAGCCAAACTACTCCTTCATAACCAGGAGGCAATGAGGAGACACTGGAAGGTCCCCATTACTCTGCACTATACCCATGGATTCCCTCAACTGGCTCACTTTTGGTCTTTTTGCCTGTCTCACCTTATGCTTTCTTCAGGGATCAGCTATTACTTTCTATTCTTTTTCTTCCATCAAGCATTTTTTTTTCTCTAGCTGTCACTTCTAGTTTTACATGCAACCCAGAGTTCATTCTTCACACAGTTAGTGTTTGCATTGAATTGTCTTTATACTTAGAATGAAATACAATTGCCCATAGGATTTATATGTTCAGCCCTGACCCCCCTCTCTGACGACACTTCCTGCCATTCTCCCCATCTCTTACCAAGCCATAGACTTTTGTTCATTCTTGTTTCCAAGCTACAGATACAGATATTCACACAGTTGGTTCTTCTTGTCATTCAGATCTCAGTTAAAATGATACCTCCTCGATAAAACCTCTTACTCTTCTTCCTGAAGTACTTTCCCCATCACTACTATTCATTCTGCTTAATTTTTCTTTACAGCAATCATCCTTACCTAATTTTTGTTCATTTATGTATTTACTTTTTCATTTTAGAATATAAGCAGCACAGTAACAGGGACTTTCTTCTTCCCCAATCTATTACTAGTGTCTGTAGTAGTTCTTGGCACATAGTAAGCATTAATGAATGAATAAAATTTTACAAGATTTATTTACACTGTGACTTGCACTGTATTTCATGCTTCTGATACACTCTCTCATGAAATTATCACAATAACTCTATGGAGTAGAGTCTATTATTGTCCCCAGTTTATAGAGGAATAATGCTTAAGGCACAGAGAGAGATTGTCTTGTTCAGTTACAGCAGGTAACTGGTGGTATTAAGGCTTAACCTTGGGGGGGCGGAGCAAGATGGCCGAATAGGAACAGCTCCAGTCTCCAACTCCCAGCGCCAGCGACACAGAAGACCGGTGATTTCTGCATTTTCAACTGAGGTACTGGGTTCATCTCACTAGGGAGTGCCGGACAATCGGTGCTGGTCAGCTGCTGCAGCCCGACCAGCGAGAGCTGAAGCAGGGCGAGGCATCGCCTCACCTGGGAAGTGCAAGGGGAAAGGGAATCCCTTTTCCTAGCCAGGGGAACTGAGACACACAACACCTGGAAAATCGGGTAACTCCCACCCCAATACTGTGCTTTAAGCAAACAGGCACACCAGGAGATTATATCCCACACCTAGCCGGGAGGGTCCCACGCCCACGGAGCCTCCCTCATTGCTAGCACAGCAGTCTGCGATCTAACCGCAAGGCAGCAGCGAGGCTGGGGGAGGGGCACCCGCCATTGCTGAGGCTTAAGTAGGTAAACAAAGCCGCTGGGAAGCTTGAACTGGGTGGAGCTCACAGCAGCTCAAGGAAACCTGCCTGTCTCTGTAGACTCCACCTCTGGGGACAGGGCACAGCTAAACAACAACAAAAGCAGCAGAAACCTCTGCAAACGCAAACGACTCTGTCTGACAGCTTTGAAGAGAGCAGTGGATCTCCCAACACGGAGGTTGAGATCTGAGAAGGGACAGACTGCCTGCTCAAGTGGGTCCCTGACCCCTGAGTAGCCTAACTGGGAGACATCCTCCACTAGGGGCAGTCTGACACCCCACACCTCACAGGGTGGAGTACACCCCTGAGAGGAAGCCTCCAAAGCAAGAATCAGACAGGTACACTCGCTGTTCAGCAATATTCTATCTTCTGCAGCCTCTGCTGCTGACACCCAGGCAAACAGGGTCTGGAGTGGACCTCAAGCAATCTCCAACAGACCTACAGCTGATGGTCCTGACTGTTAGAAGGAAAACTATCAAACAGGAAGGACACCTACACCAAAACCCCATCAGTACGTCACCATCATCATCAAAGAGCAGAGGCAGATAAAACCACAAAGATGGGGAAAAAGCAGGGCAGAAAAGCTGGAAATTCAAAAAATAAGAGTGCATCTCCCCCGGCAAAGGAGCGCAGCTCATCGCCAGCAACGGATCAAAGCTGGACGGAGAATGACTTTGACGAGATGAGAGAAGAAGGCTTCAGTCCATCAAACTTCTCAGAGCTAAAGGAGGAATTACGTACCCAGCGCAAAGAAACTAAAAATCTTGAAAAAAAAGTGGAAGAATTGATGACTAGAGTAATTAATGCAGAGAAGGTCCTAAACGAAATGAAAGAGATGAAAACCATGACACGAGAAATACGTGACAAATGCACAAGCTTCAGTAATCGACTCGATCAACTGGAAGAAAGAGTATCAGTGATTGAGGATCAAATGAATGAAATGAAGCAAGAAGAGAAACCAAAAGAAAAAAAAAGAAAAAGAAATGAACAAAGCCTGCAAGAAATATGAGATTATGTAAAAAGACCAAATCTACGTCTGATTGGGGTGCCTGAAAGTGAGGGGGAAAATGGAACCAAGTTGGAAAACACTCTTCAGGATATCATCCAGGAGAACTTCCCCAACCTAGTAGGGCAGGCCAACATTCAAATCCAGGAAATACAGAGAACGCCACAAAGATACTCCTCGAGAAGAGCAACTCCAAGACACATAATTGCCAGATTTACCAAAGTTGAACTGAAGGAAAAAATCTTAAGGGCAGCCAGAGACAAAGGTTGGGTTACCCACAAAGGGAAGCCCATAGGACTAACAGCAGATCTCTCGGCAGAAACTCTACAAGCCAGAAGAGAGTGGGGGCCAATATTCAACATTCTTAAAGAAAAGAATTTTAAACCCAGAATTTCATATCCAGCCAAACTAAGTTTCATAAGTGAAGGAGAAATAAAATCCTTTACAGATAAGCAAATGCTTAGAGATTTTGTCACCACTAGGCCTGCCTTACAAGAGACCCTGAAGGAAGCACTAAACGTGGAAAGGAACAACCGGTACCAGCCATTGCAAAAACATGCCAAAATGTAAAGACCATCGAGGCTAGGAAGAAACTGCATCAACTAACGAGCAAAATAACCAGTTAATATCATAATGGCAGGATCAAGTTCACACATAACAATCTTAACCTTAAATGTAAATGGACTAAATGCTCCAATGAAAAGACACAGACTGGCAAACTGGATAAAGAGTCAAGACCCATCAGTCTGCTGTATTCAGGAGACCCATCTCACACGCAGAGACATACATAGGCTCAAAATAAAGGGATGGAGGAAGATTTACCAAGCAAATGGAGAACAAAAAAAAGCAGGGGTTGCAATCCTAGTCTCTGATAAAACAGACTTTAAACCATCAAAGATCAAAAGAGACAAAGAAGGCCATTACATAATGGTAAAAGGATCAATTCAACAGGAAGAGCTAACTATCCTAAATATATATGCACCCAATACAGGAGCACCCAGATACATAAAGCAAGTCCTTAGAGACTTACAAAGAGACTTAGACTCCCATACAATAATAATGGGAGACTTCAACATTCCACTGTCAACATTAGACAGATCAATGAGACAGAAAGTGAACAAGGATATCCAGGAATTGAACTCATCTCTGCAGCAAGCAGACCTGATAGACATCTATAGAACTCTCCACCCCAAATCAACAGAATATACATTCTTCTCAGCACCACATCGCACTTATTCCAAAATTGACCACATAATTGGAAGTAAAGCACTCCTCAGCAAATGTACAAGAACAGAAATTATAACAAACTGTCTCTCAGACCACAGTGCAATCAAACTAGAACTCAGGACTAAGAAACTCAATCAAAACCGCTCAACTACATGGAAACTGAACAAACTGCTCCTGAATGACTACTGGGTACATAACGAAATGAAGGCAGAAATAAAGATGTTCTTTGAAACCAATGAGAACAAAGATACAACATACCAGAATCTCTGGGACACATTTAAAGCAGTGTGTAGAGGGAAATTTATAGCACTAAATGCCCACAAGAGAAAGCAGGAAAGATCTAAAATTGACACTCTAACATCACAATTAAAAGAACTAGAGAAGCAAGAGCAAACACATTCAAAAGCTAGCAGAAGGCAAGAAATAACTAAGATCAGAGCAGAACTGAAGGAGATAGAGACACAAAAAACCCTCCAAAAAGTCAATGAATCCAGGAGTTGGTTTTTTGAAAATATCAACAAAATTGACAGACTGCTAGCAAGACTAATAAAGAAGAAAAGAGAGAAGAATCAAATCGACGCAATAAAAAATGATAAAGGGGATATCACCACCGACCCCACAGAAATACAAACTACCATCAGAGAATACTATAAACACCTCTACGCAAATAAACTAGAAAATCTAGAAGAAATGGATAATTTCCTGGACACTTACACTCTTCCAAGACTAAACCAGGAAGAAGTTGAATCCCTGAATAGACCAATAGCAGGCTCTGAAATTGAGGCAATAATTAATAGCCTACCAACCAAAAAAAGTCCAGGACCAGATGGATTCCCAGCTGAATTCTACCAGAGGTACAAGGAGGAGCTGGTACCATTCCTTCTGAAACTATTCCAATCAATAGAAAAAGAGGGAATCCTCCCTAACTCATTTTAGGAGGCCAACATCATCCTGATACCAAAGCCTGGCAGAGACACAACAAAAAAAGAGAATTTTAGACCAATATCCCTGATGAACATCGATGCAAAAATCCTCAATAAAATACTGGCAAACCGGATTCAGCAGCACATCAAAAAGCTTATCCACCATGATCAAGTGGGCTTCATCCCTGGGATGCAAGGCTGGTTCAACATTCGCAAATCAATAAACATAATCCAGCATATGAACAGAACCAAAGACAAGAACCATATGATTATCTCAATAGATGCAGAAAAGGCTTTTGACAAAATTCAACAGCCCTTCATGCTAAAAACGCTCAATAAATTCGGTATTGATGGAATGTACCTCAAAATAATAAGAGCTATTTATGACAAACCCACAGCCAATATCATACTGAATGGGCAAAAGCTGGAAAAATTCCCTTTGAAAACTGGCACAAGACAGGGATGCCCTCTCTCACGACTCCTGTTCAACATAGTGTTGGAAGTTCTGACTAGGGCAATCAGGCAAGAGAAAGAAATCAAAGGTATTCAGTTAGGAAAAGAAGAAGTCAAATTGTCCCTGTTTGCAGATGACATGATTGTATATTTAGAAAACCCCATTGTCTCAGCCCAAAATCTCCTTAAGCTGATAAGCAACTTCAGCAAAGTCTCAGGATACAAAATTAATGTGCAAAAATCACAAGCATTCGTATACACCAGTAACAGACAAACAGAGAGCCAAATCATGAATGAACTTCCATTCACAATTGCTTCAAAGAGAATCAAATACCTAGGAATCCAACTTACAAGGGATGTAAAGGACCTCTTCAAGGAGAACTACAAACCACTGCTCAGTGAAATAAAAGAGGACACAAACAAATGGAAGAACATACCATGCTCATGGATAGGAAGAATCAATATCATGAAAATGGCCATACTGCCCAAGGTAATTTATAGATTCAATGCCATCCCCATCAAGCTACCAATGAGTTTCTTCACAGAATTGGAAAAAACTGCTTTAAAGTTCATATGGAACCAAAAAAGAGCCCGCATCTCCAAGACAATCCTAAGTCAAAAGAACAAAGCTGGAGGCATCACGCTACCTGACTTCAAACTATACTACAAGGCTACAGTAACCAAAACAGCATGGTACTGGTACCAAAACAGAGATATAGACCAATGGAACAGAACAGAGTCCTCAGAAATAATACCACACATCTACAGCCATCTGATCTTTGACAAACCTGAGAGAAACAAGAAATGGGGAAAGGATTCCCTATTTAATAAATGGTGCTGGGAAAATTGGCTAGCCATAAGTAGAAAGCTGAAACTGGATCCTTTCCTTACTCCTTATATGAAAATTAATTCAAGATGGATTAGAGACTTAAATGTTAGACCTAATACCATAAAAATCCTAGAGGAAAACCTAGGTAGTACCATTCAGGACATAGGCATGGGCAAAGACTTCATGTCTAAAACACCAAAAGCAACGGCAGCAAAAGCCAAAATTGACAAATGGGATCTCATTAAACTAAAGAGCTTCTGCACAGCAAAAGAAACTACCATCAGCGTGAACAGGCAACCTACAGAATGGGAGAAAATTTTTGCAATCTACTCATCTGACAAAGGGCTAATATCCAGAACCTACAAAGAACTCAAACAAATTTACAAGAAAAAAACAAATAACCCCATCAAAAAGTGGGCAAAGGATATGAACAGACATTTCTCAAAAGAAGACATTCATACAGCCAACAGACACATGAAAAAATGCTCATCATCACTGGCCATCAGAGAAATGCAAATCAAAACCACAATGAGATACCATCTCACACCAGTTAGAATGGCGATCATTAAAAAGTCAGGAAACAACAGGTGCTGGAGAGGATGTGGAGAAATAGGAACACTTTTACACTGTTGGTGGGATTATAAACTAGTTCAACCATTATGGAAAACAGTATGGCGATTCCTCAAGGATCTAGAACTAGATGTACCATATGACCCAGCCATCCCATTACTGGGTATATACCCAAAGGATTATAAATTATGCTGCTATAAAGACACATGCACATGTATGTTTATTGCTGCACTATTCACAATAGCAAAGACTTGGAATCAACCCAAATGTCCATCAGTGACAGACTGGATTAAGAAAATGTGGCACATATACACCATGGAATACTATGCAGCCATAAAAAAGGATGAGTTTGTGTCCTTTGTAGGGACATGGATGCAGCTGGAAACCATCATTCTTAGCAAACTATCACAAGAACAGAAAACCAAACACCACATGTTCTCACTCATAGGTGGGAACTGAACAATGAGATCACTTGGACTCGGGAAGGGGAACATCACACACTGGGGCCTATCATGGGAAGGGGGCAGGGGGGAGGGATTGCATTGGGAGTTATACCTGATGTAAATGACGAGTTGATGGATGCTGACGAGTTGATGGGTGCAGCACAGCAACATGGCACAAGTATACATATGTAACAAACCTGCACGTTATGCACATGTACCCTAGAACTTAAAGTATAATAATAATAAAAAATAAAAAAAAATAAAAAAAAGACTTAACCTCAAGCCTGCACTTTTAATCCTTAACATCATTGTTTTTAGACTTTTGATCTGTATTGTACATTTTAGATCATTAGTTATAATTAGGTTTTCTATTAATTTTACATGGGGCAAATCCTCTCAAAGAATAATTTTCTTGATAACAAAGTATGATCTTATTGTGGATTTCCTTTTTGGGTTTCCACCACAAGAGTTTTGAGAATTGACATCTGGATTTTTGTTTTGCTTTTTTTTTTTCTCCTAGCATACACTTGTCATTCTTCTGATAATAGTATCTGGATTTTCCATGAAGAGCACCCCTCTTTCATCCTCTGTTGGTAGGATTAGCCAAAGATCTCCCATGCCTAATACAGGGCTGCTCAGTCGATATACTCCACCCCCTAAACACCCAATAAACATGTTTATTGCTCAGGAATAAACATGTGACCTGAATCTATCCAATCACAGTTAATTCTGAGTCTTTTGTTGGAAAAAGGTTCACTTTATTTTTCTTTTAAGACTTACCACTTTGAGGATGTAAGTAGGGGAGCCCACTATTCATAAACCATACCCCCACCCACTGTAAACAAAACAAAAAGGATAAAGCCAATACTGAGGCACTCAGAATTGGGAGTTGGAGAGAGGTATTAATAGATGCTAGATAATATTGTTTGATTGTTTCAGAGCCTACATCCAGTCAGCCTCAAACCACAATCTCATCTGGCCTTTTTGATTTAATGCACCAATTAATTTATTTTGTGCTTAAGCTAGTTTTAGTTGGATTTGTCTCACCCTTACACCCAAGAGAGCTGTGATTCATACAGTACTTCAGAAATGCCTGTTGATGGTTGATTGACTATGTGGACATGTGACTTGTACAAACCCGAGAGTGTATCTGTGTAGCCTGATTAGAGGTGAAAGGGTGTCTTGCATGACCTTGGAAAAAAAACCTCACCATGCCCCTCCCCCAGCTCTCTGCTTTGGGCCCTTGACTCTGCATGAGATCAAGCTCTTATTTGTTAGGTGGCGGTAATAACGAGCCAGATGGAATAGTTGCTGATGCTTGGATATCAATTAGTGAAGCTCTAACTGCAGGAAAACCTCTCAGACATGTCCTAAGTGTCTTAATCTCTCAGTGGGCCTTCTCCTCTAAATGCTTAGGTAGCTGGTAATATGTTTGAGCTGTTGATCCTTTCTTTGATCACGTCTTATAGGATTATTCTGAATGAAATGGTGCCGAGGAACTGGGGCTGTTATTTGGTTGTCTTGGCTCACACTTAGGCCATGTTGTTTGGCTCTGGCATTTGTTTTTCTTCTTCCTCTGCTTGTGCTGGATTGGAAGGCTCTCACCAAACCTGTGTCTTCTGATTCCCCAGCTCTCACCAAGTTGTGTAAGTGTCAGGTTAATCTTCAAGCCTAGGAAAACAGGGTTTAACAATTCCCTGCACACCTGGTAGCAATTCCCTTTCATCGTCATCTTGCACTTCATCATTATGGCAACTCAGGGATGGTCAGGGCAGATGTTACAAGTTTTATTTTACAGATGAGAAAAATGAGGGGCAGTGAGATATAGCAACAGTGTAGCAGATCCGCTCCAAGGTCAGTGCTCTCATATTATTACAGCATCTCATAACCCTATGATTATCCAGGTATTTGCTACAACAGATGATCAGTAATATTTCTAATGCTTGGCCAGGCATGGTGGCTCATGCCTATAATCCCAGCACTTTGAGAGGCTGAGGTGGGAGGATTGAGGATTGCTTGAGGCCAGGAGTTTGAAACCAGCCTAGGGAACATAGCAACACTCCATCTCTAAAATATGTATGTCTCATACTTTAAGAGACAGCCCAAACAGCATCTCTTCTATATCATCTGCACATATCACCCAGCTAAAAAAACACTCTCTTCTGAACTTGCATAGCACTCTTTCCAGTATCCTTACAGTTTTATAAGTTTCTACCTTATAATGTAATCATTTGTGTGTATTTTTATTTTCTCTCCTAGAATAACTAGGTAGATACTCAGATAAACCTACCATGAGCGATTCATAATTGTTTATTCAGAGCATGAACAAGTAAGTAAATGCCTTAATTCTTTATTGGAGGGGTGGGGTTAGTGGAGGAAGGTAGAGGTAATATATTTCAAGGGACCAGAATGATTGTTTCCAGAGTACTTAGAGGGCTGCTATGTGAAGAAGGATTAAATTTGTTATGTGCCATCCAAAGGGCAGATATAAGACCAGTGGGTAGACATTTCAGCTTAATATAGGAATTCCTATAGCCAAAGCTGTTGAAAGGTGAAGGGGATATCTTCTAGGATAGTTAAAGTCTGTGTCATTAAATGTATGAAAGCAAGTATTGAGTGATCACTTGGTAAGAAGAGTTCAGAGGAGATTCAATATCTTAGGACGGATCAAACTTCCAGGTCCCTTTCTACTTAGACAGTAGTATTTAAGAGATCTACAGTATAATTGGCTTTTGCTTGCTCGTGGAAGCAAAACTTATACTCAAGAGGTAAATCCTCACTCATTTAATAAACATATAGGCAGTGGTGCATAGTGACTAAGAATGTGGGCTCTGGAATTCAAGTTCTGGATTTCTTACTTACTAATGTATGACCTTGACAAAGTTACTGAACATCTCCAAACTTTATTTTCCTTATCTGTAAAATGATGGTAATAGTACCACTACTGGGATGTTGTGTAGTCATGCGCAAGGAACACTTAACATAGTGCCTGGCACAGAGGAAGTACTCAATTGTTATTACTACTAGTTGTTATTATATTATGACTCAACTGTTGTTACTACTGAGGCTCTACGTCTACTCTTCCTCTCCTACCAGGATCCCTAAACTCTGTCTGTGTCCTGCACTTCCTTGGAGCTGCCAAAATCCTTCCTTCCTGGTAGCATCTTAGGCTTCAGGCAGAAAAGGTCAGGGAGGTCCCCCAGAGACCTTAGAGCTCGTGCCTCTGAGCATATAGTTGACAGCTGACTGTGAGACTGGCGATCTGAGCCTTTGAGGCCTCCGGCCACTTTCCAAAGCCAACAATGCAAGATAAAAACACAATATCGTTTCTCCAATCTCTTCTGGGATCCTGGTTGCCGGCACTCATTAAAGGCAGTTTTCTTTTAGATTTCAGAAGCTGTTTTAAAAGCTTGAGTTTAACATTGGGTTCCCCAAAGGCTGATAGTAGTTGCTTCTGTTTTTCCCCCAAATCCCTGACCTGAATTTCCAGTGGCTGGGTTATTAGTGCATCAACAAAACATGTTTCCTGGGAATAGAAAATCCATTCTTGTCTTTTGGTCATTTAGAGAATGGCAAGGAAAGATCTCAAGTCCCCAGCACAACCCTTGATGGAGAGCCAAGTTGCTCCCAGAGTAATTCTTCGTTCTATAAGGTTTGAGGTTCACTATCAATAGAACAAAACTTAATCAAAAACTTACATAAATTCTTTCTTTATATAAGCTCCTTGATAAGAAATTATTACACATGATCGATACTTAATAAATATATGTTTTGTGCACTTAATATCATCTCCATTTTAAAAAAGAGAAATGAGGTAGTGTTATCATTTTTGCTTTAAAGATGAAGAGACACAGAGGGGCAGTAACTTGCCTGCACCCAGCTAGTAAGGATTAGAGTTGAGATCCCAAGGGAGTTCTATCTGATCCTAAAGTTTGGACCATTTATGGTAAATCATGCTGTCTTCTGTTAGGAGAGCAATAGGGAAGGATTTATTATTTATAGAATAAACTTAACAAATTAACAAAACACAGTTGCAGACAATCCCAGATATGATAACATAGACATAGAATGAGCTACTGTATCCATCTTCATATTTAGCACTCAGGCCAACCCTGAGGAGTTAATGTTCACGTCCCTGGTCTTATAGACAGGGAAAAAGACTCCAGGAGGTTAAGGAGTTTGCTCAGGAAGCAAACTAGCCCAGGGAAGGAAAGCTAGGACGCAAATCCTGCTTCTTGAACAGTTGACGTGGTACTTTTTACCATGTCACAGTTTTAGTTCTATAAGAAATACATTTAAAATATCATCCTCAAAATTCGCCTTTTTAACTTTTTAAAAAGCACTTTCAGAAATCTTGGAGTCTCTTAGTGTTCCAACAAGCTTGGAAGGTCAAGTCTTTGGTGTCCTGTTTTAGCAATGAGAGACCTGAGGCTAGGGTTTGCCTACTGTTCAACAGTGAGACAAGTGAGCAAGATGGGTTAGAACCAGCTCTTCTCACATGAAGCTCAGCTTTGGTCCTGTTCCATTTCATTGTTTGTCCTGCCTCAGCTTCCCAATTCCTTCAGTCATTAAGTTTCTTTTGATTACTCAGGATCTACAATCTGGTAATTTCTTGGGTCTCTTCTTTCCAGGTGTTCGTTCACTTAACACGCTGTAAGCCAGGTACCATGGCAATTGCAGAGAAAAGAGTTCATAAGAGTTCATCTGAAAACCAGTCATCCTGCTTTACTGTTCACCTCTACACACCTTATCTCTCTCCCCATAGGTGTCTATTCTACCTCATCACTCACAAACCAATTGTGTTTTATAGATGCTATGGTAACATAAAGTGGTACCCCTGGTGGGAAAAGGTAAATAACAGGTTGTTAGAGATAAGAGGAGTGCTTGGTGTTGAGATTAAGGGATCTTCGGAGGCAGATAGTATGTTTTCAAGTGTCTATTTGGTCCCTTGTGAGCTGTATGACTTTAGCCAAGTTGGTTAACTCTTTGGCCTTAGTTTCCTAATCTGTTAAATGTGCCTAATTTATGGGGTTATTGTGAAGATCACAGGAGATCATTAATATAAACTATTTAACAAAATGAACGTACTCTTCCATCATTAACTGGGAAGATAAGATTTACATAAACACAGTAATTAAAATACAAAGCAGGCCCTGTATTTTAATGACTGCAGAATCCCCAGTGCCTATCTCAGTGCCTGGCATACAGTTGAGGTTCAAGGTCCACAGCTATGGGTATCATCTATTGAATGCTTTTATTGCTCTAGGCTTGTGCTAAGAGTTTAGTGTGCATTATGTGATTTAATCTCTACCAACAACTCCTCAGGAGTATTCTGACTCTCTTGTAGATGTTGCAGATGACGAAGTTGAAGCTGAAGCCTGGAGAGTGCAAGTGACTTACCCAAGGTTACAGGCTATGGAACAGTAGAGTCAGGGTTTGAAACCAGGTGTATCTGACTCCCAAGCCTGTATTCACTCGCATATTCGATTCGTGATTTATTCATTCAGGCAACATTCTTTGAGTATCTCCACTGGGGGAGGTACTGAATCAAGTGCTGGGTATGCAGTAGGGAAGATGGCATAATCCCTGCTCATAAGAAATTCAGCATTTATTCGTGTCCTTTGCAGGGACATGGATGGAGCTGGAAGCCATTATCCTCAGCAAACTTAAACAGGAACAGAAAACCAAACACTGCATGCTCTCACTTATAAGTGGGAGCTGAATAATGAGAGACCACAGGGACACCGGGAGGGGAACAACACACGCTGGAGCCTATTGGCAGGGGGAGGTGCGGGGGGAGGGAAAGCATCAGGAACAAAAGCTAATGCATGCTGGGCTTAATACCGAGGTGATGGGTTGAGAGGTTCAGCAAATCACTATGGCACGTGTTTACCTATGTAACAAACCTGCACATCCCGCACGTGTATCCTGGAACTTAAAGTAAAAAAAAAAAAAAATCAGCGTCTGGGAAATATGACATCGGTTGTGGGTGTCAGGGGGAAATGAATTCAATAAGGGGAGCAGTGCAGGGACCATGGCACACTCCTCCCCTGGACTTGCTGCCTCCTCAGTGTTTCCAAGGGGGAGGATGTGAGGTGAGGGATATGGTCACCATGGCCTGGAATTCAGAAGACACTTTCTGGAGGAGGTGGATCATAGAGAGGAGGGTGTTCTCCAGAATAAGCTTAGCCAGGGCAAACGGGCGGGGGCAGGGCTCCCTTAGGAGACAGACTTTGGGTCTCAGCAGAGGGTATAGAGAAGAGTAGTGGGGAAGAAAGCTGGAGAGTAAAGTGAAGACCAAACTTCAGAAAGTGCTGAAGAGCAGTGTGAGGAGGTTGAAGGTAAGGAGGAGGTTGAAGGTAAGGTAGGAGGTAGAAATGAAGACAGGCTTCCATGTGTGGGAGCTCCCATACTCAGAAGGCATTCGCTGTAACATGGCAAGGCCACGATGAATTTGTAGCACTTTTGTTTTTTGTAAAACAATCTTATGCCAGAGCAGGAAGCTGTGAATTTCAGGTAGGAGGTGAGCAGGGCTAGAAGAGGTTATTTTAGGCAGTGGGAGTTTGGGGGTCATCTCAGTTCACTGGGACTCAGATGTCTTGTTTCACTTCTTGCTCAGGAGATTGGGAACCCTCTGCAAGCCTCAAAGCCCTGTGTGTATTGGGGGTGACTGTCACCGAGGAGGTACGAGGATGGGCCTTGTTTCCTGGATGATTCTGCGGGGGCCAGTACTGCTGCCTTCATGGGAGATCCTTGGAGAGGCCCTGCTGGGCATTTTCTACAGCTGCATTGCAGTGACATTGCCTTACACTGTGATTCCACCAACCAATTGTGAGGTTATTGAGTTATTGAACACCCTGAGAACACCGCAGGTGGGAAGCAGCTCCCGCAAACAGCATTTGCTTCTCTGTGATTACATTGCGGTCTATAATGGAAGAACAGTCTTTATATTTATGTATGGGTTTCCAAATGAAGAAGAGAGTAAGCAGTTGAGAGTATGATGCCTTCTTCTTTCTTTCTTTTAAAACATTACAGTCGAGGCTATCTTTTTCCATTTCCATACCAGTTCTGTGTGGTGTAAAATCGTTGGTGGTCCTGGAGAACAGGCCCTGAATTCATACTCGTGTGTGGAGCTAGAACAGGACAATCAGGTTCAGCATTGAGAGTCCTTGATTTGGAGTCCGAGTTCCTCATGACACAGTTGCTCAAACGAGAACACTAATTCTCCTGTCAAGGCTCTTCCTTAACTTCTGGCTGAAATCAGAGCAATTGAGTGCAGTCAGCACCAGTCTCTCAGGATGACTGGGGAGGATGCATATCAGTGGTCAAGAAAACAGGACAGTCATCAAGACTTAAATCATGCAGTTTAGTAGACTGAAATATTTCAAAGTCAGAAATGCACAAGAGAAAATGCAAAATGATCTTCAGTGGTACAAAAGTCAAGAACCACCAGTTCTAATAATCCTCTCTGTCCCCATGTCCCCATGGACTGTTTCTTTTTTGAGTTGAAATCTTGCTCTGTCACCCAGGCTGGAGTGCAATGGTGTGATCTTGGCTCACTGCAACTTCCGCCTCCTGGGTTCAAGCAATTCTCTTGCCTCAGCCTCCCGAGTAGCTGGAATTACAGGTGCATGCCACCATGCCTGGCTAATTTTTGTATCTTTAGTAGAGACGGGGTTTCATCATGTTGGTCAGGTTGGTTTCAAACTCCTGACTTCAGGTAATCCACCTGCCTTGGCCTCCCAAAGTGCTGGGATTACAGGCATGAGCCACTGTGCCCGGCCCCACCATGAGCCTTTTCTAGAGACCCTGGACTACATCTTCTTATCTCCCTCATGTAGAGGAGTCTAAAAATATAACCTTGAGCATCCATTGACTTGGAGAACATTCAAGAAAACAAGAAGGCTTGGATCCAAAGCCCATGGCATGATATTCCATGCCGTTCATGATTTAGAAGCCATATTTCTTTTTGGTCTTATTGCCCATTCACCCCTTTATTCAGCAGTCTGGAATGCTCTTTCTGAATTTCATGCCTGATGAAATCCTAGATACTATTCAATGTCTCTGAAAGGTCATTTTCTCTTTAAAGTTTTTCTTGCCCTCCACCCAGATGTGTCTCTCCTGCTTGTACAAATCTGTGGCACTTTGCTTGTATTATAGCAGTTTCCAGAGTGTGGGCTTCATGGGCCTTATGGCCTGGAAGATGATTTTACATAGACAAAGACCTGGTATTTAATAGAATTGGATTACATGGTGAGAAAGTTAGTGCCTCTGTAGTATTTCTGACTACATCAAGAGGAAGGTGTCATGTTGGTGTCAGTGTGATTTTAAAACACCTTTTTGCCCTTTGCCAGATTTTTTTTTTTTGAGATGGAGTCTTGCTGTGTCGCCCAGGCTGGAGTGCTGGAGTGCAGTGGCAGGATCTCAGCTCACTGCAAGCTCCGCCTCCCGGGTTCATGCCATTCTCCTGCCTCAGCCTCCCGAGTAGCTGGGACCACAGGCACCTGCCACTACACCCGGCTAATTTTTTGTATTTTTTAGTAGAGACGGGGTTTCACTGTGTTAGCCAGGATGGTCTCAATGTCCTGACCTCATGATCCGCCCACTTCGGCCTCCCAGAGTGCTGGGATTACAGGCGTGAGCCACCGCGCCCCACCGCCAGGTTTTGTTTTTTTTTTTTTTTTCAAATAAAGGAAGAAGACAAAGCAGGCCTCAGGCCCAATCACTTTGGCAGGTGATTGGAGGTAGTTAGAATTTAATAGCACTCATCTAATTATTTTGTTTTTTTTTGTTGTTTCTTTTCTGGTTTTGGCAAGTAAAATGAGTTTTTTATTTATAAAAGTATGACAACATGTAAAAAGAAACTTATTTAAGTCAAAAAGTCAGTCAATGGGAAAAAAGGTTAAATAATAGGAGAAAGTTTTTGCAGGTGTGACAAGTATCGTGACGGTTGTATTGCAGTGATTGAAATTTAACTGCAACAAATTCTCTTGAAGTAGAATTGGTTGTGCCTCCTTTGCTCCAAGTCTGTGAGTGCAGGGCTATGCCTCATTCATCTTTAAGATATTCTAGAACAGGAGTTGGCAATCTACCATCCACAGGCTAAATCTGGCCTGCTGCCTGTTTTTGTAACCAACCAGCTGAAGATAGTTTCAAATGGTCAAAAAAACCCCAAAAGAATAATATTTCATGACACATGAAAATGACACAAAATTCAAATTTCAGTGTCCATAAATAAAGTTTTATTGGAGCATAGTCATGCCCATTTGTTTACATTCATCTATGGCTGCTTTCATGCCACAATGGGCCAGTTGAGAAGTTTTGACAGAGACTGCACGGCCCACAAAGCTGAAAATATTTACTCTCTGGCCCTTGACAGAAAAAATTGCTGTCCCCTAGTCTAGGTCACCAGGCATGGAGTCAGGAGGCCCGAGGTTGATCCCTGGCACTTTCATGTAGTCACTGGTGACTTTGGGCAAATCAAATCCTCTCTCCAAGCCTCAGTTTTCCATCTATAAAATGGAGCTAATAGTAATACCTACTTCATAGGGCCATTGTGAGGATGTGATGCATGGGAATCCACTTCATAAACATGAAAGCATCATAAAAATCTGTAGAGATTTGTAGTTTCTTCAATAGTTCTAATTTTCATTTTGGAAAAGACACAGTACTCACATATACCTGCTATAGCTCTTCACATTTTCTAATAGAATCTGGAGAGCTCTCTTTTACTTTTAATTAAGGAGAGCTTATTCTTTTTTATTATTATACTTTAATTTCTGGGGTACGTGTGCACAATGTGCAGGTTTGTTACATAGGTATACATGTGCATATTGGTTTGCTGCACCCATCAACTTGTCATTTACATTAGGTATTTCTCCCAGTGCTATCCCTCCCCCAGTCGCCATCCCCCAACAGGCCCCAGTATGTGATGTTTCCCTCCCTGTGTTCATGTGTTCTCATTGTTCAGCTCCCACTTATGAGTGAGAACATGTGGTGTTTGGTTTTCTGTTCTTGTGATAGTTTGCTGAGAATGATGGTTTCCATCTTCATCCATGTCCCTGCAGAGGACACGAAAGGGAGAGATTATTCTTTATTTTTTTCTGCTTCCAACATTTATTATCTATTTTTCACTGTATTCATTCTTTTTTTTCCCCTCACCCCACCCTTTCCACTCCCCACCCACCACCATCCCCAACCAACCAAGCAACCCTACCACATAACCTTTTTCTTTGGAACTTCCCCATCTTGGCCACTATAATCAATTCTTCCCCAACCCTAGGATTTTTCTTCAAGACCCAATTGTACTTAAGGACAGACTATCAGATCAGAAGCAAAGTATGTCTATTCAGTATTGTCCTAGATCTGTTGTGTGTTGTATAAACAGTCTTAACTTCTCTTTGCTTTTTTTCAAATACAATTGGCTCAGGTCGGGCAGGAATATTTGCATACAATTTCAAGTGTGTAAGAGAGAGTTTTTGGATGAAAGATATTTAAGGAAGTTACTTGGCATTTAGTGAGCATTTACTATGTGCTGCGCAATGTGCTACAACATTTTCTACTCATTGTCTCATGAAATTTTTAAAATAATTTTAAGAGGGAGATCAAATGATCCCCACTTAATAGACTGGGAAACTGAGGCTGAGGGTTGACATACCTAGCCCAAGATCTCCCAGCAGAAGAGTGAAGGTACTGAGACTGGTCTCCACGTGTGATTATATGGAGCTGGCAGACATAGCACATCAGGCACTGCTGCCTTCACCTGGGAAGCTTTCCTTGATCTCCTATCTGTGCTCCCAGTGCCATGTGGCTCCCCCATTCCAGGATGTATGACACTATATTGCAGTTGCTTGTGTCATCTTCTGCCTCCTCAACTAGACGCTGAGCCCGAGGAAGGCAGGGACTGTGTGTTTCCTGTTCACTGATGTATCATCACACCTGACACAGGACTGATACTGAGTGGGTGCCTGCAAATGTCTGTTAATTAAATGAATGAATAAATGAGTATAATGGGCATTCGTATGGCTCCAAGCATTCACCTTGAATCTAAGGGGAAGGAAAATGATATTCTTTTCACCAGTAGCAAATTCCTCTGCTACCAAGGAATCCTTGGGAAAAGAGGGAAAAGGAAGTGGGAGAGCCTGAGTGGATTTCAATTGGGAAAACAAGGCAAGAGGATATATTATGTAATTTGAAAAAGAAGCGGGAAAAAAAGTTGCATGCCATATATTTGTTTCCAATTAATCCAACATTTATCCAATTTTAGTCTTTTGTATCTTTGTGATTGTTGTCATATCTGTGAATCACCTATATTATTTGCTTAATATTTTCCTTAACATTGGCCCACCTTTAAAACGTACATGTATTTATTTTAAAAGGAATCCTCATAACACTACAATAAATGGGAAGCCATGATCACTTGCTTTAAAAAGTAGATGATGTGAAAACAAGTATAACAAAAACAGAAAAAGTAATTACATTCTAGCAGATACTGTTCCCTGATAAAGGACCAGGGCTGGAGACTGCTTTTTTTGTTTAACAAGGATGATTAAGAAAGTGGTAGGACAGGGTTAAAGACACACTAGCACCAAACTGAGGCTTATTGGAAAGTAAATATCTTCCTCACTAAATGGCTCCGTGTGATTTAATGCATCTGTGTCTTAAAATCATCTCCTGTACCACGTAAAGTCATTGTTACGTTGATTGGAATATGCTGAGTCGGTGGAAGTAGGCCTGCTCTCTCCTTGGGTGTGATATCTTAGACAATTCTGCTAAAAGCGATCTTTCTCTTGAAAAACAGAGGATGGTTTATTTCTTCCTGTCTTCACTCACAGCTCTGTTCCTGTGAGTGAAGGGAGGGAAGAGGACAGAGGCAAGCTGCCAATGGTCAGTGCCCTTCAGTTCGGAGCCACCTCTGCTCCAAGTCTTAAGAGGGTCCCCCTAGGCCATCACCTGGAGGTGAGCAGCCATCCCAGGCTGGAGCAGGTAAATCAGGGGGTCTTGGAACCTCTGCAAACAAAGCAAATCTACTTGAAGTCACCTTTTCAGCCTAGAACATTTTATTCTAGTGAAATCTCTCTCCTGCCCCAATTCACTCACTGCAAAAACCAACATAATTTATCTTCTGGAGGGAAGGGTGCAGACTTCAGCTTGGGTTTTTTTTTTTTGTTTTTTTTTTTTGGCTCAAGCAACTGCTCAGCCTAAATCATTGGAAGAAAAAGTAGGGGAAAGAAGGCTAGAGCAAGTTGCCAAATTGCAAGTTTGGAAATAAAAATCAACATGGGCATTATCCTAAAGGTTAGGGAGAAGATGGCCTCAGTGGTCTTGAGAGGCAGGAAAGGTTTCCCTATCAATGTGCTCTTTGCCCCATTTCTTTTGGAATCACAGACTTTTTTTCTTTTAGGATCAGGAGATCTTGGAGTTATAGATGCCCCCTTTTAGGAAGTGAGGGGGCTAATATTTGCTGAACACTATGTGCCTGGAAGGGTGCAGGGCATGCCCCCCATAGTTCTCATCTTCTCAATAACCCAAAGAGGGAGAGGAAGGGTCAGCTACATCTCACAGATCAGAAACACCTTGTCCAAGGTCACAGAGACTCTAAATAGCAGAGCCAGGACTGGACTGAAATATCCTGATTCTGAAACCTATGTTATTTATATTGCTACCCTCCAAGGATCATGGGAATAGAACTAGAGATTTAAAAGGAACATTGATGCCTCTATTTAATGTTCTGTCCACACAGGATCTGCTCCAGAGTCCCAAAAGATTCATCTTCTATGTGACTCATTGTCCTGTGGAACCAACCCGTTTTACTGATGAAGGACATAATTATTAATGGACTTTTACTGAAGTAAGCGTTACCTCTTTTCTTATGCTCCATGGACATCTCATCAAGGACCCTTGAAGTGAGGTTACCATTCTTAACGCCCACAGCAAAGGGATCCCAGGAGACTGGACACTGAAGAATCTCATCTTGTATAAAGACCGACCAAGATATGATGGTTTTCCTTTCAAACCTATAAACCCTATGGGATTCATTTCATTCTTTTCCTGCTGCCAGGATATTTAACAAGTATTTCCCTGACTAAGGAAGACATTCATTGCAGAGCAGATGAGAGGACTCCAAGGTGACTTATTTAGGCCATGCAGGGGTGAAAGGCCTATGTTAGGTCAGGCCAAAGGTGCTCACTCCCTGAGATGGGCAAACAACTTGTCTAAGACACCAAAAGATCACAGCCTTCTCATTAAGGCTCTGTGCAGATGGTGGCACCCACCCTTCTTGCATGTGGTGTTTGTCTGCAGAGGCTGAGGACACGCTAGGGCAGAAGCCAGATGGCTGGGATTTCCCAGGCTGTCTGTCCAGTGAGTAATAGTCCCCTCTTAGGGGCTTTTGGGTGCTGCAGAGGATGTTTCTGGTGAAGAGAGGCTAAAGGGAGAAGACCTGGGTTTTTGTTCTTTGTGCTAATTTATTCTGTTATCTTGGTCCAGACCTTCCTCTCTCTGGCCCTTAGTTTCATTTTCCCTAAGAAGGAGATGTCAGTACTATCTCTTTCAGACTCTAAAAAAAAAAAACACACACTAAGTCTCCATCCTGCATTGGCTGCTTACAATGTGCAGCGTGGGCTAAGCACAGGAGCTGCATGCCCTCTGCTGGAGTGAAGACCATCATCAGTATTTGCTCCCTGGGGCTTACCAGCTCCTCTTCCCTGGATCCTGACTGTTGGCTTCAATTCATGGCCACTCTCTGCTCTCCTCCCTGATCCCTGGTGGTGGCCCATGACTACAGTTGTTGATACTGGCTGTGCCGCCTCTGGGAGATATTCTGGTCTTGGTGCTAAGACTTACAAGCTGGGCCTGGGGACTGTTGGACCTGAGGTCCTGGAATGACCACTTAGTGGGTGCATTGCTTTAGCAGGTTTCCTAACTTACAGACTTATTGTCTTCTTTTAAGACTTCACCCTTTTTATATCTAAGGGTTGTTGTGAACCTGAACATGAGATGAAAAATGAGGAAGCTGTTTGTAAAGAATCCTGAAAATATGAGGCAGTGCAGTGGGGGTGATTAGGAATGAAGATCTGGCTGGGACAGACTGCCTGGGTTTGAATCTTGTCCCTGTTGCTTCTGAGCTTGTGACTGGGGACAAGTAAACTTACTGTCTGAGTAAGAGGATGCTAGTACTCACCTCACAGGACTTTTGTGAGGATTAACATTTATCTACAGTAAGTACTGAGAACAGAGCTTGACATAGAGCTAGAACTCAATAAAACTGTTCTTGCCCTTACTGTTGTGTTTTTATTACTGTTAGTGTAGGCTGCAGCCTATGTAGAGAGGGAATCTTCAGTGGGGATAGAAAGGATGAAGCAGGCAAGACTTCCTGAAGGAGGGAGGCTTTAGCTGGTTTTTGGAGTCTGGCTAGAAGGAAATTCTAGAGGGAAGGGTGTAAACAAATGCCAAAATTGGAATGTTGGCAGTGTTGGAGAGAGAAAGATGCCCTAGGGAGAAATTTAGCTCAGCAATACTGAGTTATTGAGTGAGTACAGCTTTTCTTCTGGGGCTCACACTTATGTGTGGGATGCTGCTATGGTCTGAATGTGCCTTCTCAAAACTCCTATGTTGAAACTTGATAGTATTAAGAGGTCGGGGATTTTGGGAAGTAAGTCATGAGGGCTCTGCCCTCATGCATGGGATTAGCATCCTTTAAAAGAGGCTGAAGGGAGCCTGTTTGTCCCTTCCACCATGTGGGGACACAGCTAGAATGCACTGTCTTTGAAGCATTGAGCAGACCCTCACCAGACACCAAATCTGCTGGTTCCTGGATCTTGGACTTCCCAGCCTCATAACTGTGAGCAGTACTTTTCTGTTGTTTATAAGTTACCCAGTCTATGGTAATGCATTATAGCAGACTAAACAGACTAAGACAGGTGCCTTTTCACTTTACTCAGTTGAAGTCAGGCTCTCTCTTACCCCATGTGGGGGGAAATGTGGAGCAGGAGGAGAGCAAGGGCTTTGCATTCAGACAGACCTAGGTTTGAATGCTGGCTTTGCTCCTCACTGGCAGAGAGTCTTTGAGTTAATTGTTAACCTTAACCTCTTTGAGTCTCAGTTTTCTCACTTGTAGAGATGTTGAGGGAATTAATTTAAATGAAAAGATTCTTCCCTCCTCCCTTTCCCCCTTCCTCTCTCCCTCCTTCCTTCTTTCTCATCCCCACCTCTCTCCATTCACTCTCTGGGAGACAGAATCTCTGGCTGCTCCTACAGCTGCCACCTATGAGCACAGCTGGTTGCCAGCTCTGGCAGGGTGCCAGGGAGATGGTGCCATGGGAAAAAATTGTAAGTGCCATTGGAACAAGGAACATTTCGTTGAATTAGAAAGGTCCAAAAGGTATGGGTCACAAGCAGGCAGGCTCGTAAGAATTTTGTTTTGCTGTGTTCTTTGTTACACCCTCCCAGAGTTTTAGCCAGGAGATAGTGTGAGCAGCTTAGCAACTTTGCCATCTGCCCACCCATTATGTATGTGTATAAACTGCCTCAGTCACTTAAATTTGTGCACTCTGATATAGCTCATTCTTCTTATAGACAAGGAAGCTGAGGTTGAGAGAGCAGGAGTGACTTGCCCAAGGCCATGCAGTGGCTGGGCTAGACACCGGGCATCCTTAAACCTGAGCTCATTTCCTCATACAGAAAACAGCGTCAAAAGCAGTGGGATAGGTGTTGTGATGTGGGAAGATGCTTTGCAGTAAAAAGGGAATTTGTTTAATAGGTGAGGTCAGTTTTTCTTAGATTGTTTTGACTGTTCAGTCCAGAATGAGACTTCCTGTTTTGGATCATGTTCATAAAATCCTGCGGATTGGATGATTCTCACCATCCTTTTAGGCTTGATGAAAAAGATTAAAAAAAAAATCACAGGCTCTGAATTTTCCTGAGAAACTGTGGCTTCAGCTCCCCTACCTCCTTCAGGGCCCCTCCCAAGGGTGAGTTTTTAAGCATGATGAATTACTGTGGTCAGCTGTGGCAGCATGCCATGCCCAGGGGAGTGGAGCCCTCGGCTCCTTGGCCAGCCTGTGTCTCTCCAGCAGGCCAGTCTGCTGCACGCGTTCCTGCACAGACACTGTCACTGCTGCAGCATTTCCTCTGTCCCAACAGAGGCATCACAAATCTCTGAGAGGAACACGTCCACTTCCTGGCCTGGTAGAGCAGAGAGCAGAGGTGGATATTGCAGATAGTTGGGAGAAATTGCTTCTGGTTGCCTGGAGCTTGAATTCCCTCCACTGGACTTGGTTGTTAGGTTTTGCATTGTTTCCTATAGAATGAGCTCAATTGAAGGCCATGCTATAGACACACTTGGGGCTGGTCATTCTGTCCCATAGACACAGCCAATTCTTTGCCATTCATTTAGCAAGTGTTTCTTGAGCCTCTAATCTCGTGCTATATGCTTTGGGGGATACAGAATTGCAGATAAGTTTCTGTCTTCCATAGTTGCCTTCTAGTTGAAGAACATGTACCAAAGTTAAATAATGTTATAAGCCTATGGGAGAGACATCACTAGGTAGACATCAATGTATACAGTAAATGTTTATTAACTGCCTACTGTATACTGTGAGCTAGGCATTGGTTTATCATTGGCTGAAGTTCACTGGTCAGGGTGCACGAGGGTTCTGGGAAAAGAAAAAATCTCAGTGGGGTGCAAAGTTTTATTATTCTAATAGCAGCTAAGATTTATTTATCCCCTGCATGGTATTAAACATATTATGTAGATATCAATATTATCCTGTGGAGGAGGGACAATCACCATCTCACTTTACAGGTGGGCCCAAGAGTCCAAGAACTTCCCCTAAGTTGGTGATCCCAGTGATCCAGTGCTGGGATCAAACCCCACATCTATCTGAGTCCAAGGTAGCAATCCCTAAAGGCTTGGCTCCTCTAATGGGAACTGAGCTGGAATTTGAAGAAGAAGCAGATCCAAGAAGGAAAGATTCTCATGGGTTGAACAACCTCAGAGCTTTGAACTTTGCTAAATAGTTCAAGGTTCCCTTCAATTCTTAAGATAAAAGAAAACTGGTACCAACATAACCTTCTAAATTGCCCTTCCAGATGGGCCAGCTGTTCAAAGCAAGAACATTACCTCCTCCATTATTAAACTTATTCCTGTAGAAGAATAAGCAAAAAGTGACTCCATCTCTATACACCATATTAGGTCCTGTAGGCTGCCTCCTCCGCCCGGGTACTACCTGCATGAACTTGATATGAGCTTTATTAGGACTTAGTTTCTTTATAATTGGGTATGATAATTACCTTTGAGGTGTTGTGAAGATCAAATAAGATAATATTAAACACACGGTTTCTAGAACAGAGGAAGTACTCAAATAAATTTTCTTTGCTTAATTATTACTCTGTACATTATATTTTGCTTATATTTTGACCTCCTTGCCAGACTCTAACCTTCCCGTGGTATTTTTTTTTTAACCTCATGAAATGTAATTTGAGGCCTGAAATACAGTATGAGGCAAAACTGATTGGACATCTAAGAAGGGGTTTTCATATTTACATTGGGTGATGCTGAGTAGGAGCTCAGTTAGCCATTAGCTTCCTGCGTGTCAGTTATGTTTTCATTTGTTCACTTTTACGCTTGCCCCCTCTCACCAATCATCAACTCATTTCCTACTAGGGATGAATAATGGTGCCAGGAATTAAAAAGAAGTTATAGCGGAGATGCTTAAAACTACAAAAAAGTAGAGAGAATAATATAATACTATTACCCAGTTTTAGCAATTATCAACATTTTGCTAATCTTACTTTAACCATTTTTTTAAAACTGGAGTATTTTAAAGTAAATGCCAGAATCATGTCATTCTACCTATAAATGCTTCATATGTAGCTTTAATTAATAAGGACTTCAGATTCTTTGTGCCTAGCAGCATTTCCAATAATCCTGAATAGCATTGGTAACTAGTCATACTTAACACTTCCCAGATTGATTCGAAAATTGCCTTTTAATAATTGCTTCATTGAAATCAGGATTTAAACAAGGTTCATGCATTGTATTGGGTAATTATGTCTCTTAAGTCTCCTTTATTTTTTAATGGTGTCCCCTTCTTCCCACCTTTTAATACCATTGGCTTGTTAGAGAAATTGGTTCTTTTGTAGATTATGAATTTAGTTGATTACTTCTTCCTGGTGTTATTTCAGTTTTTCTTTTATCCCTTCTTGTTATTTAAGTTGTTCTTTTATCTCCAGTATTTTCTATAAAGTGGCAGTAAGTTTAGAGTATGATTATATTCAGGCTCCATTTTTTAGCTAGATGACTTTGTACATATTGTGAGTATTGTACTTCCTATTCTACCACATTCTGGGTGTGTAATGTTAAGTCATCCTAATCTGCATGATGTCAATCTGGTCCCACCATGGCAAAGTTCTCCAGTCAACCTTTCACCTAATGAGTCTGGCATGCCCTGATCATCCTGTCTAGGTCCATCTTTTCATTAGTGGTTGCAAAATGGTGATTTTTCTAACTCCTTTGTTCTTTCCAGGCCTTTTTTTTTTTCTTTTTTCTATTTTTTCAGGCCATCTTTTGATTTCCTCTTCTATCCTAATCTTTTTTCTTTTTTAACAGAACCTAGGAACATTCAAATGTGGACATGTATGGGGGTTACCAAATTTAGTTTGTGGATTGGAGCTGGACTGGCTACATAAAAATCAATGTGATGTTTATAAAAATACAGATTTCAGGATTCCACTCCTGTGGATTCTGACCCAAGAGGTGGGGAGAAAGAATAGGAAGGGTTCTTTGTTTTTAAATCAAGTTGATAAAATGTAACCAGTCCAAAAGAGGGGGAGTTTTAAAATCCACCATCTAATATTGCAAGAGATGAAGTTTGCTACCACATTTGCATGTCCTTTCTGAATAGGACACTAGGTTGGGGACAGGAGGGGTGAGAGGAGCTGAAATGAATTGGGAATGTCCCACGGATATTGTGGCCTCCATGCTGCCCCTTTCGTGGAATTTGTAGCTACACTTTCTTTGACTGATCCTGGTCTCCCTCATTGCATGAACCTCAGAAGCTTCAAACTGTATCAGTGTATGATTCCTTTGTACCTCTCTCCAGTCTAGATCTAATTACTACAAGCTGTTGGGACTTGAGCATGATGACAGAGGATTTTCTAGGATTATGTTCAACATGTGACATTCAATTACTGCTCCCCAGGAGGGTGGAGGTTAGCCAGGCAGGGAGCTGGTAGGGATGGATGGGATTTCCAGATATGGACGGCAAGGGGCTCAATTTCTGGGGATGCTAGAGTCATGCTGCCTAAACTTTAGTGCCAGCTTGTTAAAAAGAAAATGCTGGAATCACAAATCTGACCATAGGTTTCAGTATGTCTAGGAAAGAACCCAGGAGTTAGCATTTTTTAACAATCTCAGTATTTAAAAGGATTAAATAAAGACTGCTCTGGTGGAAACAGGGGCATGGAGTTAGTCCATTCAGCATAACCGCTTGCTTCTCTCATCAGACTTTAGGATGCCTGCCTCCCGACATCCACGCACAGCCACAAGCTTTCATAAAACCACTTTGAAAACCACTGGGCAGGGTGATGGCTGAAGTTTCTTCCCACTTTGACATTCAGTGATTCTGGGTTTGATCATGTGGCAGGGCCATGATAGTGCTCTCATCCTCACCGATACTGCCACATGACTGAGGCTAGGGGAGCAGAGCTCTCCCTCGCCTCATGCACAGTGAGTGGTTCAGAGGAGAGCTTGTAGCCCAGTTTAAGCTTGAGTCTCCTTTAAGAGGAGTAAGAGCCTCTTACTATCTCAGTGTTGTAAGAGAGAGGATCTTGCTTGTCCTCGCAGATAAACATGAGCACAAACCCAAATCCTAGGTAGCTCTCTTCTAATGAACTTACAGGAGTGAGAATGCTGTAAGGCACCTCATCCTGCTGAGAAGAAATCTAACCTAAATGCATGTCTGCTGATGGGGTGAGAGGGTGGGGTGGAGCTTTTCACGTTCCTACTTTAAACAATGCATGGTGCTGGGTGTTATGCAGTAAGGTAGGCACAACTCCTTCTTCAAGGAACTTATTTATTTGGGGAGATTCTGACATATGAAAAATTAATGAATTAACAATATGTGGCAGTATGGAGTGCAAAACTGATGCTATAAACAGAGAAGAGACTTTTGAGGAATACACTGATAAAGCTTAAAGAATGGATTGAATTTATTATTGTTCATAAAAAGGGGTATATTATATATATATATACACACACACACATATATATATACACACATATGCACACGTAGTTGTTTATTAGAAAACACAGGTGCTGTGTCTCTTACAGAAATTTAATTCACATTAGTATAAGAGGAAATCTATTAGGGCATATAACTGAGAATTTCAGGGATCATTCCAGCTTTAGCCATGGCTGGATCCTGAAGCTCAGTGTCATTAGGGCTCTCTCTTCACTTCCTGGCTCTGTTTTATGATCTGTCTTGCCTTCATTCTAAGAAAGGATTCCTTCATATTCTGGAAGCAGCATAATGAATCTCCCAATAATTCTTGGCTAATTATGGTCTTTTTAGCTTGACATCCCAGAGGACAAGCAAGCTCCTCTCCCTTACAATGCTGAGACAGTAAGTCTTAGAGGAGATGAAAGCTCACTTTGGGCCATGAGCTCTCCTCTGAACCATTCGCTGTGCATGAGGGGAGGGAGGGCTCTGCTGGCCTAGCCTGAATCATGTGGCAGTATTGGTGGTGATAAGAGCACTATCATTGCCCTGCCACAACTGTTTGGGTGGGATGGATTGTTCCTCAAAGGACAAGTAGCAGGTAGGCATGCAAATTCAATAGCTTTCTTCCTAAAACATGGAAATAAGAAGGAACAAAATCATAGGTAATCTAACACAGAGGAAGTACACACACACACTCACAACACACATACACACACACACCCTTGTGTGTATCCAGAAAGATGTTCATGCTACTTTAAGTGAAAAACTATAATAGAAACAGTTTATACAACAGCTCATTAAAAATTTTAGTGTGTTTATTCTATTTGAATTTGCATAAATATGTATGTGTTGAAAATATAAAACTGAAATGTACTATTTATTGTAAAGCGTTTTCCCCTTGACAATCATGAACGTCATTCCTTGTCATTAAATATCATGCTGTGTTACTCTTCTCAGGCCTGTGTTGTGTTAAGTGGTTGTAGGATGATTCGGCTGATACCAGGGCTCATTTAGGAAAGCTGGGCAGCATTGCTAGAGCAGGCGTTGGGATCTGCTGTCCCTGCTTACTTGTACTTTAGGTCAGAGGATGTCTACCTGGCATCTCCTTTCTGGGTCCTTTCCGAAGGGACCCAGCTACTCAGTCCCAGGCAAGCTTGGGGAGTTGAGTAAACAGGAGTGTATCGACTACTTTTGAAATAGGAATCTCAAGGCCCAGGCATTTATATATAGCCTTTGTCTCAGCAGCCCTGTGTGTAGCTGGCATTTCTGTGGTCAAGGCAGAAAAGATCAGGGACAAGTCAAAGCTACAGGAATTTGTTGAAGGAAAGTAGGTTGTTTCAAAGCTGAGGTTTGGATTTGGGCTTGACAGTAAACTAGCGTGACTCTAGAGAAGCTGCGTGTGCGCCAAGGCTGCTGTTGTCTCATCTCTCTGGTGGGACTGTTGCAGGTGAAGCAGCTGCAGATGCCATGGACGAGGGGAGGGAAGCACACTTGGGCTGAGATGACTGCATTTGCAGTGGCCTCGCTGACAGCGCTGCAGCTCCAGTGGAACATCTCCTGGACACTGTGTTGGTCTAGTGGAGGGCACAGTTTTGGTGGGTCCCCCCACTTCACTTCTGGGGAAGACTGACCTATTCATTAAGATGCCCTACCCAACACATACGGCGAAGCGCTTAGAGAAACGGGGGTGCTTCTCTCCAACCTCATAGTAGTGCCTTCCAAACTAAAAAATGTAAAGAAGAAAAGAAAAAAGAATAGGTAGGAGGTGGGTCCCTTTCTTTAAAGGAAATTGTACTTGGGTAGAAAAACACAGGGTTGCTGGTAAAGGCCCTGTGGGTATGTCTACCTGGGTGTGACTCCTGCTCCACTTCCTGCTGGATGGCTTTGAACAAGTGACTTAACCTTTCTAACCTTCAGTTTCCTCATCTCTATAATGGGAAAAAGACTAACAGCTACCTCACAGTCTCTTGGGATTATTAAGTAAGATGATGCACATTAAAAATACTCACATGGAACCTGGTATTAAGTGCTCAATAAATGTTAGCTGATACTATTAACAGATATTAGAGCAAAACACAGACTTGCCTTGATTGGAGCAGAGGTAAGAATCCTGTCTTTTCTTGTCACTGTCACATTTTTGGAGTCTCAGGTATCTAGGGAGTTTGAAAGTTAATTTTTAGAACATTGTATATGATACACGTATAGTTACACATGGAAAGAGGAACAAGCCATACTAGCATGTCATATTAGAAATCGCAGCTTGCGCAACATGATAAGATCCTGACTGTACAAAGAAAAGAATGAAAAAAAGTAGCTGGATGTGGTGGCACATGCTTGTAGTCCCAGCTACTTAGGAAGCTGAGGTGGGAGGATCACTGGAGCCTGGGAGGTTGAGGCTGCAGTGAGCTGTGATCAACCACTATACTTTAGCCTGGGTGACAGAGCCGGACCCTGTCAAAAAATAAATAAATTAATTAATAAATAAAAGTGCACTAAACTGGAACTATGAGTCCTGCATTCTAGTCTTGATTCTGTCATAAACTCACTTGAAGACTTTGAGTTACTTCACTTCTCTGGGCCTCAGTTTTCCCATTTGAAAAATGGACTCTTAGGTAGCTGGTCTTTAGACTATATCCTGGTGAACTCAGGTTTCAGAGAGGTGCTGGTGATTGCTAGGGGACTGGAGGGGATTATAGGATTACACTAATTATAACCAGCTGTGCTAGCTGTTTTCTGCGGGTTCTTGCATCTCTTGCATGGTACAACACGAGACTGGGAATCCAGGGGGGCAATTCTGTCTTCTTATCCTAGCATTGTTTTGATGGTGGCTTGCATAATCTCATTTTAAAGATGAGCCACGTCAGACTCAAAGGGCTCAAGCAGTAGCCCCAAAGACCAGTAGCTGGTGCCAAGGCTCAATATGTATTCTGGAAAAACACCTCCTATTCCAGTGCTCATTTCACTCCATTGCTTTACCTTTTGTAACTCCTGGACACTGCGTTTTATAAAATGAGGCTGACACAGGCTGGGTGAATTCAGTGTTCCTGATAAGCCACCCATCTTAAAATAACACCATCTCACTGTGCTCACATCTCAGATACATTTGTCACAAAAGAAGGGCAGATAGACATTCAGCCTTCATTTGACCTTTAAATTACCTCCTTTTTATCGGCTGTGGCTGATCAGCTGCTCTTTTTGAGAGCAGGTGGGTCGACATAAGATTGATTGGTTTTCTCTGCAGGGGAGTAACTTGGCCCTTTCCAACTCCCTGACCTGCAGAGGCCCTCTGAGCTCTGAGATCCTCAGCAAGAAACAAGAACATGGATTAACAAGGCAGAATGAGGGGACTCTGTGCCTGGATGCAGGAGAAGAAGAGAATAACCAGTGAGAACTCAGAAAGAAGACCCGTCCTTGGGACCTTGCACAAGTCCCTTAGTTTCTCCTGTCCCCAAATCCTAGGGTGTTTGTGACAATCAAATAAGAAGTTATGTAAGTAGATAGAAACTTGTGAGCCCAACGCAGGAAGTTTTGGACTTGGAAACCATTGTGTTGTGGTGGAAAAAGTGTGAGCTTTGATCTAGTACCAAAGATGAGTTTGAATCTCAGCCCTGGTGATATGTTTTGGCTGTGTCCCCACCTAAAGCTCATCTTGAATTGTAGCTCCCACAATTCCCACATGTCGTGGGAGGGACCCAGTGGCAGGTAATTGAATCATGGGGGCATGTCTTTTCTGTGCTGTTCTCGCGATAGTGGATAAGTCGCCTGAGATCTGATGGTTTTATAAGCAGGAGTTTTCCTGCACAAGGTCTCTCTTTGCCTTCTGCCATCTGTGTAAGATGTGACTTGCTCCTCTCCTTCCACCATGATTGTGAGGCCTCCCCAGCCATGTGGAACTGTGAGTCCATTAAACCTCTTTCCTGTATAAATTACCCAGTCTTGGGTATATCTTTATTAGCAGCATGAAAATGGACTAATACACCTGGCACTGACAAGAAAAAAATGTTAAGGCAGTTGTGAACCCCTGAGCAGGTCACTAAACTCCTCTGTGCCTCAGTTTCTTCATCTGGAAAAAGGAAATAATAATAATGCTGAATGTGTAGGATTATCATTAAGTTAGGGTAATCAACATGCCTGGAGTGTTATCTCATAGTCAGTGCTTAAAATGGTAGTTTTTGTTACTGACATGGAAATGATTTTTAAAACAAAGGCCTCAGGGCTTATAAGGAGCAGTGATTATTTTATTGGTGAACAGGATGTTCTATTCCTGTTGGACCAACTGATAACAGTCACTTCATGAAGAAGAAGGATTTCGAGTGGGATAGAACACTGGAGTTTTCTTTGGTGGTTTTGTCTGGCGGGAGCTATTTAATTACATTCTGCTTAGAACCACCTAATTGTTGAACAGTGCAGCTGATCACACACTAGCTAAGAAGGCCATGGGAAAAATATCTAAAGAGGTCCTAGCTATTTGGGAGCAAGCCCATCATAAGCCAATATGTGACCCGGCTGCTGATACAGATGAGCCACTCTTGGAGCACATTAACAGAAGTAGCAAGCCTAAAATAAGGGAGGAGATGGTCCTTCTGCATTCTCTTCTGGCTGGGATACACTTAGAAATATGGGTTCGGTTCTCTAAGAGTCTCATCGTCAAACCTGAGTGTGTTCTGAAGAATGTGAGTGACAGAGGAAGGATCTGGAGACCTTGCCATATGGAGAACAAGGAAAAGGATGAGAGACTTTTCCCCTGGAGTTGAGAACCTTCATGGTCATCAGTGACTTTAAATTTCTGAAGGGCTGCCACAGGGAAGGAGATGTTGGAACACACCGTGGGTGAGTGGAGGTGGGGTAAGAGTCTAGCAAGCTTGTCCAACCAGCCTTATTTTGTTGTTCTGTTTTGTTTTGTTTTAGACTTTTAGCAGCCTGAAGCCATGGTTTTTAGTTTCTGTCTCTAGTGAAATGTGGAAAAGAGGGATGAGGAAGGGGTTTTGCTGGTCCAACCAGAATCAGAAACTAAGAACCCATAATTGTATCATCTCCGTTGGACACCCCTGGATGTCTTTTGGACAAAGTCACAAGGAGGAATACTCAATTTAGGAAGATGCTGAATTGGGCCATCTTGTGAGGCAATAAATCCCCTGGCAGCTGAGATATTCAAACAGAGGCTAGCCAAAGTAAAGCAGTAGATGGTGAGGAGGTTGTGGGAACAGGATTTGATGTTAAATCTGGGTTTAAATACTGGTTCTGCTGTGTGGGCAAGAAGTAAACATCTCTGGATGTACTTGCCTTAGCGATGAAATGGAGACAGAGCTTACACTACTGGATTGTGAGGGGTTAAATGACATAATATATGTAAAACCCTTAACAGTTGCTCTTAGCATTATTTTGGTTACTTATCAAGGATGAGCTCACCAGGGTTTCCTTCCCACTCTACATTTCGGGATGCTATGAATGAAACAGGCCACTGCATTTCTCCTTGATTGTTCTTTGTTCTCCACTTCGAACCAATTGCCGTTTCATTGCATTTTGTTAATAATATAATTCTAGAGAAAGCTGGCCTGCCATGACTGTTTTTTAGTGTTTCTTCCTCATTAATTTAGATCTTCTCCAGCTGATGAACATTTTTGCTTAGAAGTCCATTAATTCTCCCCTCCCCCACTCACTCCAGCAATGCAATTTAAACAGCATTAATCCAGTATTTAGTGAGAAAATGGAGTTTTATAATGAGAAACACTCAGTTTGAGACAATCTTTTTTTCTCCTTAAACAACTTTTAAAAAAAATCCTAATTTAATGACGAATTATCATCATTTATGTTGGAAGAAGGTTTGAGAAGAGAGGGAATAATAAATGAGGGTTATGAAATTTTAGAGCCAGACGAACTCTCATCTGGCCTCTCGTTTTAAACATGAGGACCTGGGTCCCAGAAAGGTTGACTTATGGGCTCCAGGCCCCTGAAGAGTGAACGGCAGAGCTGGATTGTGAACCTCTTCTTGCCATCCAAGCTACCTTCTGTCTACTGGGGTGGTGGCAGGCTTGGGTCGTGTTCTCCCACTGTCTAGTCTGAGCTTGGCAAGTTTTTCAGCTTCAGTGAAGCTCAATTTTTTGATCTGTAAACTGCCCATGTAGTAATAGTTCCTCCCTTGTCAGTATTAGGGGTAGGTTAATGTAAGTAAAGCAATTACAAAATTGCTGGCATCTGGTAGGTATAGCAAGCCTGTTGAATGAAGAGACAATAATTTAAGGTCATTACTGTTTAGAGTTATAATTTACCTGAGTGTTTCCCATGTGCTGGGCCTTTGCTGAGCTCTTCCAAACCACCCTATGGATAATGGTTTTCAAGGGCTCTGGCTAGGATATATCTACCCTATGAGGTATTAGAATGGTGCAAAAGTAACTGCTGTTTCTTCCATTACTTTCAATGGCAAAGACCGCAATTACTTTTGCACCAACTTAATAGTCTAACATATTTCTACTGTTATGAGAACTCTGGAACTTTTATTTCCCCATTCCTGTCTTGTTTGTTACCCCCCAAACATCATCCATTTCCTACAGGAATTAACAACGAAACCCTTAAAATGGAAAGTTATCATGGAGCTGTTTGAGAACAGTGGAGTAGGCAGTTCCTGGGGGAGATGCCTGTTATTCTACAGTGAAGGGTGAAGATAACTCACAGTGTGGGGTGGGGCTTGGCAGCTGTGAGAAGCCAAGGGAAGCTGGGCGAATCACTGTGGGTACAGGAGGAGTCTGACTAATCATACCTTATACCAGTGGTTTTCCACTGGAGACAGTTTTGTCCCCTGGGAGACATTTGACAATGCCTGAAGACATTTTTGGTTTTCATGAGGGATGGGTGATACATGGGTGTGATACTGTTGTCTAGTGGGTAGAGACCAAGGATGCTGCCACATTCCCTTAAATGCACAGACCAGGCCCCCACAACAAAAAACTATGGCCCAAAATGTCAACAGTGCTGAGGTTGAGATACCCTGTCTTACACACATCCTATGATTTGGTCTTTATTACAAAGTATAAAGTATAAGGAAGGGAGCCGATATTTAATAAGGGTAATAGGATGTCTTCTGTGCCAGGCATTACATTGGGCTAGAGTCGGGAAGACAGATTTTAACTGCCCGATAACTTGATCAGTGGGTAGGAGCCTCTTGGATCACTCTATTGACAAGGATTCTGAGGCACAGCAGGGAAGAAGGCTGCAATCAATGGGCTCCAGTGCTGCCACTTTTCAGCTGTGTAACATTGAGCAATTACTTACCCTTTCTGTTCCTCAATTTTCATGTCTATAAAATGCTGATGATAGGAGTATCTACCTTATTGAGTTGCCATGAGGATCAAATTAATTAATAATTTAAAGAGCTTTTCGAATGATGCCTGCTGTGCAGTTAGTTATCATCATCCTCATGATCAGGAACAAAACAATCTTGCCACATGTTTACCATCTTTGTTTTGTTCAAATTATACACAGTCTCATATAAGTAGATATAGTAGATATGTATAATTTAACATGTGTAATTTGCCCCATTTTTAGGATTAGGAAATTTTGTTTCAAATTGGGTGAGAGGACAGAGGACTGATCTAGAATGTTAAACTAGTGGGTGAGCTTTTATAGACAGCGTTGTCCTAGTTCATGAAGTGTTTCTTCAACCAGTTTTATCCCTTGCCTAACCCTGAAATGTGTATGTCGACCCTTGGGGGCTGATCTTCATTGCAAATTTGTATTGTTCAGTTTTGTCTTGAGCTGTGTTCTTGTGAGGCAATAAAGATTGCTTTGGCACTTACTAATATGACCTGTCCGTGGGACTTTCAGAAAAAGGTAGGTGTGGAGTCACTGAGACCAGGGGCTTACATACAGGCAATCCCCATATGGCATGTTTTGTTTACTCTCACAATTTTTTAAAGTTTGAATTTGTGGCCAACGTTCATAAATCAAAGCATAGCACATAAAAATGTAAGGTTCCAGTATTTCTGAAAATGAGAATATCTGGTTACCTTGGACCCACATTACAACATGTCAAAAATTGGCTGGGGTAGCCACTCTTCTCCCTTCAGATGCTGAACTTGCTAGTTTGCCCCACTCCCCACCCTGCGTTATTGTATTCTCAGTACTGAGACTGAGCGGTAGCTGCCGTCTGTTCACTCACACTTGGCCTGCTTCACTTGTTCCTATTTCTCATCTGCCGTGCAAGCACCAGGGTTTGTAGCTGCTTGCACAGAGCTGATTATGCTATCTCATTACATTCAAAGCACTTTCACACAGGCTGAACTTCTGCTACCTGTGAAGAAGTCAGGGCAAGGATTATTGTGTCCACTTTCTAGTTGTGAAAGTAGAGGCTCAAAATTAAGCAATTTGCCCAGGACCCCACAGCAATTTTAATGCTGAGTTAGGAGTAGAGTAGCTTGATGGCTCCTCAAACTTTGGAATTGGTTTGTAAGAGACTGTAAGAACCTGGAAACATGGTTTTATTCCAGGGTCCTCTAGTCCCACAGTTGTAAAAAGGAAGACTGTAGTTTCAAGACTTTGTGGATTTCTAAAATTTCTAAAAAATTGAGAGAACCCGACACATGCTGTCAACTTTGTTGTCAATTTTCATTTTGCCAGGTAAGAATATTAAATTCAAGACAGAAAGCCAACTATCGCTATCATTTTATAAAATAAAGGCTCTATTATAACTATAAAAGAAGGAAGAACATAATCTCAGCATAAAGGATGACCTATCTCAGGAAAGGTGTGCATACATTTGTATACATACATAGAAATATTATTAAACATTTCCTTTATTTTTTTTTCATGTCAACATGGCATATCCAGGAAGTAGTACTTGGGAATCACACGATTGGGAGATCTTTAAGATTATTTTCAGTTTACTCATTCTAAATATTTTTGTTTGTTTTTGTTTCGATGCAACAGTTTTGTGACCCAGTCTCCAAACACAAATCAGAATGTTGACAGGTGTCATGTAGGTCATTTGGGCACCTGCATTTTTGGTCTTCATTTTGCTCCTGCTTCCAGATCACCTGGCTTGGATAAGAGGAAACCAAATTATCTAGTCTTTGTGAAAAAATTATTTAAGAGTTGGGAGTTAATTCCTGACCCCAAGTGGAGCCTCCACCAAGTAAATCCATGCTAATGGCTCTCCACGTAGGTGATGCAAAAGAAGCTGCATATATGGGGCCTGCCTGATCTCAGAAAGCACCAACTCTCTGAAAACACTCTTGGATAAATGGAGAAAGATAGAATGCAAACTAGAGGTTGGGGTTCTAATTTTTCTAGGATTTTTTGTGTAACCTTGGACAAGCTACCTCCCTTCTCTGTGCCTGAATTTCCTTCTCTCTAAGGCAAAGATAATAGATTAGATGATATTTAAGTTCCTCCTACTTCTGACATGCTCCAATTCAACCTAATTCAATTCACGAAATCAAAATATAAGCAGGGAAGGCCCTGAAAGGTAATCTAGTAGGAGCACCTTTTTGTTGCCTGCTCTATTCAATATAATGCAAATAAAAAGTACCCAGTCACAAGCTTCAAGGAACGCCAGACTGTCCCTTTCATCCGTGAGAGCGGTGCTGTGATCTGAGAGAGGCAGGGCAGCTGAGCCATGGAAGAACCTGACTGCAGTTTTGCTGGAGTAGGAAATGGCCTCATTGTTTCATCTGAGTCCAGCTTTGATCCTGGGCTGAGTGGCTCTCACAATAAGGGAGAGCCTTTTGCTATTGTATTTTTTATGACCCCAGCCCATCTTTCTATTTTCAGCTAGGAGCAAATTATGACAACCCCCGTGGGTGTATTTCCCTGCTAAAATTTTTCCTTTGGAATGTCTAGGGATAAGGGGTGTGAAGAGGGGTGTGTGAACTCACAGGTTCTTAGCCTATTAGGGGTGGGGACACACACAGAACAGATGCAGTTTGAAGCTTGACTACTTCCAGGTGCTTTCCTATCCACTGTTGTTGTAGCCTGTGCTTGCATACTTACTGTGATGAGTCTCTCACTACCTAAGGGAAGCACTTATACTTTGGCCTCTGTTGAGTGATGGTCTTTTTACTGAGGTGAAATCTCTTTCCTCTGCATTTTACTCATTGTTTCTGGCCCTGCTCTCTGCAGCCACTCAGAAGAAGTTTGTTTCCTTCTCACTTGTCAAGTCAGCCCTGCATCTTTTCTCTTAATTAAGCATTCTCTTCACCCTCAGCCATTTCTCTTGTAATTTCTAGACCTCTCACCGTCTAGATTATTGTCCTTGGCCTCATCCTAACTTATTCATTCATTTACTTATTCAACAAATATTTATATAGTACCTACCATGTGCCAGGCTTTGTGCTGCATACTGGTGATGGTGTGTTAAGCAACACCTGATTCCTGGTTTCTGAGTACTATGGAGAAAACATTCATTGAGTAAATAATTCTGAAGCCCCACTTGGTGAATTTGAACTGCAGCCCCACCATTTACCTTTTGGAGCTGCTGGGTAAGTTGTTTGACTTTTGTAGCCCAGAGTTCCCCTATCTGCTGAGTGGGGGAGGGGGGAATAATAACAGCGACTTCATTAGGGTTGTTATTAGGAGCTAAAAATGAAAAGTACCTAGAACCAAAGTAGGAATGTCGTAAACACAGAAAATGTTAGCTGCTGTTACTACTACAGTACTGCAACTACGACTACAATGGCGCAGAAGAAGATGCTCAGGTGCATGGACTGTGGGTGGAGTTGTGGAAGCATGGAAGTCTCCTCTAAGGAAGTAGCATTTAAGCTGAGACTTGTAGGGTGAACAGGAGCTGGCCCAGTGGAGAGGGAGAGGAGAGAGGTGAGCAGTCCAAGCAGAGGAAACAGCATGTGCAAAGGTCCTGAGGAACAGAAGGTGCTTGGAACATGGTAGGAACAAAAGAAAGTCAGTGTGGGTAGAGCTTAGTGAGGCAATGAGCAGCAGGAGACATACACCAGAGTGGTGAATGGGGCTGCATGGCACAGGATCTCACAGGTCATTTGAAAACTTTGGGTTCTGTAAGAGCAACAGCCAGATGCTAAAAGGTGTGAATCAAAAGTATCTGAGACAGGTCTCAATCAATTTAGAAAGTTTATTTTGCCAAGGTTAAGGATGTGTTCCTGACACAGCCTCAGGAGGTCCTAACAACATGTGCCCAAGGTGGTCAGGGTACACCTTGGTTTTATACATTTTAGGGAGACATGAGATATCAATCAATACCTGTAAGATATACATTGGTTCGATCTGGAAAGGTGGGACAACTTGAAGTGGTGGGGGTGGGGGGGTGGCTTCCAGGTCATAGGTAGATTTAAAGATTTTCTGATTGGCAATTGGTTGAAAGAGTTATTATCAATAGAAAATAATGGATTACAATAAGGGGTGGTAGAGGCCAAAGTTTTATCATGCAGATGAAGCCTTTAGGTAGCAGGGTTCAGAGAGAATAGATTGTAAATATTTCTTATCAGGCATAAAGAGTCTGTTCTATTAGTAATTTTTTTTTTTTTTCTTTTTTGAGACAGAGTCTTGCTCTGTCACCCAGGCTGGAATACAGTGGTGCTGTCCTGGCTTACTGCAACCTCTGCCTCCTGGGGTCAAGCGATTCTCCTGCCTCAGCCTCCCAAGTAGCTGGAATTATAGGCACATGCCACCACACCCGGCTAATTTTCATATTTTTAGTAGAGACATGGTTTCACCATGTTGCCCAGGCTGGTCTCCAACTCCTGACCTCAAGTGATCTGCTCGCCTTGGCCTCCTAAAGCGCTGGGACTACAGGTGCAAAGCTACCACACCTGGTCTCTATCAGTAATTCCAAAAGGGAGGAGGGTATAATGATGCATGTCAGGCTTCCCCTTCCTATCAGCGCCTGAACTAGTTTTTCAGGTTAACTTTGGAATACCCTTGCCAAGGGGAGGGGTTCATTCAGATGATTGGGGGGCTTCAAATTCTATTTTTGGTTTATAAAGGCTTTAAGTTGTGGAGAAGCAAGGCAAAGGTTTGCCTTTTGTGATCACTCTGGCTATTCCATAGGTTCTGAATACATAAAAATCTTTGGGATCATCATCTCCTTTAATTTGTACCCTCTACTCTTACTAACACAACCAAGGATCACATTTGCTCTTTAGGTGGTTTTATAGAACCAGTGGCTCATATCCAGGGTCTCATTCCACAAGGCCTTGCTTTCACTTACTGGTCTTCAAACTCCCTAAAGAATTACACCATAGAAGCTTAAAGTATTATCCCACACAGATGAACGAAAATCCTAAGGCTGGAAATCTTTAGATTACAAGGGCACAAACTCCAATAGTGTGGTTTTAGGCATTGTAACAGGTGGTGGAGTGGCAGCTTCGGGCAGGGGGACCTACATATAGCCCTGAAATCCTGAGGCAATCCTAGCCCTCTACCCCCTAGGCACAGACACCCTATGATTATATGCCATTTTGGGACACCTATGGGGTACAGCGAGACCTTTTAACCAATACTTGGGTGGAGAGACAATCCTTTTTGAGTCACATATCTTAACTCCTTCCCAAGAAGCTGAAATCTTACTCTGAGTATTTCTTTCTCTTTTTCATTCATGACACTAAAATAACAGGGCAAGAGTAGGGTGGATTGTGGATGACCTGCTGACATCAGTGACAGATCAAATAATTGATTTTCTTCTAAATCCGGATTATGCTGCTGTAGCTCCCAGGAACTGTTTATAGTGCCCATCAGTCTTATTCTATTGTGAGCATTTGTTGAGGTGTATGCACACACACACACACACACGCGCATGTGCACACAGATTTGAGCACATACACACAACTTCAATAGCAATATGCCCAGACCCTCAACCCACAATATCTCAAGTTTATGTACAGACCCACACATTTACTTTTAAAAAATTGAGGTATAATTGACAAACAGAAGTTATATATATTTAAGTGTACTATGCAATGTTTTGGTATCTGTATACATTGTGAAAAGATCACCACAATTGAGCTAATTTATATATTTATCACCTTGCATGGTCATGATTACTTTTTGCGTGGTGAGAACATTTAAGATCTACCCCCTTAGCACATTTCAAGTATATAGTACAGTACTGTTAACTATAGTCACATTGCTGGGTGTTAGGTTTTCAGAACTCACATATAATAACTGAATTTATATAACTGAAGCTTTATATCCTTTAACCAACATCTCCCCATTTCTCCCTCCCTTCAGCTCCTGGCAACTACGGTTCTACTCTGTGCTTCTATGAGTTTCAGTATTTTAGATTTCACATTTAAGTGAGATCATGCAGTATTAATCTTTCTATGTGTCTGGCTTATTTCACTTTGCATAATGTCCTCCAGGTTCATCCGTGTTGTTGTAAGTGGCAGGATTTCCTTCTTTTTTAAGGCTGAGTGATATTCCACTGCCGATGTACATATACCACAATTTCTTTATCCATTTATCTGTTGAGAGACATTTAGGTTTTCATATCTTGGCTATTGTGAATAATGTGGTGTTGAACATGGCAGTGCAAATATCCTTTTAAGATCCTGATTTTATTTCATTTGGATATATACCCAGAAATTGGATTGCTAGATCATATTGATCTAGCAATATTGATATTGATCATATTGATTTATTTTTTTGAGAAACTTCCATACCGGTTCCCATAATGGCTGTGCAATTTACATTCCCACCAACTGTATAAAGGGTTTCCTTTTCTCCACATCCTCACCAGCGACTTGTCTCTTTTTTTGATGATAGCTATTTTAACAGGTGGTCAGACACCCTTTTAACATACCCTTTACAGACCTTCAGATCTGAAGAGGCCATCCTGAGCTTTCTTTTCATTCCTAGTTAACTGTTTTGTCAGTCTCTGGGATCTTGCTCAAAGAGATGTTGGTGGACCAGCCACAACATCACCGAGGCTGCTAGATATGCAAAATCTCAGGTCCCACCCTAGAACTCCTGAGTCAGAATCTGCCTTTTAACAAGATCCCAGGTGATTTGTATGCATGTTGTAGTCTGAGGAGCCATGGGCTAAAATATTTGCCTCCTTTGGCAAACATAGCAGTGGCTCCAACCAGAGCAGTTCTATTTTTATGCTTGATATTAATGGTTTCTACAGAGGATTTTACTGGAAGAAAAGCTCCCCTGCTAGGACGATGCATGAAAGCTGCTGTACCACACTGTGCTGGCTTTCAGGCGTGGAGGATGTTTCCTCTCAGAACCTCTTGTGTGGCCACATTTTTCCATTTGGACACTTCTCATATACTCACCCCATTTCCTAGAATGTTCTCTCCCACATCCCCCCACTTTGCCAGATTAAATCCCATACAACTTTCAGAGGTCTCAGCTTTTAATTGATTCCTCTTGTAGGCTGCAGATGCACAGTGAATGTCTTTTTGCAAATACTGAGCATACTTGGAGTTACATGCATAATATCTACCTTCTCCAAGAAATAGTGAACTCCATAAGGTATTGTTATTTGGTGCTTAATAGACATGCAATAAACAGGCATTGAGAGAATGAAGGATATGGGAAGGTTGCTCAAGGAGGCCTATGAGTAAAGGTCGTTCATTCACTCTTGCAAAAAGCATTTCTTGAACATCTGCTCTGTGTCAGGCAGGGTATTGAGTCTTGGGGGCACACATAGCTCAGGCCTGGGTCCTGACTGCAGTTGCTCATAGTATAGCAGGTAAAGATGGACATGTGAACACCAAGGCACAGGCAGGTGGGAGCCGGTATCAGTTCCCATGAAACACAAAAGAAGGGGTGATTGTACCTCATTTCTGAGATAATTTGTCAGTATTTCAGCCAGGGCTCTGGGATCTTCTGTTTCTCTCTGTGTGAGGAATCAGCTGTTCCAAGGAGCTTTCTCAAAAGGAATCCTTGGCTGAGGGTATTATGAATCTTGATTTTGATTTTTTCCTAATTTCCATGAGTAAGTTTCCCAGGAACAGACACAGATACTGACTTTTTAATTTTTATTTATTTATTTTTATGAGACACAATTTCGCTCTGTGGCCAGGCTGGAGTGGAGTGGCATGATCTCGTCTTACTGCAACCTCTGCCTCTGAGGTTCAAGTGATCCTCCTGCCTCAGCCTCCTGAGTAGCTGGGACTACAGGCATGTGCCACCACACCCAGCTAATTTTTGTATTTTTAGTAGAGACAGGGCTTCACCATGTTGGCCAGGATGGTCTTGATCTATTGACATCATGATCTGCCTGCCTTGGCCTCCCAAAGTGCTGGTATTACAGGCTTGAGCCACCACACCTGGCCTACAGATACTGACTTTTCAAGAATAAATCTTCAGGCTTTAACTTCTCTTTTAAACAATGATCCTCTATTTCAGTTTGTTAGGGGTGGTTCCTTATTTTTCATTTTTTTTTTCCCAAAGGCCAGATGAAGAATAAACCCAAATATAAGGAAAAAGCAAGGGCTTGAATAAGGAAAACCTTGGATAGGCAAGGCAGTTTCTTCTTTGCTTCCCTCTTTGTCTCCCTCTGTCCTTCCTGCCTTCCCTCCCTCCTTTCTTCCCTCCTTTGTTAGGTGCTGGGGATTCAGTATAGGCTGTCTCCGCACATGGTTTACCATCTAGTGGAGCAAACAGGATTAAGCCATCACAGCAAAGTGTGAAATATACTCTGATGGGAAGGGCAAGTTTCCCTGGGAGCACATAGCAGAGAGATGCTTTAGTCCAGAACTGCAAAAAGCTTCCTAGAGGAAGTGATATTGAGGGATGAGTAAGCTTTAGAAGTGTCAGGCTTCAGGCCAGTAGGGTGGAGGGACAGAGGGACAGTCAGGGTGGTGGGGACATTCTGGGTAGGGCACAGTGTGTGCAAAGGCCCAGAAATAAGAGGGAGCACAGCACATTGAGGGAACTGAGAGAAGAGCAGCAGGGGCTGGGACATAGGAGCTTGCAGAGAAGAGACTGGGGTAGGAAAGAGGCAGCACCCTCATGGTACAGGATTCTTTAAGCCTTTAAATAGTTTGAACTTGATCTTGGGGAAATGGGGAGCTAATAAAGGGTTTTAAGTTCAGAATTGAGACAATCAGACTTGAGTATTTGTGAGGTCCCTAGTGTGGAGAGCATATTCATGGGATAAGTCTGAAGGCGGGGAAACTGAAAGGGGGCTGTTGTAGCTGCTGAGGTAAAAGATAATGGTATTCTGATAATCCTAGTGAGCTAAGTAGGATGGGTACTCCTGGGGATTGGGTTTACCAGTGCTAAAGGCCACTTTGACTCTGACCATCACTCAGGCAGCCCTTGTGCCAGGCCTGTGCTAATTACTTAATAATTTCCTTTCATTCAATGCTTGTATAATCTTGCCAAGTATGTTTTACCTCCACCTGCCAAAAAGAGACAAGGATCCACCTGTTGTCTTTCTCTGGGGGACCTGGTGACAACCAAAATAAGATCCTGTTTAAGAAAGGGTTTTAAAAAGTGTAAGCTATACTCATAAGAATGATTATGAGCTATATTCATAATTCACTGAGAAGTCAAGTAATGATGTAGTACAGCCCTGGGCCAACCTGGAGGAGGTCTCAACGTGGACAAATTGGGAGTGGGTTATATGGGTGAGGATGTCAGAGACCTCAGAATGGCCCTTGACCCCAAACTAGTTTCTCTGTCACCCTACAGATATCTAAAATTCTATCAAGTTTTTAGTTGAAATGCAAGTCCAAATGAAACTCTACTATTAAATGAAGGGGTAATGAGTATCTTCCACATTACATAAAAACACCGTTCATGCATGGCATTGGTACTGGTTTCTTGCCTTGTATTTTTTGCCAATAATATACATTTTCATGTATTTTCTCCCATTGATCTGCAGTCTTCATAAAACCCATAAAAGGTAGATGGAGAAGTCTGGGATGATTATTCTCATTTAACAGATGATAAAACAGAGGAAGGCTCTGAAAAGGAAGTGACTTGCTTGCAGTAAATGGCAGAGCTAAACTAGGACCTGGAATCTTTCAACTGCAGGCTGTGAGGCTCAGGCCTAAACCCAGAGTTACCTGAGACTCAAGATGGGTGAGAGCAGACAGCAGGGGAAAGAATGAGATAAAGGAAGGTGCAGGCATCCCTCAGGTGGGAGTCCATGTGCCTGAACTTTCTGGCGGTCCTTTTAGCTGCAACCTGCTTGAGGTGATGGTTTCTTCTTGTTTCAACCCAGGAACTTTCCTGTATGCTCATTCATCAGGTTCACTTTCTGCTCTGCCAGTGCAGTAGGAAAGTCAAGAAACATTTGCTGTAGGCTTTCATTTTACTTGTTTTTCAGATGAGTGAGGAATAAAGATAGATCAGGGAGACTAGGAGTGGGGAGGCAGAGAACATCACTGAGATACTGTTAGCAGACTCTCTTCAAGAGGCTTTTAGTTAAATGAGACAAATAATAACGACATTAAAAATCTTCTGTGTCAGGGAAACTCTTTATGGCTCACAAAATGCTTCTATCTCCATTTATGTCTTAACCCCTTTCTCTAGTGCTTTCCTGCTGGATTTGTTGAGGCAACAAAAAGAGATAATGATATAAAGTAGTTAGAAGTACCTAACTATCATGAGCAACTCATGTCCTCCTCTTCCTTCTTTATGCCATTACGCTAGGTACAATATTTAGTGATAACATTAATTATTGCTTCCATTTATTGAGCACTTACAATGAGCGAAGAACTATGCTGAACTCTTTGCAGGCCTTATCCCATTTAATCTTCATAGCAATTCTCCAAGAAAGGGACTATGATTCCACTCTTGTAGATGAGAACATGAAGGTTCAGAGAAGTACACTTGCTCGCTAAATACGCACAGTTTGTATGTGGAAGAACTGGATTTTTGAATCCAGACTGTCTCCAGACTCCCTGCTCATAATGGCTCAGCCTCCTCAAATCAGTCTGGGTTCCTTCTATTAGCACCCTTTCCCCCAGAACAGTGGCTGTCAGCCTGGGCTACCCAGTGGCTCTCAGCATGGGCTACCCATTGGAATTACCTATTACCTCCAACGGGTAATAGGGAAGATTTAAGAACGTGGATGCTGGGTTCCCACTCTGAGGCACTGATATGATTGGTCTGGGGTGTAGCCTGAGCCGTGGGACTTTTGAAAACTGCAGGTGGTTCCAATGTGCAGCCAGGGTTGAGACTCTGAGTTGCAAAGTGTTAGTATTGTATTTGCCTCTTGTATTTGTCACAGGTTGACTAGGTGTTTGCTTGATCAAGGGAACTCGGAGACAAATACCTATGGATCAGGCAGAAATGTAAAAACAGTTTAGTAATAAAAAAAATAGAGTTAAAGTGTGATGATTGACTTAAAGTGTGGCAATTGACTTTGACCTCAGCTTTGGGAGGATGCTAGGGAGTGGTGGGGCAACAGTAAACTGGAGAGCCCTTGGACATCTAAAGAGGACCCCCTCGACCCCAATCAGTTATTGCCATCTGGACCCAGTGTGGTCAGATCTTATTGATCTTATTGTTTGCAAAAGAAGATGGAAGTTAATATCTATTAAGGGAGAGCTCCCTGTTTTTAAATGTGGGTAATTACTTTTAAAACAGTTAAACATCATCTGGATTAAAGATGTTTTATACCTTGTGGGCTACCAGATCGTGTTCTCTGTCTTAATTATTTTTCTCTACAAATTACTCAGAACCCTGGTTGTTAAGGTTTATTTATTTGCTTTACCATAAACCACTGTGTGTTGTTAATTTACATTAAATAACATAATTTTTAAATTGAGGAATGTAACATATGTATTCATTATGGAAAATATAAAACATGCACATTATGAACACATAAAAATTATTGCCTTTCTACTAAGAAAAAAACATGCTATATACACTTTCAGTCTTTATTTCTCTATCATATACAGATCTTTATACATAGAACGTGTTACAAATACACATCCCTGAATCCCACTCTTGGGCTAATTCAGTATGTTTGGAAGTAGGCCTGGGAATCTGAATGTATAACATATTTTGAGATAATATACAATTATAATTTAGATTCTCTTTTCTTAAAAAATGGTCTTTAAAAACTTAATCCGTAATGAAAATTTTTTGTGACATTTAGTATTCTATATAATTCTTAAAAAATTCATCATTTGAATATATCACAATATAAACAATGTTTTATAAATAATACTGAAATGAACATCCCTCTAAGTAGTTTTACATACCCATTTAATTAGGATACATTTCTACAAGTAGAATTGTTGGATTAAAGAATATGTACATTTTCTGTGGCATATATACACCATGGAATACTATGCAGCCATAAAAAAGGATGAGTTTGTGTCCTTTGTAGGGACATGGATGCAGCTGGAAACCATCATTCTCAGCAAACTATCGCAAGAACAGAAAACCAAACACCACCTGTTCTCACTCATAGGTGGGAACTGAACAATGAGATCACTTGGACTCGGGAAAGGGAACCAGGGCCTATTATGGGGAGGGGGGAGGAGGGAGAGATTGCATTGGGAGTTATACCTGATGTAAATGACGAGTTGATGGGTGCAGCACAGCAACATGGCACAAGTATACATATGTAACAAACCTGCACGTTATGCACATGTACCCTAGAACTTAAAGTATAACAATAATAATAAAAAAAAAATAAAAAAAAAGAATATGTACATTTTCAGGCTTCTGATATAAATGGGCAAATTGCCTTCCAGAAAGGATAATTTTTTTTAATTACATGCTTATTTTTTGTAGAGAGCATCAATTTTTCCATACTCCCACTAGAACTTGGAATTCTCATCTGAAAGATCAATTTAGTAGCAGCAAATATCTTATTTTTATTTGAATTTACCTGCTGCATGCCAGAGAAGTTTAACATTTTATTTTTATTTTTTGCCATTTTTATTTCTGTTAATGATTGTTCATTTCCTATTCTTGTTATATTAAGAGTATACCTTTTTCTGTCATGTATATTGAAACCATATTTTTCTGATTTTAAAATTTGCCTTCCAAAGCCTTTTTTATACCAAAGTTCTAATTCAGTATAGTCAAATCTGTAGATGTTTTTTCCTTTGTGAATTCTGCATTTACTTATATGTAGGATTGTTGATACAATCTAAGTTAAAAAAATTCATACATTTTCTTCTTCTTTTAAGAATTACATTTTAACTTTAATTTTTTAACTTACTGTAAATTAATTTTGGCATATAATATAAGATGTGGGTTGAAATTTTATTTCAGTTTTTTTCTGCTATTTAAATAGTCAAGTTTTCAATGTGCCTAAGTAAATTTTCAGTTACTTTTTCCTAGAAAAGAAAATATTTCAGTGAGATTTTTCAAATTTATTAGCCTGGAGTTATGCACAGTATTCTTTACAGTAAAAAAATTATTCTTATTTCCAATATTTTTAACTTGCTTCAGTCTCTTCCTCTGTTAGACGTTCTATATGTATTTTTAAACATTTAATGGTTCTTTGGGTAACTTAACAATTCATTAATTTTTTGCTTTTGGATTTATTATTTTTGCTTACCTTAGTTTATTCTTTTTCTAACATTGTCTTCAATTCTTACATTTATTTCCACTTTTTCTTGTTGAGTAATGACACGTGAAGTTTTAAATTTTAATATACATATAGCTTTGACCATCTCACATATATTTTGGAATGTAGTAGCTTCAAATTTTATTGTTCTTGAAATAATTTGTAATAAGGATCTTGATTTCCACTTTCAAAAGTTACTTGGGAGAACATTAATAATTTCTAAGAAGGTGATATATTAAAACTTGAAACTTTAATTTCAAATTTTATTGCATTATGCTCTGAAATGTGATCTGTACATTTATTTTTGCAGCTTATTGAGGTATTCATTGTGGCTTAATAAATGACAGATTTTTATGACTTTTATGAGTGCTGGAAGAAAGATATATTCCCTTATTGTAGAGTATCTAGTTTGTTAAATCAATATAATTAATTTATGTTATTTGCATCCTTTTGTCTTAATTTTTGTTCACCTTTCCAGTCAGATTTAGGTATATTTAATTATCTCACTGCTAATCTTTTCTCCTCTATATCTATATAATGTAATTTATATATATTTCAAAGAAATTTCTTGGTTAATAAAAAACTAATATTTTTCATTAGGCATTTTATCCTTTATATTATTGTTTTTTAAAATTATAATTTTTTTTTGAGATGGGATCTCACTGTGTCACCCAGGCTGGGGTGTAGTGGTGCAATTACAGCTCAATGCAGCCTCGACTTCCCCAGGCTCAGGTGATTCTCCTACCTCAGCCTCCTGAGTAGCTGGGGCCACAGGTGCATGCCACCACACCTGACTTATTTTTGTATTTTTTGTAGTGCCAGGGTTCCACCAGAATGCCCAGTCTGGTCTCAAACTCCTGAACTCAAGTGATCCACCTGCCTTGGCCTCCTCAAGTGCTGGGATTACACCTGTGAGCCACTGTGCCCAGCTAAGGCTTCTTTTTAAAACTTTTTCTGGTAGAATTCAGCTGTGAATCCATCTGGTCCTGGACTTTTTTTGGTTGGTAGGCTATTAATTATTGCCTCAATTTCAGAGCCTACTATTGGTCTATTCAGGGATTCAACTTCTTCCTGGTTTAGTCTTGGAAGAGTGTAAGTGTCCAGGAAATTATCCATTTCTTCTAGGTTTTCCAGTTTATTTGCGTAGAGGTGTTTATAGTATTCTCTGATGGTAGTTTGTATTTCTGTGGGGTCGGTGGTGATATCCCCTTTATCATTTTTAATTGCGTCGATTTGATTCTTCTCTCTTTTCTTCTTTATTAGTCTTGCTAGTGGTCTGTCAATTTTGTTGATCTTTTCAAAAAACCAACTCCTGGATTCATTGATTTTTTGGAGGGTTTTTTGTGTCTCTATCTCCTTCAGTTCTGCTCTGATCTTAGTTATTTCTTGCCTTCTGCTAGCTTTGGAATGTGTTTGCTCTTGCTTCTCTAGTTCTTTTAATTGCGATGTTAGAGTGTCAATTTTTGATCTTTCCTGCTTTCTCCTGTGGGCATTTAGTGCTATAAATTTCCCTCTACACACTGCTTTAAATGTGTCCCAGAGATTCTGGTATGTTGTATCTTTGTTCTCATTGGTTTCAAAGAACATCTTTATTTCTGCCTTCATTTCGTTATGTACCCAGTAGTCATTCAGGAGCAGGTTGTTCAGTTTCCATGTAGTTGAGCGGTTTTGATTGAGTTTCTTAGTCCTGAGTTCTAGTTTGATTGCACTGTGGTCTGAGAGACAGTTTGTTATAATTTCTGTTCTTGTACATTTGCTGAGGAGTGCTTTACTTCCAATTATATGGTCAATTTTGGAGTAAGTACGATGTGGTGCTGAGAAGAATGTATATTCTGTTGATTTGGGGTGGAGAGTTCTATAGATGTCTATTAGGTCTGCTTGCTGCAGAGATGAGTTCAATTCCTGGATATCCTTGTTAACTTTCTGTCTTGTTGATCTGTCTAATGTTGACAGTGGAGTGTTGAAGTCTCCCATTATTATTGTATGGGAGTCTAAGTCTCTTTGTAAGTCTCTAAGGACTTGCTTTATGAATCTGGGTGTTCCTGTATTGGGTGCATATATATTTAGGATAGTTAGCTCTTCCTGTTGAATTGATCCCTTTACCATTATGTAATGGCCTTCTTTGTCTCTTTTGATCTTTGATGGTTTAAAGTCTGTTTTATCAGAGACTAGGATTGCAACCCCTGCTTTTTTTTGTTCTCCATTTGCTTGGTAAATCTTCCTCCATCCCTTTATTTTGAGCCTATGTGCGTCTTTACACATGAGATGGGTCTCCTGAATACAGCAGACTGATGGGTCTTGACTCTTTATCCAGTTTGCCAGTCTGTGTCTTTTCATTGGAGCATTTAGTCCATTTACATTTAAGGTTAAGATTGTTATGTGTGAACTTGATCCTGCCATTATGATATTAACTGGTTATTTTGCTCGTTAGTTGATGCAGTTTCTTCCTAGCCTCGATGGTCTTTACATTTTGGCATGTTTTTGCAATGGCTGGTACCGGTTGTTCCTTTCCATGTTGAGTGCTTCCTTCAGGGTCTCTTGTAAGGCAGGCCTAGTGGTGACAAAATCTCTAAGCATTTGCTTATCTGTAAAGGATTTTATTTCTCCTTCACTTATGAAACTTAGTTTGGCTGGATATGAAATTCTGGGTTTAAAATTCTTTTCTTTAAGAATGTTGAATATTGGCCCCCACTCTCTTCTGGCTTGTAGAGTTTCTGCTGAGAGATCTGCTGTGAGTCTGATGGGCTTCCCTTTGTGGGTAACCCAACCTTTCTCTCTGGCTGCCCTTAAGATTTTTTCCTTCATTTCAACTTTGGTGAATCTGGCAATAATTAATAGCCTACCAACCAAAAAAAGTCCAGGACCAGATGGATTCACAGCTGAATTCTACCAGAGGTATAAGGAGGAGTTGGTACCATTCCTTCTGAAACTATTCCAATCAATAGAAAAAGAGGGAATCCTCCCTAACTCATTTTATGAGGCCAACATCATCCTGATACCAAAGCCTGGCAGAGACACAACAAAAAAAGAGAATTTTAGACCAATATCCCTGATGAACATCGATGCAAAAATCCTCAATAAAATACTGGCAAACCGGATTCAACAACACATCAAAAAGCTTATCCACCATGATCAAGTGGGCTTCATCCCTGGGATGCAAGGCTGGTTCAACATTCGCAAATCAATAAACATAATCCAGCATATAAACAGAACCAAAGACAAGAACCACATGATTATCTCAATAGATGCAGAAAAGGCTTTTGACAAAATTCAACAGCCCTTCATGCTAAAAACGCTCAATAAATTTGGTATTGATGGAACGTACCTCAAAATAATAAGAGCTATTTATGACAAACCCACAGCCAATATCATACTGAATGGGCAAAAACTGGAAAAATTCCCTTTGAAAACTGGCACAAGACAGGGATGCCCTCTCTCACCACTCCTATTCAACATAGTGTTGGAAGTTCTGGCTAGGGCAATTAGGCAAGAAAAAGAAATCAGGGGTATTCAGTTAGGAAAAGAAGAAGTCAAATTGTCCCTGTTTGCAGATGACATGATTGTATATTTAGAAAACCCCATTGTCTCAGCCCAAAATCTCCTTAAGCTGATAAGCAACTTCAGCAAAGTCTCAGGATACAAAATTAATGTGCAAAAATCACAAGCATTCTTATACACCAGTAACAGACAAACAGAGAGCCAAATCATGAATGAACTTCCATTCACAATTGCTTCAAAGAGAATAAAATACCTAGGAATCCAACTTACAAGGGATGTAAAGGACCTCTTCAAGGAGAACTACAAACCACTGCTCAGTGAAATAAAAGAGGACACAAACAAATGGAAGAACATACCATGCTCATGGATAGGAAGAATCAATATCGTGAAAATGGCCATACTGCCCAAGGTAATTTATAGATTCAATGCCATCCCCATCAAGCTACCAATGAGTTTCTTCACAGAATTGGAAAAAACTGCTTTAAAGTTCATATGGAACCAAAAAAGAGCCCGCATCTCCAAGACAATCCTAAGTCAAAAGAACAAAGCTGGAGGCATCACGCTACCTGACTTCAAACTATACTACAAGGCTACAGTAACCAAAACAGCATGGTACTGGTACCAAAACAGAGATATAGACCAATGGAACAGAACAGAGTCCTCAGAAATAATACCACACATCTACAGCCATCTGATCTTTGACAAACCTGACAAAAACAAGAAATGGGGAAAGGATTCCCTATTTAATAAATGGTGCTGGGAAAATTGGCTAGCCATAAGTAGAAAGCTGAAACTGGATCCTTTCCTTACTCCGTATACGAAAATTAATTCAAGATGGATTAGAGACTTAAATGTTAGACCTAATACCATAAAAATCCTAGAGGAAAACCTAGGTAGTACCATTCAGGACATAGGCATGGGCAAAGACTTCATGTCTAAAACACCAAAAGCAACGGCAGCAAAAGCTAAAATTGACAAATGGGATCTAATTAAACTAAAGAGCTTCTGCACAGCAAAAGAAACTACCATCAGAGTGAACAGGCAACCTACAGAATGGGAGAAAATTTTTGCAATCTACTCATCTGACAAAGGGCTAATATCCAGAACCTACAAAGAACTCAAACAAATTTACAAGAAAAAAACAAACAACCCCATCAAAAAGTGGGCAAAGGATATGAACAGACATTTCTCAAAAGAAGACATTCATACAGCCAACAGACACATGAAAAAATGCTCATCATCACTGGCCATCAGAGAAATGCAAATCAAAACCACAATGAGATACCATCTCACACCAGTTAGAATGGCGATCATTCAAAAGTCAGGAAACAACAGGTGCTGGAGAGGATGTGGAGAAATAGGAACACTTTTACACTGTTGGTGGGATTGTAAACTAGTTCAACCATTATGGAAAACAGTATGGCGATTCCTCAAGGATCTAGAACTAGATGTACCATATGACCCAGCCATCCCATTACTGGGGATATACCCAAAGGATTATAAATTATGCTGCTATAAAGACACATGCACACGTATGTTTATTGCAGCACTATTCACAATAGCAAAGACTTGGAATCAACCCAAATGTCCATCAGTGACAGACTGGATTAAGAAAATGTGGCACATATATACCATGGAATACTATGCAGCCATAAAAAAGGATGAGTTTGCGTCCTTTGTAGGGACATGGATGCAGCTGGAAACCATCATTCTTAGCAAACTATCACAAGAACAGAAAACCAAACACCGCATGTTCTCAGTCATAGGTGGGAACTGAACAATGAGATCACTTGGACTCAGGAAGGGGAACATCACACACCGGGGCCTATCATGGGGAGGGGGGAGGGGGGAGGGATTGCATTGGGAGTTATACCTGATGCAAATGACGAGTTGATGGGTGCAGCAGACCAACATGGCACAAGTATACATATGTAACAAACCTGCACGATATGCACATGTATCCTACAACTTAAAGTATAATAATAATAAATAAATTAAAAAAAAAACAAACTTTTTCTACTTTTCACATAATACTATTGTGAACCTGATTTCCTAATGTTTAGGTGGTCTGTCATGTCTTTCTCCATTTCTCTAGCTTTTAAACTTTTTTTTTTTCCTTTGGTGTGTGTTACTTGGTTTTAGAGAGATCTCCTTTCAATAGTATGAAATTTAGTCGTGTGTGTGTTGGGGGAAGTCACTCATTTTGAGAGGTTTTTTTTTTTTTTTTTTTTTTTTGCCATATAAGAGAGTTGTTAAACTGATTTATATTTATTTCTGAATGTCTATAACTGTCTTATTTATTTTTCTAATGTGAATTATTTATTAGAAAGTACATTTTCTTTTCTGAGAGTGAGACATAAAGGAAATCTTTGAGCAAATGAAATAAACTGAGTTTTTGGGATTAATAAATCAATTTGTAAATCTAAGGATTAATAAAATAGAATGTTAATTTGTATGGTTTCTTGATATTTACTAAAATCGTTTAATTTTTTCGGATCTTTTAAATGTATTTTTCTCTTTATCACATTTTTTGGTTATTTTTTCCACAGGTAAAGAAAATTTATCACTATTACTTTTAATTGACACATAATAAGTGAACATATTTATGGAAAGCAGTATGATACTTTGAACATGTATATACTATATAATGATCAAATCAGGGAAGATAGCATATCTGTCACTTCAAATATTTATCATTTCTTTGTGCTGGGAACATTCAAAACCTATCTATTTGAAAATATACAATAAATTATTGTTGACTGTAGTCACCCCACAGTGTTAGAGAACACTGGAACTTACTCCTCTTAGCTAGCTGCAATTTTTATCCATTAACCAGCCTATCCCTGTTTCCCTGCATCCCTACTCTTCCTAGCCTTTAGTAACCACTATTCTACTTTCTACTTATGTGAAATCAACTTTGTTAGCTTCCACATGTGAATGAGAACATGTGGTTATTTATCTTTCTGTGACTGGCTTACTGCACTTAATATGACGTCTTCCAGGCTCATTCATGTTGCCATGAATGAGAGTATTTCATTCTTTTAAAATGACTGAATAGTATTCCATTACGTATATATACCACATTTTCTTTGTCCATTCATCTGCTGATGGACACACGTTGATTTCATACCTTGGTTATTGTGAATAGTTCTGAAATAAACATAGGAGGTCAGATATCCCTTCAACATGCTGATTTCCTTTTCTCTCTATGTATACCCAGTGGTGGGATTCCTAGATCATATGGTAGTTCTATTTTTAGTTTTTTAAGCAACCTCCGTTCTGCTTTCCTTAATGGGGGGAATTGCATAAGAATTTACATTCCATAAGAATTTACATTTTTACCAATAGTAAGAATTTCTCTTTCTCTTTGTCATCACCAGCGTTTGTTATTTTTTGTCTCTTTGATAATGGCCATTCTAACTGGGGTGAGATGATACCTCATTGTGGTTTTGATTTTCATTTCCCCTCATGATTAATGGTGTTACACATTTTATTTTTTATTTTTGTTTAATTTTCCATAGGTTATTGGGGTACAGGTGGTGTTTGGTTACATGAGTAAGTTCTTTAGTGGTGATTTGTGAGATTTTGGTGCACCCATCGCTCAAGTAGTATACACTGCACCATATTTGTAGCCTTTTACCCTGGTCCCCCTCCTACCCTTCCTCCCAAGTCCCCAAAGTCCATTGTATCATTCTTATGCCTTTGCATTCTCATAGCTTAGCTCCCAGATATCAGTGAGAACATATGGTGTTTGGTTTTCCATTCTTGAATTACTTCACTTAGAATAGTGGTCTCCAATCTCATCCAGGTTGCTGTGAATGCCGTTAACTCACTGCTTTTTATGGCTGAGTAGTATTCCATCATAGATATTCCACTCGTTGATTGATGTGCATTTGGGTTGGTTCCACAATTTTGCAATTGTGAATTGTGCTTCTATAAACATAAGTGTGCAAGTATTTTTTTTCGTATAATGACTTCTTTTCCTCTGGGTAGATACCCAGTAGTGGGATTGCTGGGTCAAATGGTAGTTTTATTTTTAGTTCTTTAAGGAATCTCCACACTGTTTTCCATAGTGGCTATACTAGTTTACATTCCCACCAGCAGTGTAGAAGTGTTCCCCGATCGCTGCATCCATGCCAACATCTATTGTTTTTTGATTTTTTGATTATGGCCATTCTTGCAGGAGTCAGTGGTATTGCATTGTGGTTTTGATTTGCATTTCCCTGATCTTTAGTGATGTTGAGCATTTTTTCATATGTTTGTTGGTCATTTGTATATCTTCTTTTGAGAATTGTTTATTCATGTCCTTAGCTCCCTTTTTGATGGGATTGTTTTTTTTTCTTGCTGATGTGGCTGAGTTTGTTGTAGATTCTGGATATTAGTCCTTTGTCAGATGTATAGATTGTGAAGATTTTTCTCTCACTTAGTGGGTTGTCTGTTTAATCTGCTGACTGTTCCTTTTGCCATGCAAAAGTTATTTAGTTCGGCCGGGCGTGGTGGCTCATGCCTGTGATCTCAGCATGTTAGGAGGCTGAGGCGGGTGGATCACAAGGTCAGGAGATCGAGACCATCATGGCTAACACGGTGAAACCCTGACTCTACTAAAAATATAAAAAATTAGCTGAGTGTGGTAGGAAGCGCCTGTAGTCCCAGCTACTCGGGAGGCTGAGGCAGGAGAATGAACCCAGGAGGTAGAGCTTGCAGTGAGCCGAGATAGTGCCACTGCACTCCAGCCTGGGCGACAGAGCAAGACTCCATCTCAAAAACAAAAAAAAACAAAACAAACAAACAAACAAAAAACACTCTTTATTTCAATTCAGTTCCAGCTATTTATCATGGTTTTTATTGCATTTACTTTTGGATTCTTGGTCATGAAATCCTTGCCTAAGCCAGTGTTTAGAAGGGTTTTTCCAGTGTCATCTTCTAGAATTTCTATAGTTTCAAGTCTTAGGTTTAACTCCTTAATCTATCTTGAGTTGATTTTTGTATAAGGTGAGAGATGAGGATGCAGTTTCATTCTCCTACATGTGACTAGCCAATTATCCCTGCACCATTTGTGGAAAAGGGTGTCCTTTTCCCACTTTTTTTTTTTTTTTTTGCTTTGTCAAAGATCAGTCGGCTGTAAGTATTTGGGTTTATTTCTGGTTTCTCTATTCTGTTCCATTGGTCTATGTACCTATTTTTATACCAGTACCATGCTGATTTGGTGACTATGGCCTAATAGTATAGTTTGAAATCAGGTAATGTGATGCCTCCGGATTTGTGCTTTTTGCTTAGTCTTGGTTTGGCTATGCAGCTCTTTTTTGGCTTCATATGAATTTTAGAATTGTTTTTTTCTAATTCTGTGAAGAATAATGGTGGTATTTTGATGAGGATTACATTGAATTTGTAGATTGCTTTTGGGAGTATGGTCATTTTCACAACATTAATTCTACCTATCCATGATCATGGGATGTGTTTCCATTTGCTTGTGTCATCTATGATTTCTTTCAGCAGTGTTTTGTAGTTTTCCTTGTAGAGGTCTTTTGCCTCCTTGGTTAGGTATATTCCTAAGTATTTTATTTTTATTTTTTGCAGTTACTGTAAAAGGAATTGAGTTCTTGAATTGATTCTCTGCTTGGTCGATGTTGGTGTATAGAATAGCTACAGATTTATGTATATTAATCTTGTATTTGGAAACTTTGCTGAATTCTTTTATCAGTTCTAGGAGCTTTCTGGAGGAGTCTTTAGGGTTTTCAAGGTAGACATTTATATTGTCAGCAGACAGTGACAGTTTGACCTCCTCTTTACCGATTTGGATGCCCTATATTTCTTTCTCTGATCTGATTGCTCTGGTTAGTGCCATGGATACCAGCACCTGTTCTGGTGGAGGTGACAGGGGGGTGCAATGGACTCTGTGAGGGTTCTTAGCTTTGGTGGTTTAATGTTCTATTTTTGTGCTGATTGGCCTCGTGCTGGGAGGTGGCACTTTCCAGAGAGTATCAGCTGTGGTAGTTTGGAGAAAAGCTGGTGGTGGGCAGGGCCCTAGAACTCCCAAGAGAATATGTCCTTTGTCTTTTTTTTTTTTTTTTTTTTTTTTTGAGACAGAGTCTCACTGTCACCCAGGCTGGAATACAGTGGCGCCATCTCAGCTTACTGCAACTTCTGTCTCTTGGGTTTAAGCGATTCTCCTGCCTCAGCCTCCTAAGTAGCTGGGGTTACAGATGTCTGCCACCACAACTGGCTAATTTTTGTATTTTTAGTAGAGATGGGGTTTTGCCACGTCGGCCAGGCTGGTCTCCAACTCCTACCTCAGGTGATCCACCCACCTCAGCTTCTCAAAGTGCTGGGATTACAGGTGTGAGCCACTTTGCCCCACACAAGAGTGTATACCCTTTGTCTTCAGCTACCAGGGTGGGTAGGGATTGACCATCAGGTGGCGCAGGGATAGGTATGTCTGAGCTCACTCTCCTTGGGTGGGTCTTGCTGTGGCTGCCCTGGGGGATGAGGGTGAGGTTCCTAGGTCAATGGAGTTATGTTCCTAGGAGTATTATGGCTGCCTCTGCTAAGTCATGCAGCTTTTCAGGGAAATGGAGGCAAGCTGGCAGTTACAGGCCTCATCCAGGTCCCACGCAATCCGAAGGGTCGGTCTCACTCCCACCATGGCCCCACTAACAGCACCGAGTCTGTTTCCAGGCAGTGGGCAAGCTGGGCTGAGAGTTTGCCCCAAGCTACCTGCCTCCCATCTGTGAAAGAAAAGGGCTTTAGTTCTTCCCCCAACTTCCCATCCCCGCACCTCCCCCTGTCCCATACCTGTGGAGTCTGCACACTGGATTTGTGCCCTCCCCTGAGTTCTGGCCAGGAGGCTTCTCCTCAGGTTCAAATTATTACAAAGTTGAGCTGGAGACTTCCTTCTCCTTGTGGGGTTTTCCCCACCCCTCTGGTCACCTTCCCAAAGGATTCCTATGGTGCCAGGCAGGAATGTCCTGCTTAGGGACCCAGAGAGCTCATAGGGCATTTTCTACTGCTTCCTCTACCCCCATAATTTGCTCGACTCTGACTCTCTAAATTAACTCAGCTCCAGGTAAGGTCAGAAACTTCTCCCGCAAACTAGACCTTCATTTTCCCCAGTAGGGGTGTGTGTGTTCAGGGGCAGACGATCTCCATTTCCCACTACTGCAGTTTGGACACTCACACTCCCCAGGTCCTGCAGGAGCAGTCTGCTTCCTTCAGAGGGTCTGTGGGTTCTCTCAGGATTCCTGGTTTGTTCCTGTAGTCATTCTGGAGCTAAAATTCACAGTGTGAGCCTCTGCATGCTGCTCTGTCCGTCTGAGTTGGAGCTGTAATGTAATCCTGTCTCCCATCCCCAAGATGATTCACAAAAGCCAAAGCATTTAAAAAATATACTTCATATATATATTTTTACATGTCTTCTTTTGAGAAATACCTATTCAGAAGATTTACCCATTTTACAATCAGATTTTTTTTTTCTGCTGTTATCTTGTTTGAGTTTCTTGTATATTCTGGATATTAATTCTTTGTTGGATAGCTAGCAAATATTTTCTCCCATTCTATAGATTGTCTCTTTACTCTGTTGATTGTTTCCTTTGCTGTGCAGAGGCTTTTTAGTTTGATACAATCACACTTGTTTATTTTTGCTTCTGTTGCTTATACTTTTGAGCTCTTCTCCATAAAACCTCTGCCGAGACTAATGTCCTGAAGGATTTCCCCTGTGTTTTCTTCCTGGAATTTTATAGTTTTAGGTCTTATATTTAAGTCTTCAGTCCATTTTGAGTTGATTTTCGTATATGGTGAGAGAGGGGTCTAGTTTCATTCCTCGTGTACGGATATCCAGTTTTCCTAGCACCATTTATTGAAGAGACTTTTCTTTCCCCTTTATGTCCTTGGCATCTTGTCAAAAATCAATTAGTTATAAATATGTGGGTTAATTTCTATTTTCTCTGTTCTGTTTCATAGGTCTATGTGTCTGTTATTTTGTTTACTATACTTTGTAGTATATGTTGAAGTTAGGTAATGTGATGCCTCCAGCTTTGATCTTTTTGCTCAGGATTGCTTTGGCTATTTGAGGTCTTTTGTGTTCCCATGCAAATTTTAGGATTTTTTTTTTTTTCTATTTCTATGAAGAATGTATTTTTTTTTTTTGAGAGACAGAGAGAGAGAGAGTCTTGCTCTGTTGCCCAGGTTGGAGTACAGTGGCACAAGCACAATCATATTTCACTACAGCCTTGACCTCCCAGGCTCAAACGATCCTCCCACTTAATCCTCCTGAGTAGCTGGGACTACAGGAGTGCACCACACTGCCCAGCTAATTTTTGCTGTGTTGCCCAGGTCTTGCTATGTTGTCTAAGCTGGTCTCAAACTTCTGGGCTGAAGCAATCCTCCTGCCTCAGCCTCCTAAAGTGCTGGGAGTATAGACATATGCCACTGTACCCATTCTGTCATTAGTATTTTGATAGGGATTGCATTGAATCTGTAGATTGCTTTGGGTAGAATGGCCATTTTAATAATATTAATTCTTCTAATCTATGAACATGAGATGTCTTTCAATTTTTTTTTGTTCCCTTCAATTTCTTTTTACCAGTGTTCTGTAGTTTTCATTGTAGAAATCCTTCATCTCCTTGTTAAATTTATTCCTAGGTATTTTTTTTCTGGTAGCTATTTTAAATGGGATGTCTGTTTTGATTTCTTTTTCAACTAGTTTGTTATTGGTGCACAGAAATGCTACTAAATGTTGTACCTTGATTTTATATCCTGCAACTTTACAGGTTTGTTTATCAGTTCTGAGAGTTGTTTTTGGTAGAATCTTTAGGTTTTTCTTCATGTAAGACCAAGGAAAAGACTTCCTCTTTTCCAATTAGAATATTCTTTATTTCTTTCTCTTTCCTAATTGCTCTGGATAGGATTTTCAGTACTATATTGAATAAGAGTGGTGAAAGTGGACATTTTTGTCTTGTTCCAGTTCTTGGAGCGTTTTCAACTTTTACCCATTCAGTATAATATTAGCTTTGGATTTGTTGTACTGAGGTACATTTCTTCTATACCTAGTTCGTTGCAAGTTTTTAATCATGAAGGGATGTTGAGTTTTATTAAAACTGTTTTTGTTTTTTTTACATCCATACAGATTATCATAAGGTTTTTGTCCTTCATTCTATTGATGCGATTTATCATGTTTATAGATCTGCATATGTTTAGCCATCCTTGCTTCCCTGGATATATCCCACTTGATCATGGTGTATATAATCTTTTTAATGTGTTGTTAGATTTAGTTTGCTAGTATTTTGTTGATTTTTTTGTGTCTATGTTTATCATAAATATTGCCCTGTAATTTTCTTTTTTGTTGCCTCCTTGTCTGGTTTTGGTATCTGAGTGATCCTGGCCTTGTAGAATGACTTTTGAAAAATATCTTCCCCCACCTGTAATCTCAGCACTTTGGGAGGCTGAGGTGGGCAGATCACAAGGTCACAAGTTTGAGAACAGCCTGGCCAATATGGCGAAACCCTGTCTCTACTAAAAATACAAATATTAGCAGGACGTGGTGTCAGGCACCTGTAATCCCAGCTACTCAGGAGTCTGAGGAAGGAGAATCACTTGAACCCGGAAGGCGGAGATTGCAGTGAGCCGAGATCACGCCACTGCACTCCAGCCTGGGCAACAGAGTGAGACTTCGTCTTGAAAAAAAAAAGAAAAATTTATTCCCCCTAATTTTTTTGGAATAGTTTGAGAAGCCTTCGTGTTAGTCCTTAATTAAAAGTTTGGTAGAATTCAGCAGTGAAGTCATTGATCCTGGGCTTTGTTTTTCTGGGAGACATTTTATTACTGATTCAATCTCATGACTCATGATTATCTGTTTAGGTTTTCTCTTTTTTCCTGGTTCAATCTTGGTAAGTGGTATGGGTCCAGAATTTTTTCCTTTGTCTCTAGGTTTTTCAATTTTTTGGCATTTATTTCTGTAGTATCAGTTTTAATGTCTCCTTTTTTTTGGTATCTTTTTATTTATTCAGGTATTCTCTCATATCTTTTTAGTTACTTTAGATAATGGTTTGTTGATTTTATCTTTTTAAAAATCAACGTTTTGTTGATCTTTTCTGTTTTTTAGACTCCACTTTGTTAATTTCCGCTCTGATTATTTCTTTCCTTCTACTAATTTTGGGTTTAATTTGTCTTGCCTTTCTAGTTCCTTCAGTTACACCATTAGGTTTATTTAAAGTCTTTCTACTGTTTTGGTGTAGGTGTTTATTGCTATAAAATACCCTTTTAGAACTGCTTTTGCTCTAATCCATAGGTGTTGGTATGGTTTGTGTTTCCAGTTTCATTTGTCTCAAGAAATTTTAAAATTTTCTTCCTGATTTCTTCATTGACCCATTGGTCATTCAGTAGCATATTGTTTAATTTACATGTATTTGTACAGTTTCCAAAGATTCTCTTTTTTATTGATGTCTAGTTTAATTTCACTGGCGTTGAAAAGATACTTTATGTAATTTTGATTTTTTTTTTAAATTAAAGGAATTTAAAAAGGTAGCTACTCCTTAGGCAGAACAGCCTAATTTTGATTTTTAAAATTTGTCGAGACCTGTTTTATGCCCTAACGTATGGCCTATCCTGGCGAATGTTCTGTGTGCTGATGAGAAGAATGGTATTCTGCAGTTGTTTGATGAAATGTCCTGTAAATGTCTGTTAGGTCCTTTTGATCTATAATGCAGTTTAAATCTGATGTTTCTTTGTAGATTTTCTGTATAGAAAGAAACTTCCAGTGCTGAGGTGGGGTGTTGAGGTCCCCAACTATTATTATATTGAAGTCTATCTCTCCCTTGAGATTTAATAATATTTGCTTTCTATAGCTGGATGCTCTGGAGCTGGGTGCACATATGTTTGTAGTCATTATATTCTCTGTTTTATCATTATGTAATACCTTCATTGTCTCTTTTTATAGTTTTTGAATTAATGTCTATTTTATCTGACGTAAGTATAGCTACTCTTGTTTGTTTTTGCTTTCCATTTGCATGAAATATCTTTTCCCATTCCTTCACTTTTAGTCTACTGTGTTTTTATAAATGCAGAGTTTCTTGTAGGCAGCATGTAGTTAGGTTTTGTTTTTATAATTCACTCAAGCAATCTGTATCGTTTAATTGGAGATTTAAGCTGCTTATACTCACGGTTATTACTGATATATTAGGACTTACTACTGTCAGTTTGTTAATTGTTTTTTGGTTGTTTTATATATCCTTTGTTCCTTTCTTTCTCTCTTATTATTTATCTTTGTCCTTAATGATTTTTTGTAGTGATAAGATTTGATTTCTTTCTGTTTCTAATTTGTGGAGCAGCTCTACTAGTGAGTTTTATACTTTTGTGTGTTTTCATGATGGCAGATATTGTCTTTTTATTTCCAAAAAGAGGACTAACTTGAGCATTTCTTGTAAGGCCATTCTAGTGGTGATAGATTTTCTGTCTTTGCCTGTTTAGGAAAGGCTTTATTTTAATTTTATTTCTGAAAGATAGCTTTGCTGAGTTTAGTATTCTTGGGTGACAGTTGTTTTTCTTTCAGCACTTTGAAAATATTCTGCTATTCTCTATTGGCCTGTAAGATTTCTGCTGATAAATTTGCTGTTAGTCTAAGGGGGGTTTCCTAATATTTGATCTGACACTTTTTCTTTTGCTGTTTTTAGTATTTTCTGTCTTTGAATTTTGACACTTGGACCATATTGTGCCTTGAGGAAGAACTGTTTAGGTTGGATCTGTTTGGGACCTTTTGAGCTCCTTGGATCAGAATGTTTACATCTCTACTACAACTTTAAAAACTTCCAGCTATTATTTCATTGAATGAGTTTTCTATGCCCCTTTTTGTCTCTTCTCCTTCTGGTGTTTTCATAATGTGAAAATTTCTTCACTTACTGGTGTCCCATACATCCCATTGGCTGTCTTAATTCTTTTATATTTGATCTGACTGGGTTATTTAAAAATACCTGTCTTCAAGTTCAGACTTTTTTCCTTCTGCTTGATTTAGTCTGTTGAAGTTTTTGGTAGCATTTTTAATTTCCATTTAGTTTTTAAATATCTATTTCTGTTAAATTCCTCATTTAGATAAATTTTTTTTTTTGACTTTGTTGAAACGTCCATCTGCCTTCTCTTGTATCTCTGGTATCTCACTGAGTTTCTTTAACATCGTTATTTTGAATTCCTTTCTAGGCATTTCATAGATTTCAATTTTTTTTTGAGATCTGTTTATGGAAACTCATTGTGTTCTTTTAGAGATATCATGTTTTCTTGATTTTTCATGATTCTCTCATCACTGCACTGATATTTGCATGTCTCGGGGAATACTCACCTCTTCCTGTTTTACGGAGTAGCTTTTATAGGGGAAGATTAATTTCTGTAGATGTGTCCTATGGTGCGGATTGAATAGAGTCCTTTGGCTTTGGTTTTGGGTGTGCATAGTAGTGTCTCTGTGTGATTTCTTTGGCTGTAACCAATGTCAGTGATATTTAAGAATGACTCATCGGCCTAGACTTGGGTGTTTGTGAAGGCAGTGGTATGGCTTTGCTGCAGGCAGGGGCCTCCAAGTGGGCTAGTTCTGAGGCCCTTAGAGGGGACACACACTGGGCATAGCAGCATTACTGGCAGTGATGGGCGTGAGGTGGGCCAGTCCTTGGGCTATGGGAGTAGTGTGTGATGTATGGCATCTCCAACAATGAAGTGGGTGGGATTGCTGGTGGTAGTGGGACCCAGGTGGGCTGGTCCTTCAGACCTGGGGATGGGGAATGTATGTGATGGCTTTAACACTTGAGAATGTGGTGTTCCTGGTGGCAGTGGGTTCTGGACATGCCAGTCCTTGGGCCCTTAGTGGTGGGAATATTGATTTTCCCAATTTTAGGGATGGTCTCACCAATCTGCTAGACCACCTCTTTCTTGGAGTGCAGGATACTGCCTGAGCTCAGGTGCTTGGGTCACAGTTGTACCCCTTGGTACACATTTATGTTGGGGTTATGGCACTGCAGCCCTTTGTATGGGTGTAGTGGAATAATGATGGGGTCTCAGAGGTATGAGGCTATTGGTCCCCAGGAAGGATGCACTTTAGCAGTGGCTCTACTCTCAAAATAGCACTATGCCATAACAGTTTGGGTCCTGGGGAATGGGATAGACCCAGTGTGAATTCTTTCTCTGGCACAGTTCTGCTGCATGGACTCTGGGCATCTCCCTTTACTGGGCTTAGGACCCATGAGGACTGTTTGGCTGTTCTGCAACTAAGATTGCAGGTGTCTGTGGTGGTAATGGGGATTGCTGGGGACCTCCCACTTAGCTTTGCAGCCATTCTGAGTTTCCATGCCTTAGGGGGTTTATATGACTTCCTTGATGCATTCCATTATTCTCTATTATACACTCCACTTGAAGTGTAATTATTTCTTTATTGTTTTGACCCCTCTCTGCAGAAGAAATGAGCATTGGGCACTTGTAGTCAGCTATCTTGATGATGTCTAGCTTATTTTCTGCTTTCTTGTTTTACTATTTTCTGTGTCTGATGGAATATATATAATTTTTTTTTCCTGGTGTTTTGAATACTTATATTCTATTCATGATTATTTTAAATGTTTTTGAGAGCTATGTTTTTTATGTAGCTATATAATTTTCAGTCAACAGAAAAATTGTATTAACTTTAAAATATTTAGTACACTTTTAGTAAACTTCTGATTTCCTACAGAATACATATACTCTGATATACTCAGTTTAGATTGCTAGTGTTTACTATCAGTCTTTTTACATCAATCCTGTATTTCTGAGATATTCTTTTTTTATTTCCTTGCCCTTTGGGGTTATACTTTGACTTCTTTTTCTTTTGGGGATATACTTTTACTTCTTTTTCTTTTTGCCTGCTTCATATGGGGGTATACTTTTAAATAGCTTTAAAGAAGTGAATATAGGCCAGGTGCAGTGGCTCATCCTGTAATCCCAGCACTTTGGAAGGCTGAGGTGGGAGGATTGCTTGAAGCCAGGAGTTCAAGACAAACCTGGGCAACATGGCAAAACTTCAGCACTACAAAAAATAAAAATAAAAAAATTAGCTGGGCATTTTGGCACATGCTTGTAGTCCCAGTTACTCAGGAGGCTGAGGTGGAAGGATCGATTGAGTCCAGGAGGTTGGGGCTGCAGTGAGCCATGCTGGCACCACTGCACTTCAGCCTGGGTAATAGAGGAAGACCCTATCTCAAAAAAAGTGAATATGAATAGTATGTTTTTTCTTAGCCCTTGCTTATCTAGTACAAACTGGCTGAATATGATTCTTGGGTTATAACTCATTTTAGAGCAAAAATATGAGACCTGCCTGATTATTGTTTCTTCACAGAAATCCCCTTTTTTCTTTAAAAAAATCTCTGCATGTATGTAGCATTCCTCCTATTATAAATCACATACTTTTTGAAAAGATAATGCTGTTTTTTATATGAGCGTGGTTTTTAATTGAATTGATCTGGAAATCAGCAGACCCTTTCAATTTGTATATGAATAAGTCTTTTCTATCTGAGTACATTTAATTTATACTATATCTTTGGTTAATGCTTCTTTTTCTTTTGGTTTTGATGACATTTTTAGAAATGCTAAGTATCTGCATATTAGCTTTTGTTTTTTTTTCCAATTTTTTTTTCATGGGTTTCTCTTTTTCCTTTGCCTTTGCAGTCTGGGAGAATGTCCCACATTACTGTTGTGATTTTATGCTTTATCAATTTTGCTTATTTACTGCTTCTTTTGTGTATTTTGATTTCACAATTACAGCTATAGTGTTTTTTAATATTTAAAATACTACCTTTTATTTCATCCTTTTATCGCATTGAGTCATAATATTTGTTATATTTTCATTTTAGCTATTTGTCCTAATGACTTCCTGCTCATTTCATGGATACCAGTTTTTTTTCTTTTGCTCTCTGTTGAGAATACAAAACAGTTTTCTGAAATTTTCTTCTGTATCTTGCAGTAGATTATTTCTGGGATCTTTTGGGTAATCTTTATTTTTCTTTGTTCTGCATGTTTTCATCTGAAGCTCATGCTAGTTATCTTTCAAAATTTTCAGTTATATCAAAACCTTGAGTTTGTTGATACTTGATGGTCTGACTTCCCTTGGCTTTCACTCAAGGGTAATTTACATGGTGATAGGTCAGCTTTACAGTTAGATGGCAATGTAATGTGAATAGCTCACCATATAATTTCCAGGTTCTTAGACATTTATCCATGGCAATGGTTCTCAACTGGGAGCAATTTTCCCCCAAGGGACATTAGATAACATCTGGAGACATTTTTGGTTGTTATGACTTGGAGAGGGGTATGTTTGCTACTGGTATCTAGTGAATCAAGGCCTGGGATACTGTTAAACACTACAATACATGGGACACACACTCAACAAAAGAAAATTCTGTGGTCCAAAAGTGCTGAAATTGAGAAACTGATCTATAACATTCCAGTTTGCTAAGATAGCATTTTATCCTAGTTCATCTACATTCTTTATAATACTCTGAATCAATGAAACACATGTAAAATCCAATTTTTAGCATATAGTACTACCAGAAATTATTGTTTTTTCCTTTCCCAGGTTGAATCACTTTATATATAAAGCAATTATACATAAAGACATGTTCTAGGATGCAATTTGCCATTTCCAGCCTGTCTTAGTTCATTTAGTGTTGCCATAACAGAATACCTGAGACTGGGTAGTTTGTAAAGAAAAGAGGTTTATTTAGCTCATGATTCTGGTGACTGGAAAGTTCAAGATTGGGCAGCTGCATCTGATGAGGGCCTTGGGTTGCTTTAATTCATGGCAGAAAGCAGAAGGGAAGCCAATGTGAGAAAGGAGATCACATGATGAGACAGGAAGCAAGAGAGAGAAACTGAGGAAGACAGACTCTAACAACCCACTGTCTCAGGAAGTAATTAATTCCTGTGAGAGCAGAAACTCACTCCTGCAGGAGGGAAATACCTATTCATGAGGGATCCTTCCCCATGAACCAAATACCTCCCACTAGTTTCTGCCTTCCAACACTGCCACATTAGGGATCAAATTTTCACATGCATTTTGGTGGGGCCAAAGAAACTACATCCAAACCATAGCAAGGCACTTCTGCTTCATGTTCAGAGAGTTACTGTCTGGCAAAGGACTTAGAATTAAGACATTAGGAGTAGCTATATGAGAATGGATGGATAATGGAATAACTTGTTCATTTATTCAGTTAGCAGGAATTGGTTACTGCACACCATGTGTCAAGCCCTGTATTCTGATCCCCTCAGTAAACAGCATCCATGCTCTAAAAATAGAGCAGTTTTTTTGTTTCTTGGGTTTGAGTTAGTGCAGACAGTGGGTTCCATGAGATGAAACCTGGATAACTTGAGCCAAGCCTTTAAGTTTTCCTATAGGAACACCAGCTGCTTCACAATGAACACAAATTTCTACTAGGTTGTCTTTTTTTTTTTTTTTCCTTTTTCATTATGTGTTTTTTTTTGTGTGTTTATCTCTGTCTTCTGGTTATTTTAGTGGAAAGTTGACAAAGGCTGCATTAGGGCTAATAAGCAGATACACCTTAGAGTTCCACTAGATTTTTAATAAGTACATGTTATATCTCCCCTTCCAAACTTTTAGCTCCTTGAGAGAAGGCCTTGCATTGTATTTGCTTTTGAACTTCTCTTGAAATCCTGTACATGATGATGTTTGGCAATGACTTGTTAAATGATTAGATTTTATCTGCATTCATAACCTAAAGACCAGAGACAATTTAACACATATATCATTGGAATTTACAGCATAGCTGGAGTAAGGGTTAGTGAACTGGCTTTAGAGGTGGGGTTTGTAAAGAAACTAGGCAATGATACCTGATATCTAATGTGGACACTTTCAAAGTGTCTTTTCAGAACACTTTAAGCTGTTTGCTCTAGTATCATTTACAGAAAAGCCTGTATGAGGGCCAATAGCAGTGGCAGTTATAGCTGCTTCCTTTTTGCATTTTACTGGATAGAAATACATTAGCTCCAGGACCATCTGGCCAATAAGAACAAGCCAAGGCAGACATCATAAATAGGGGAATAGACCATTTTTGATAGCCACAGAGTAACTGTTCTCTTTATCTCTTAGCTGTTTCTGGGACTCCCTCTTTTTTGGGGGGTAAGTCCTGTAGCAGTTATACCAATTATATGGACATCTGGAGCACCTCAGGGATGTTGTTATATTGACATTATGTAATGTAATAGCTAGACAGTCTTTTGGGCATGCCTGTGAAGTACCTGGTCACACAAGTGGAGAAAAGATACTGGTGGGATGGAGGAGCAGACAGACATCTCTCATTCAAGCCAACCTCCTGTGGCTTTGATTTTTAAGCACTGGAGTAATTCTCACATGGTGAGGTGTGAAGGGCAGGAACCATTACAAAGGTAATGCCAGAAGGATGACATTATTATATGTTTGAGCATTATAGTAACAACAGTCATTTATTGAGCACTTACTATGTAACAGAGAGAGGACACGAGTGTATACTTTGTTACTCCAAGCAAGATTTTCCTTACATTTTCCTCTAAGAGGACCTGTTTTAGGACCTGCTGGGCCACTTCTTTGAGCCATAATTTCCATTTCTAGGTACATGGCCTAGTAGATATTACCTTGGACTTGGGGCTAGAAGTCCTCATTCTTGTCCTGGCTGTCACTCATCAGTTGTGTGACTTTGGGTAAGCACCTTTCCCTCTCTGGGTCTTATTTGCCCCATGTGTAAGTAAGGAGATTGGATAGAGAATCCACAAAATTATTGGGTTTTTGGCCAAAAGCTTTAGCAGGGCTATTGGGAACTTTGTCATGGTTACACATTGCAGGCAGGGTCACACCAGCTGCAGAATTCATGTGTGAGAACACACATCTTTTGCTTTCTGTCTCTCTCTCTTCAACCCCCTTCCTTCCCTCTACCCCCAGTACATTGGGCACATGAGTTGTTCTTTCCACTGCCTCTTAAGCACTGCCCTGCAAGTGACTGAAAATCCTGAGTGTGCCTTAGTCCCAACCTGGTGGTTTTGATTTTTAAGCACTGGAATCATTTTCACATGGTGTGATGTGAGAGGGAGGCACCATTATAAAGATTATGCTAGAAGGATGACACTATTATATGTTTGGTCATTATAGTGATAACAGTCATTCATTGAGCACTTACTATGTATCAGGGATGGTACAAAGGACTTTATTTAAATAAAACACAAATAATCATTAATATTTACTGATTCTTATTATGTGCCAGTGCCAGCTACTATTATAAATACTTCACGTATATTTTAAATCACTGAATACTCACAAATACCAATCATAGTAGGTACCATTATTATTGACATTTTACAGAGGATAAAATTGAAGGACAGAGAGGTTAAGTGACTTTTCCAAGGTCACACAGCTAGTAGATAGTAGAGTTTAGCTTAAACCTACATAGTATGACTACAGAGTTCATGCTTTTAACCATTACATAATATAAGGTCTATTGTCAGTTCTTTCAACCCTGTAAAGTATTTAAAATTTCATTATCCTGGCAATTACAGATAAGCAAGCGGAGCCTTAGAGTGGGTAGGTAACTTGCTTTAGGTCACACAGCTAGAGCCACAATTTAAACTCAGGTATGTATGATTTAAGCTCAGATTTCTAATTACTGTATATTGTCAGCAAATTATCTGATGACAAACAGCCCCATGAGATACACCTGTTGGATCTTATCATGCCTGCTGGTCAGATGAAGCTGTGAGAAGTGAACTGTCTTGCTTAAGATTCCACAAGTCTGGATACTTCCTTCTCTAGTCCCTGGTCATTCATTTATAGTTCATCCGATGGCCCCAAAGAAAGACCACCTTGGCATCCATATTGAGAGATGAGGCTAAGCATGGAAGTCTTTATAGCAGAGAAAACAGACTGACATTCTCACTCAGGGACAAATATAAGATCCTTTTCTGAAAGCAGACTTTAGTGAAGGGAGAGGAGGACAATATGAAGACATCAGGTCCCTAGGTGGGAGGAAAAGGCATGATGGATTGCGGAGAGTCTGTGCAGAGGCAAGACGCTGAAGTTGTTGACGTCAAATCTCCAGCTGCACAATTTTAACTGGAAACTGGCTTGGTTTAATGCACACCTTTTCTGCATTGAATCAATTTTCTCTCTGTAAATTTGGGCTTCCTGCAGCGCAGATACATTTCCATCCCAGCCTCATTGCCAAGCGTCCAGTTCCCATCCAGAAAAGTGGGGGAGGGGCTGGTTTTAATCACATCTCGCTGAGGGCTGTAGAGCAGCCTCATTCCAATGCCCAGACAGACGCGCCCGTCCTCGGGAGGAGATGCATGGGTGGGGTGGCTGCGGAAACGCAGCAGATGGAGGTTGCTGGCCTCCAGCTGGGGCCTGAGCGGAGAGCTGAGCCCCCTCCATCCCATCTGCCACTCCCACCGCCTTCTCCGGCATTGCCTGGCAGTCCTGTAGCCCTTGGTCCAGGCAGAAGAGTGCTGTGCAGTGATGCTCCTAGCAATGGGAGTGAGCGCGTGGATTGGGAGGGGGGAAGCGAGGGAGGATAGACGCAATGCAGAGGCGGCTAAGGCAATCCTTTGGGCTCTCAGGCTGAGGCCGGAAGAACGCAGAATGGAGTGGGTGGGTGGCCTTTTAGGAGCTGGACAACTGGTCAGCAATGGTGCTCTTTCAACCCATGTTTTTTAAAAGAGTAGGAGACAGATGGGGGGTGGACAGAGCTGTTATTCCCATAGATCTAGGATGATTCAGAATGAGGCAGAGGTCAGGGAGCAGGCAAGAGCTGGGGATGTCAGGAATGGGTGAGCTCCATGACTTGAGTTATTGGAGCATTTTCCAATCACCATAGAGACCCTGAGGTATTTTGGACTGGACGGTTGAGGGAGAGTGATATAGATCCTTTATGTTAGGTGGCTGAAAATAAGATAAATGCCTAAGAACTAAATTTGGAGTTAAGAAAATGGGGTTTGCCACTAGCTGCTCAGCCTCCTTTGTAGGGTTGAGGCAGGGATCACACAAATTGCAACCCAAATAGAGATTTTCCATATCACGAACACGGCAAAACCCATACCTTGCTCTTTGTGGCGATCTGTGGAGTGACTAATAGTGAGGGCTGGGGTCAGAGAAATCTCTCTCCAACTTGGAATTCATCTGTGTCTCTCATGAGGTGTGGCGTGACAAGTCTTCTACAGGTAATAAAATGCAGAACCAGTGTGAGCTGTTCAAGGTCTCACATTGTGATGGGCGGTGACCAGAATCTGGACCTATAGTTCTTGGTGATAGGTTTGTACCCTCGGGACAATATTGCCTGAACTGTTGAACAACAGTGGGCTTTTCTACACTGAGGCAAGATCAGCCTTTACCCCTGGATGCCTGAATATCACTTACATTTGGAGTCTAAGCAAGTGAATGATTCCCAATGACACTTGATGGTCATCCGTAGTTGGCAAACATGATTGACCACAAAATGGGCGGTAGACCCAGGGAAGAGCGGAGACTTAGGGAACTACTGGCCCAACTCCTTCTGTTTATTGTAATATTGGCTTCTGTTTATTCATCACTTACTATGTGTCTGTGTTGTACTGAGTTTTTTATGTGGATCATCTTGTGTAATTCTGTGAGGTCAGGGCTTTTATATTATTATTTACAGATGATGGTACTGAGTCATAAAGAGGTTAGGTAAGACCCAGAGTCATACAGCTAGAAGTAAAACAGCCAGAATTTGAGCTGAGATAGGGAGAGATACTGGCTAAGGTTATTCAGCAAGTGGCAGAGCTGGGCCTAGAAGCACAATATTTTAGAGCTGGAAAAAAGAAATGCAGGGTTCCTTAGAATTAATCTTCTCCTTGTATAGATGAAGATGCTGAGGTACACAGAGGTTAAGGCTGCTCCAGGATTCCCCAGTGAGTCTCTGGCAGAACTGGAATGCAATTCAAGTCTACTAATTATCTGCCAATCCCCTTTCTGTTACTTAGGCTTCCTAAGTCCACATAAGTCCAGATTCAGTGACTTCATTATTCATTCACCTCTTTAAGAAACTAGAGGGAGAAAAAGAACTGACAAATTATTTCTCTAAGGACCCATAAGAGATAACACTAGAAGTTGGCTTTTAAAAGCAGATGAGTTTTTTGGCTAATACTACTAGTTATTATGTGGCCAGAAGCCTACAACCAACTCTATCAATGTGGGATTGCATCAAAGATGCATTGTATAGACCTAGAAACATGCCTAGCCAAAACAAAACAACAGCAGCAGATGCATGCACGAGAAAAACAACAATTTAAGTAGTAAAGGCTGTTATGTTTACCATTCCATCCTATGATGGAATGCTCCATGGTAAACTGGGATGGAAAGATATGGAAGACATGAATGCAGTTGGTCTTGATTTCCGTAGTTTCTCTTAGAGTGAACATTTCTCCTCACTGAGCAATATGCCAGTGTTTAAAGATTTGAATTTTAGCCAGGAAAGTGGCATGCATCTATAGTTCCAGCTACTTCAGAGGCTGAGGCAGGAGGATAGCTTGAGCCCAGGAATTTGAGGTTATGCTCTAATTGCATCTTTGAATAGCCACTGCACTCCAGCCTGGGCAACATAGCAAGACCCCCACCTCTTAAAGAAAAAATAAAATTTTTATATATAGCATGTTTGATGTCTGTACATATTGCTATCCAGTGTTGGCATAAAAGATTATGTTTACTATTTTCTACTAATGAGGGATTAATGGGGTTTTCAAATTATTTTCAGTAATTTGAATCAGGCATTCTTTTCACTCTTTGCTCTGACTTTGGGAATTAATTCCATCTCTGAGCAGCCCTGAAAGGTTTCCTCTGCCACACAAATATCTCCTGAGCCAGATTGCTGTAGTAGCTGATATTCCACCATCATGTACTTATTTAAGGCAATTAAGACTCATGTGAAGACAAACCTTAGTAAGTCAATAACATGTTAGCATGGACTGCTTTCAAAAAAGAGTAAATGACGAGTTGATGGGTTCAGGTGCTGACGAGTTGATGGGTTCAGCACACCAACATGGCACAAGTATACATATGTAACAAACCTGCACGCTGTGCACATGTACCCTAGAATTTAAAGTATAATAAAAAAAGAGCTTGAAGCTTAAAAAGATGGGATATAGTACAAGCACATATTGATTATGGGATATAAATGAGGAAAGGGAAGAGGAATATGGAAGACCAGATTAATGACAGCAAGCTAAAAGAGGAGATGAGAAGATACAAGACCAAGATCTACATCTCATAGTTTCCTTCAGTACATTCCTACTTATATTTGTTTTTCCTTCTGTCCCTGAATGAGCACCTGTCATTTGAGTCCAACTTCTTTCTGCTTTGAGAACTGAATTACTCCCTGTTGCAAACAGTGATTCTTAATTTTATTATCTACTCCCTTATGTGTGTAATGAAAACTGTAGAACCTGTTTTGGGAAGTGTGCACATGTCTTTGAAGCTTTACCTAGAAACTCAGAGGGTCCCCTGACCCCCAAGGGTAGAAGATCTTGATACAGCCTCTTGAAATGTATGACAGATGTGAAGTAAGGAGGGTTAGGTCCTTGCTCTGGTTTCTCCTCTATATATTTGGGGAAGTCTCTTCTGTAAGCATAAATTCTTTCATTAATAGTACCAAGGGGGATGACCCAAGATGATTCATTTCATTTCAAACCCTAATCTTCAGAGAAGCCCCAGGAGAAGGAATTGAGGCTAGGGTCAGATGAATAGCTCTGCCAGTGGGGCTTCTCACTTTCCATTTTTGAATCTGAGTGGCCTCTGAGCACAGGAATTCTGTTTGGTTAACACTGGAAGTCTGAAGGGCTCAGTGTTATCTGGCTGTTCATTTTAGCTCTTCAAGGAGTGGGAAGGAGTGGTCAGGCTTCCCTTTGGGGTTAAGAGACTCTCAGAACTCTTGAACATACTTGAATATTCATGTGCTTTCTCTTGCCCAGTGCATTGTTCTGTCCCCAGCTATCCTTTCTTCTGAGTCTGAGCCCCCAGCTCCTTTAGGTCAGGCTTTATTACTGCTGCGTGGGACAGCTTGGTTTTGTTTGACTCTTTGAGAAGAATAGCGCCTAGGTTGGAGACAGGAGGCGGGGAGAGACTGAGGAGGGGTACTCTAGCTCAGTTGTGGCCCTTTTGAGAGGTGAAAGGAAGATTTATGATGCCACTTGTCAACTGCAAGATGGATGGAGGTGCCCAGACTGTGAACTCCTTGTGAAATGAAGGTTATGGTAATAACTAGGGTCCCTGGAGATGTAGCTGTTGGTGGGGTGATCAACTCTCCTAACTTGGTTCCCAAGCCCCCTCCTGTCTGTCTCTCCCCTAATGGGTGTTCTTTGTTCCTCTGCTGAGTCTGTCACTCTGTTTCAGGGATAGCCAACTACTGATTGATTATCTGTGCTCATGAAGGGGAGTGTCATCATACTGAGAAGAAATTTTTTATGTTAGTGTCTTGGACAAATGAAACAATGGAAAATGCAAAATCAGTTTAATTTTGGCTTCAGAATTTTCATGCTTTGCCTGAACTATTGGGAACAGTCTATATTAATGTGCATGATCACTCTTTATTTTGCCTGCCCTTTATCTCCCCTCATTTAGTGCTACCCAGCCTGCAGCTAGAGGACAGAGAGAAACCTGGAAATGCTCATAAAGAACAGAAAACCAAACACTGCATGTTCTCACTCATATGTGGGAACCGAACAATGAGATCACTTGGACACAGGAAGGGGAACATCACACACCAGGGCCTATTGTGGGGAGGGGGATGGGGGGAGGGATAGCATTAGGAGATATACCTAATGTAAATGATGAGTTAATGGGTACAGCACACCAACATGGCACATGTATACATATGTAACAAACCTCCACGTTGTGCACATGTACCCTAGAACTTAAAGTATTTAAAAAAAAAAAAAAAAAAGACTGTCCCAAAGACAGCTAGATGGGATACACCTCCTGGGAAAAAGTCTGAGCACAAGAACTCTATCACCAAATACTTTAGGGAAATTCTATATACATATCAGGGCTGTACAGAGTTAAAATGCACACTGCATGTGAAAGAGTTTGGAAAGTCCTGTTGTTAAAGAATACCATTTGGTTTAAAGTTTCCCATGCTTTTTTGACCTCAAAATGCTTTCTTTGTCACATCACATTTACTAACCCTTTGCAGATCTAGTGTTGTTCAAAACTTACTTTGGGAAGCTTGGGTATTTATAAGGGATATTGGCAATGCTTGATGTCAAAGACAACACAGTCTTCCAAGGGAGTGGGGTTAGACGTTTTTCAACCCAGCATTGGCGCAGACTTGATGTGTGACTTTTGCAAAGTTTCCATATCTTGTTTTTTAAATAATCCTGGCATGTATAGAGTTTATCCCCATTTAGAATGGGCCTTACTGAAGTGTGGTTATAAATTGATGTATTGTGGTAACACTTTTGTGTAAAATCTCTTCACTGAGGTATAATTCACATAAAAAACTCCCACACATATATACAGAGTGTATAATGTGATACATTCTGGCATATGTATACATCTATAAAACTGTTACTACTGCAAAGCTGATGAACATATCTATTACCCCAAAAGTCTCTTCATGTCCCTTTTTAATCTCTTCTTTCTACTCCACCCATTCTCAGGACCGCTTCACCCTTTCCTCATCCCCAGGCACTCACTCACCTGCTTTCTGTCACTATGGATTAGTTTGTATTTTCTAGAATTCTGTATAAATGAAATTATAAAGTACAGTATGTACTTTAAAAAATTTTCATTTTTGATTATTATGGAGACATAGTTGTACATATTTATGGGGTACAAGTACATTGCTACAAGCATACAATGTGTAATGATCAAATCATGGTAGCTGGAGTATCCATTACCTTAAGTTTTGATCATTTCTTTATATTAAGAGCATTGCAATTCTAATCTTTTAGTTGTTTTGAAATATACAATAAATTATTAACTATAGTCACCCTATTGTGCTATGAAACAATAGATCTTATTCCTTCTATCTGTCTTTTTGTACCCATTAGCCAACTCCTCTTTATCCTCCTGTCCCACTACCCTTCCCAGTTTCTGGTAACCATCATTCTACTGTCTATCTCCATGAGTTCTTTTTTTTTTTTTTTTTTTTTTTTGCAGCTCTCACATATAAGTGAGAACATGTGATATTTGTCTTTCTGTGCCTGGCTTATTTCATTTAACATGATGTTCTGTTCCATCCATATTGTAAATGACAGGATTTCATTCTCTTTTATGGCTGATTAATGTTCTATTGTGTCTATGTACCACATTTTAAAAAATCTACTCATCCATTAATGGGTACTTAGGTTAATTCCATATCTTGACTGCAATGAACATGGGAGTGTAGCTATATCTTCTATACATTGATTTTCTTTTTTTCTTTGCGTATATATCCAGTGGTGGTAGTTTTATTTTTATTTTTAGCTTTTTGAGGAACCTCTGTATTCTTCTTCTACAGACAGGGGCTCTACTAATTTACATTCCTGCAAATGGTTGTACTTTTTTTTTTTGGACTGGTTTCTTTTAACATGATTATTTGGAGCTTCATTTATGTTGGTATATGTATCAATAATTCATTTATTCTCATTACTGAGTAGTATCTCATTGCATGGAATTTGTTTATCCAGTCACTTCTTAAACATTTAGGTTGTTTCTACTTTTTAGCTATTATAAAACTGGCCTGAATATTTGTGTACTACCATCTTTGTATGGATATATGCTTTTGTTCTTGGTACTCATCTCACTTCGGTCATGATATATTATTCTTTTTATATGTTATTGGACTAAATATGCTAAAAGTTGGTTAAGAATTTTTGTATCCATGTTCACAAGGGATATTGGTAGTTTTTCTTCATGTTATGTCTTCATCTGGTTTGAGTATTACGGTAATGCTTGCCTCACAAAATGAGATGAGAAGTATTCTCTTCTATTTAGTTTCCTAAAGAGTTTATGTATAATTGGTATTGTTTCTTAAGTGTTTGGTAGAATTTATCATTGAAGCCATCTTGGGCCTGGAGCTTTCATTTGGGAACATTTTGAATTGTAAGTCCAATTTGTTTAATAGCTACATGGCAATTCAGCTTATCTATTTCTACATGAACAAACAAAGTAGCTGTGTCTCTCAAGGAATTTATCCTTTTCATCTGAATGACCTTTGTTTTTGGTATAAAGCTTTTATAATATTCCGCTATTTTCCTTTTAATACCTGTAGAATGACTCAGTAATGATGTCACTTCTTTTGCTCCTGATTTTGGTAATTTGTGTCTTCTGTCCTTTTTCTTTGATCACTCTGGCTGAAGGTATATCAATTTTATTGATCTTTTAAAAGAGCTAACTTTTAATTTTATTGGTTTTCTCTATTGTTTTCTATTTCTTTGATTTCTACTCTGGTGTTTTTTTTCTAGTTTCTTATAGTAGAAACTGAGATAATTGATTTTCTCTTTTTCTACTATAGATATTTTGTGCTATATATTTTCCTCTAAATATCATGTTAGTGATACCCTATAGATTTTGATATGTTGTGGTTTCAATCTCATTCAGTTAAAGTATTCATAGTAACTTCCTATGTGATAGCTAATTTCCTTTTTAATGTTTTCGTCGACCCATGAATTTTTTAAGATACAATATTAATTACTTTTTAGATATTTATTTTCCGGTTATCTTTGTTATTTATTTCTGATTTAATTCCATTGTTTTCAGAAAACATACCTTATATGACTTGAATCTTTTAAAATCTCTTTTGATTTGCTTTATGGCCCACTGTTTGCTCTATCTTGAAACATATTCTCTGTGTACTGAAGAGAACATGTTATTCTGGTTTTGGGTATCAGTGTCAATTAGATCAAATCGTTTAATAGCTTCGTTCATCTATATTCTTACTAAATTTAAGTCTGCTTTTTGCTTTGCTTGTTCTACAAATTGTTGTTTAATTTTAATAAGGGTATGAAACTCTGTGGATTAATCTATTTCTCTTTGCAGTTCTATACATTTCTGCTTTATGTATTTTGAAGATGTATTACTAAACATGTAAATGTTTTGGATTGTTATTTTCTCTTAATGAATCTATCCCTTTATTATTTTGAAGTGGCCTTATTTATCCCCAGTAATATTCTTTGCTTTAGAATATATTTTGTCTGATATTAATATAATGATCCTAGGTTTCTTTTGATTAATGTTAGCATGGTATGTCCTAATCCATCCTTTTTTTTTTTAAAATTTATTTTTTATTATTATTATACTTTAAGTTCTAGGGTACATGTGCATAACGTGCAGGTTTGTTACATATGTATACTTGTGCCATGTTGCTGTGCTGCACCCATCAACTCATCAGCACCCATCAACTCGTCATTTACATCAGGTATAACTCCCAATGCAATCCCTCCCCCCTCCCCCCTCCCCATGATAGGCCCCGGTGTTTGATGTTCCCCTTCCTGAGTCCAAGTGATCTCATTGTTCAGTTCCCACCTATGAGTGAGAACATGCGGTGTTTGGTTTTCTGTTCTTGTGATAGTTTGCTAAGAATGATGGTTTCCAGCTGCATCCATGTCCCTACAAAGGACACAAACTCATCCTTTTTTATGGCTGCATAGTATTCCACGGTGTATATGTGTTACATTTCACCCATTTATGTCTTTATGTTTAAAAAAGTTTTTCTTTTTTTGGCAATCATGTGTTTAAAAATTTTATTTTATTTAATCACTTTATTGAGATATAATTCACATGTCGTATATTTACCAATTGGAATTTTATTATTCAGTGTTTTTTTTACTATATTCACACAGTTGTGCAACTGACACTATAATCAATTTTAGGACAATTTCATCTCCCCCCCAAAAAAACCTCATCATATATAGTAGCAGTCACTTTCATTTCACCCTAATGTCTAGCCCTGTCCCAGACAGTCACTAATCTACTTTCTGTCTCTTATAGTTTGTCTGTTCTGGTCATCTCTTATAAATAGAATTATATAATATGTAGATTTTTTGTGTGTCTGACTTCCTTTTGCTTTAGCATAATATTTTGAAGATTCTTCCATGTTGTAGGATGTATCAGTACTCCATTCATTTTCATGGTTGAATAATATGCCATTGTATAGATATTTTGTTTATTCATTGATTTGATTTACATTTTACTTTTTGGCAATTATAAGTAATAGTCTTATGATCATTTGTATACATGTTTTTGTGTGGACATGTTTTTAATTCTGTTGGGTATATACCTAGGAGTAGAGTTCCTGCATCATATGATAACTATGTTTAACAGAGAGGAAGAACCAAACTGTTTTCCAAAGTTGCTGCACCATTTTATATTCCCACCAGCAATTTTATAAGGATTATAATTTGTCGACACTTGTTATTGTCTACCTTTTCTTTGTGTAGCCCTTCTAGTGCGTGTAAAAATGAGTTCATTTTTGCATTTCCTTTTTAACAGAGAAGGTAGGCCCTCAGAGCTATCAGCAGGGAGACTACAGGGTCTAAGTAGAATTTTGACTTTTATTTTCTTTAAAAAAGAAATCATATTCCTGTTACTTCTCCTTCAGTTTAAAGTGAGGGCATTATATTAACTTTTTTAAAACAGCTTTTGTTTGGAGATACAATTTACATCCTACACAATTGATTTATTGGAAGTGTATAGTCAATGGTTTTTAGTATATTCACAGAGTTGTGTATCAGAGTTGTGCATCCCTCATAGCAACTCTCGAGTATTTTTTTTTACCTCAAGAGGAAACCCTATAACCTTTAACTATTATCCTTCAAATCCCCCTTCCCCACATCCCTAGGTAATTGCTGATCTACTTTCTCTCTCTATAGATGTGCCTGTTGTGGAGGTTTTATGTAACTCTACAAAATGCTTATTGTTTTTCCTATGGGAATGTAAAGTTTTCTTTTTAAAATAAATTTATTAAAGCCAAAATTTAGTAAGCTGAAACAATATTAAGTAAAAATAATAAAGGTGATGTGTATAGAAAAGGTCAAAATTGCTGCAGTGGTTAGTGGTGGGCTACAAGTAGAGGAGATACCCTTGTGGTCGAATGCAAACTGCAAGCATTTGGGAAATGGTGTCTGATAGATTTCCTTCTAGACTGATCTAGAAAACTACTTCATCTTTGGACTAAAACAGAGGCAGCCTTGAGTGTCTACTAGGCCCACAGATTTCCATTATCTTTATTTCATTTTTTTTTCACTTTTATGGGATACACGTGCAGGTTTGTTATATAGATAAACTGCGTGTCACAGGGTTTTGGTGTACAAATAATTTCATCACCTGGGTGATAAGCATAGTACCCAATATCTATTTTTAAAGAGTTTCTTATAGGCAGCATATAGTCAGGTCTTGCTTTTGTGTGTGTGTGTGTGTGTGTGTGTGTGTGTGTGTGATGGAGTCTCCCTGTGTTGCCACGCCAGAGTGCAGTGGCACATTCTCAGCTCACTGCAACCTCCACCTCCTGGGTTCAAGCGATTCTCCTGCCTCAGCCTCCCGAGTAGCTGGGACTACAGGCACCCGCCACCACGCCCAGCTAATTTTTGTATTTTTAGTAGAGATGGTGTTTCACCACGTTGGCCAGGATGGTCTCGATCTCTTGACCTTGTGATTTGTCCACCTTGGCCTCCCAAAGTACTGGGATTACAGGTGTGAGCCTGTGCCTGGCCAGGTCTTGCTTTTTTATCCAATCTTGCAATCTCTGCTGTTTAATTGAGTATTATGACTATTGCCACTTAATAGGATTAATATGTTTAGATTTAAATCTACTTTCTTACTATCTGATTTTTGTTCCTTTTTTCTTTACTTCTTTTATTCAAACAGAATATTTGATTTTTTATTTATCCTGTTATTTGTTCTCCTTTCCCTCTTGGTCTTGTCTTCTTTTGGGTGAATTATTTGTTATATTTTCATTGGTTTATAAGCTGTAACTCTCTCTCTCTCTTTCTCTTTTTAACTTGCTTTAAGCCTTATACTATATGTCTTTAACTTATCACAGTCTACCTTAAAGTAAAATTAGGTTACTTCACCTATGGCAAAAGAAACTTACAATAGTATACTTCCATTTCTCCTTTCCCAGCCTGTGTGCTAATGTCATATATTTTACTTTCCCATATATTAAAAAGCCCACAATTATTTTAGTTTGATAACCAAATTATCTTTTAAAGAGATTTAACTATTAAGAACAATATCTCATATATTTACCCACACAATCACCATTTCCAGTGCTCTTTATTCTTTTGTATAGATCCATGTTTTCATTTGCTATTGTTCTGCCTCAAGGATTTTCTTTAGCATATCTTGCAGGGAAGGTCTGTTGATATTAATTTCTTTTAGGTTTTATATGTCTGGAAAACACTTTATTTCATCTTACTTATTTTTAGACAGAGTCTTGCTCTGTCACCCAGGCTGGAGTACAGTGTTGTGATCTAAGCTCACTGTAACCTCTGCCTCCTGGGTTCAAGCAATTCTCGTGCCTCAGCCACCCAAGTAGTTGGGCTTACAGGCACGCACCATCACATGTGGCTAATTTTTGTATTTTTAGTAGTGACAAGGTTTTTGTCATATTGGCCAGGCTGGTCTCCAACTCCTGACCTCAAGTGATCCACTTGCCTTGATCTCCCAAAGTGCTGGGATTACAGGCATGAGCCACTGCGCCATGCCTCATCTTTAGTTTTAAAAGATATTTTTTGCTGGGCATAAAATTCTAGGTTAACTTCATTTCCATCACTTTAAACTTGTTGGTCTATTGTTGCCTTGCTTGTCGTATTTTGATAAAAAATTTCCTGTCTTTCATATTTTTGTTCCCATGTATGTTATAGATATTTGTGTGTATATATATACGTATACATATATACGCACATATACACACACAGATATGCACACATATATAGTATATATACACACATATATACATATATACACATGTATATATACACACTGTATATATACATAACTATATATAGTTATACATGTACACATGAATATATGTATATATACATTTACATATATATATTTATTTTTTCTTTGGCTGTTTTTTTTAGTAATTTAATTATGATATACCATAGTGTAGTTTTCTTAATATTTCCTATGCCTGCAATTTGTTGAGTTTCTTGGGTCTACGGGTGTGGTGTTATGGATTAAATTATGTACTCCCCAAATTCATATGTTGACATCTTAGCTGATGGTATTCAGAAGGTGACCTTATTTAGAAATAAGGTTGTTGCAAGTGTAATTAGTTAAGATGAGGTTAATAGGCTGAGCCCCATTTCAATATGACTGATGTGCTGATAAAGGGGGAACTTTGGGTACAGATATTTAGACAGGGAAAATGCATGTGAAGATGAAGGCAGAGACTGGAGTGATGCTTCTATATGCTGAAAAACAATCATGGTTAACAAACATCAGAATCTAAGGAAGAAGCATGTAATAGATTCTTCCTCATAGCCTTCAAAGGGAACCAACCCTTCCAACATCTTGATTTCAGACTTCTAGGCTCCATAATTGTGAGACAATCCATTTCTATTTTTTAAACCACCCAATTTGTGGTACTTTGTTATGGCAGTCTCTGCAAACTAATATAGCGGGCTTATAGTTTTCATAAAATATAGATATATTTGGGCCATTAAAACATTGTTTCCTACCTCCCTCCCCCACACTTTCAGGCAGCCCTCACTCAGTACAGAGACGTTAGATCACCTCAAGCTTTGTTTTGTTTTTGAATCTATTTTCTCTGTTTCATATTGGGTAGTTTCTATTGATATACAGGTTGATAATATTTTTCCTCTGTAATGTCTAATCTGCCATTAATCACATTCAGTATATTTTTTATCTCAAGTATTGTAGTTTTCATGTCTTAAGACATGAAAGTTTGATTTGGTCTTAAAAATTTCCTTCCATGTCACCAGTTAACATTTTAAATCTTTCCTCTACTTTTCTGCGTATATGGAGTATATGTTATAATGGTTTGCTGATTTAGTCTTCTAATTCATGTGAGTTCTGGGTCAATTTTAATTGGTTGATTTTTCTCCTCATTATAGGAAGAGATGTTTATATGTTTTCCTGCTTATTTTCGTGCCTGGTAATTTTTTATTGGATGACAGACACTGTGAGTTTTACTTTGTTAGGTGCTGAATGTTTTGTTCCCTGTAAATATTCTTGAACTTTTTTCTGGAAGAGAGTTAGTTAACTTGGAAACAGTTTTATTCTTTCAGGTCTTACTTTTAAGTTTTGCTAGCTGAGACCAGAGCAATTTTTATTCTAGGGCATGTTATTCTCCACTACCGAAGCAGGTCCTTTCTGAGTTATTTATTCAATGTCCTATAATTTATCAGGTTTCTTGGTGTGGGTGGTAGCAATAGGCTTTATTCCCAGCCCTCTGTGAGCATTCTGTATGCTCCCTTTAATCCTTTCATGTCATTTCCTGACCTTTGGTTTTTTCATTCACACACATGCTGACCAGTGCTGTGCTGAATACTTGAGGCAGACCATCTGCAAATCTCTGGAATTCCTTCTTTAGCTCTCCCCTTTACAATTCTCTGCCCTGTGAACTCTAGGCACCTTGGTTTGCCCACTGGGCTCTGCGTGGATTGCCTCTGGCATAGCTTAAAAGTTCTTCAAGGCAGAAAGAGCAATCATGGGGCTCATCTTGTTTGTTTCCCATTTCTCAGGATCATTTTCCTCAGTTGTCTAATGTCTTGGAAACCATTCTTTATATGTATTTTGTCTAGGGTTTTAGTTTCGGTGGAAGAGTAAGTCTAGTCCCTATTAATCCATCTTGGGTGAAAGCAGAAATTGATAACAGTTTTCAATCAGTAATAATCATACCTTACATGATTTTCATGGTCTAGGACCTTGTCACTGGACCAAACTCATAAGAGAGATTGTTTCTTTAAAAAAAGATTGCAGTAATTCTGGATTAAAAGATTAAAGATCTACTGATGGCACATTGATGTTGAAAAAGGCACCATAGATCTTGGATTTATAAGTATAATAAGAATGGCCAATGTGTTTGGTGGTTTCAGCATGAGATCTAAATGAAAAGGATTATGAATTAAAGTCCTATATGGCATATTTGTTTTTCCCTCTCTATGAACGTGGACTGACTATACCCCTGACTCTACCTGGCTGCCTCATAAGGGTATTCAACCGTGCAGATTAGGGTGAGCCAGTGTGGTGTATCAGAAAAAGAAGAAATCACAGAATTGTGAATCAGAAGACAAGATTTTGAGTCCCAGCTCTCCTACTTATTAACTCTATGACATTAGATAAGTCTTTAGCAATTGCTGAATTATCTGCTTATCTGTGCAATGGAAACACCAACCTCAGCTCTCTATTTCTCAGTTGATATGAGCATCCTGTGAGACATATGTGAAAGTGATTTGTTTGCTAGAAACCACTAGGGTATATGGTTATTAAAAATCAGAAAGCTAAGTACCGTCTCTTTGTATGATAAAGCTCAAAGGCCTGGTCTGCTGCATAGCGTGTAACCCACACAAATTATCTTTGAGTCCCTCCGCTGTATTCAGCAGGTGCTTTGCACACAGTATTATTTCTTTAGTGAAGGACCAGAGAGACTCATTTGCATAGTCCAGTGCTATATAAGAATAGAGATTTCAGAACCACTCACAGCAGAATAACTGTGTATTGTACTCACCCTCTACCTCTACTCTGAGTGAAGACATTTATTACCTGTTAGAGTTGGAGACATTTTAGAAAAGAAATTACAAACTTAGCAGTCTTTAGGCCACATATTCATTGGCATTTTAAGACATTTTTAGTTCGTGCAGGATTTTAAAATATTTGTAGCAGTTGCTAACATTTCTAAATTGGGAGATTCCATACAAAAATAGAGATTTCTAGCTTCTCTTGTGAGAACAAAACAAACAGAACTGAAAACACTTTTCTGGAAGTAAGGACCAGCTGCCCCTTTTGAATAGGGTAGGCAGGGATTCTTTAGTTTGCCTCAGTCTCCAGTTTGGTCTGGCCAACACTGAGGGTGAGTGGCAGTGACATTTATCAATTGCATATGCTGCTGTTATTATTTTTGTAGTAGAGTTAAAAATAAAATCATATGTACGTTTCTTTATCGAAGTGGGAAAACAAAAGATGAACTGAAAGGGCTTTATTTTTCATTAAAAGTGAGAGAACATGTGTTTGTAGAAATGAATACTGAATACTTGTGTTAAAAATATAGTTTAAGATGCCATTGCAATAAGACCTAGACCATTTTATCCAAGTGTACTACCTGGGTATTCAAATTTAAGCCATGTACTGTAGAGATTATCTATAGTCCTATTTTTATATTCTACAAAGGGAGAAATTGTAGTTAAAGGTCTACAAAGAGTTGAGATTAGGAATCAGATATGGACTCTTAAAAATGTAAGTCTATTTAATATTTGTAGAATATTATAGTTTAGTATTTGCAGTATAAACGTTTATTAGCAATAGTGGCACCTCTCCCTGTTGAAGGGAACTCAGAGAGGTGTAAGAGTTGGTAATGAATACAGGAATAGAAACTGCTTTTTCACTGAGGACTAATACCAGTGTTCCTTGCTGGTTTATACCTCTACTCAGGCAGTGTCTCAGAGAGTTTAAGTTACTGTACTTCATTTGAAGTGCTGGACAATGTGCTCAGTGCCATGGAAGTTTAAATGGGGATGAACATTTTGCAGTGGAAGAGAATAAGACTTTAGGTCACAGTAGTACAACTCAAAGCAAATTTATACCCAGTAAAACTATCCTTTGGGTATATATACAATCTCATTACCTAAAGTATGCAAGAATGAAAAAAATCAAGATTTGTTAGCCCTCGCTGGAAAAAAAGGTCTAAACTATGAAGTGATGAATCCACATAAAGAAAATAGCTATAGAAGAGTTCTGGTTACTGGGCAGGTGGTGAGCATAAATATAGAATGAAGATTAACTGTGAACATGGTGATTACAAATTAGAACAGAAATGTTATATACTTGGTAATGTGAAAATCACAAAGCTAACAACCTGCATATGGAGGAGAGAGTAAAGTATAAGAGTGTGAATTCTGACATTTTAATCATAGAGACTCAAATGACATTATCCAAAATGAAAACATGATAGTAAAGAAAAAATGACCTAGCTTCTTATGATCTTCCATCCTTTCCATTTTAATAGAGATATTTTAAGAGATAACATTTCATGTAGTAAAAAATCTGTTTTCTGTAGTCTAATGGGTCTTTTTATTTGCCTAATATTTTTCTGTTAAATTCATGTACAATTACATTTATTACATTTAATTTAAAGGTATATCTATATTATAATACTTTTAATTATGTTATATGCATACATATGCACACATGCAAAGTCATAAACACAGAAATATCTGGAATTATGCTCATCTGAGATTAATGATAATATATTGGAATATGGATTTTGAGTGACTTTTTTTTCTCAAATTTGTATTTACTGTATACCTTAAAGTTTTCATCATTATTTTTTGGTAAAAATAATAAAATTATTTCTTTAAATCACAAAGAGAATCAGAGTATTTTTTTCTGTTATTATTTTTATCTTTATATGCAAATTTTTAAATACATTTTGAATCTTATCAAATATGTATATACTCTTATGTATTGTACCCTCATTTTCCCATGCATTCTTCAATTATATTTATGTTGATATCACAAAAATTTTCAAGTTAATATTCCTTTTGTATTCCATAATTTAATTATTTCTTTATTTGGGAGCATTTATATTGCTTATGAAACTATGTTGTTATTAATACATATAAATAAATATGTAACAAACATACGTACTTAAACCTCAAATTTTTTTAAAATTATGCTTTAAGTTCTGGGATACATGTACAGACGTGCAGGTTTGTTACGTAGGCATACATGTGCCATGGTGGTTTGCTGCACCCATCAACCCATCATCTGCATTAGATATTTCTGCTAATGCTATCCCTCCCCAAGCCCACCACCCCCTGACAGGCCCCAATGTGTGATGTTTCCCTCCCTGTGTCCATGTGTTCTCATTGTTCAACTCCCACTTATGAGTGAGAGCATGCGGTATTTGGTTTTCTGTTCCTGTGTTAGTTTGCTGAGAATGATGGTTTCCAGCTTCATCCATGTCCCTGCAAAGCACATGAACTCATCCTTCTTTATGTCTGCATAGTATTCCATGGTGTATATATGCCACATTTTCTTTATCCAGTCTATCATTGATGGACATTTGGGTTGGTTCCAAGTCTTTGCTATTGTGAACAGTGCTGAAATAAACATACTTGTACATGTGTCCTTAAGAGTAGAATGATTTATAATCCTTTGTGTTTATACCCAGTAATGGGATTGCTGGGTCAAATGGTATCTCTGGTTCTAGATCCTTGAGGAATTGCCACACTGTCTTCCACAATGGTTGGACTAATTTACAGTTCCAACGACAGTATAAAAGCTTTCCTGTTTCTCCACATCCTCTCCAGCATCCGTTGTTTCCTGACTTTTTGATGATGGCCATTCTAACTGGCATGAGATGGTATCTCATTGTGGTTTTGATTTGCATTTCTCTAATGACCAGTGATGATGAGCTTTTTTCATGTTTGTTGGATGCATACATGTCTTCTTTTGAGAATTGTCTGTTCATGTCTTTTGCCCACATTTTGATGGGGTTGTTTGTTTTTTTCTTGTAAATTTGTTTAAGTTCCTTGTAGATTCTGGATATTAGCTCTTTGTCAGATGGATAGAATGGAAAAAATTTCTCCCATTCCATAGGTTGCCTTTTCACTCTGATGATAGTTTCTTTTTGCTGTGCAGGAGCTCTTTGGTTTAATTAGAGCCAATTTGTCAATTGTGGCTTTTGTTGCCGTTGCTTTTGGTGTTTTAGTCATGAAGTCTTTGCCCATGCCTATGTCCTGAATAGTATTGCCTATATTTTCTTCTAGAGTTTTTATGGTTTTAGGTCTTATGTTTAAGTCTTTAATCTATCTTTAGTTGATTTTTGTATAAACTGTAAGGAAGGTATCTGGTTTCAGTTTTCTGCGTATGGCTAGCCAGTTTTCCCAACACCATTTATTAAATAGAGAATCCTTTCCCTACTGTTTGTTTTTCTCAGGTTTCTCAAAGATCAGATGATTGTAGATGTGTGGCATTATTTCTGAGGCCTCTGTTCTGTTCCATTGGTCTATATATCTGTTTTGGTACCAGTACCATGTTGTTTTGGTTACTGTAGCCTTGTAGTATAGTTTGAAGTCAGGCAGCGTGATGCCTCCAGCTTTGTTCTTTTTGCTTAGTATTGTCTTGGCTATGTGGGCTCTTTGGGTTCCGTGTGAAATTTAAAGTAGTTTTTTCTAGTTCTGTGAAGAAAGTCAATGGTGGCTCGATGGAGATAGCATTGAGTCTATAAATTACTTTGGGTAGTATGGCCATTTTCATGATATTGATTCTTCCTATCCATGAGCATGGAATGTTTTTTCCATTTGTTTGTGTCCCCTCTTATTTCCTTGAGCAGTGGTTTGTAGTTCTCCTTGAAGAGGTCCTTCACATCTCTTGTAAGTTGTATTCCGAGGTATTTTATTTTCTTAGTAGCAATTGTGAATGGGTATTCACTCATGATTTGGCTCTCTGTTTGTCTATTATTGGTGTATAGGAAGGCTTGTGATTTTTGCACATTGATTTTGTATCCTGAGACTTTGCTGAAGTTATCAGCTTAAGGAGATTTTGGGCTGAGATGATGGGGTTTTCTAAATATACAATCATGTCATGTGCAAGCAGACAATTTGACTTCCTCTCTTCCTATTTGAATACCCTTTCTTTCTCTTGCCTGATTGCCCTAGCCAGAACTTCCAATGCTATGTTGAATAGGAGTGGTGAGAGGGCATTCTTGTCTTTTGCCAGTTTTCAAAGGGAGTGCTTCCAGCTTTTGCCCATTCAGTATGACATTGGCTGTGGGTTTGTCAAAAACAGCTCTTACTATTTTGAGATACATTCCATCAGTTTCTCGTTTATTCAGACTTTTTAGCATGAAGCAGTGCTGAACTTTATTGAAGGCCTTTTCTGCATCTATTGAGATAATCATGTGGTTTTTGTCATTGGTTCTGTTTATGTGATGGATTATGTTTATTGATTTGTGTATTTTGAACCAGAATTGCATCCTAGGGATGAAGTCGACTTAATTGTGGTGGATAAGCTTTTTGATATGCTGCTAGATTTGGTTTGCCAGTATTTTATTGAGGTTCATTGCATTGATGTTCATCAGGGATACTGGCCTGGCCTGAAATTTTCCTTTTTCATTGTGTCTCTGCCAGGTTTTGGTATCAGGATGATGCTTGCCTCATAAAATGAGTTAGGGAGGAGTCCCTCTTCTTTTTCTTTTGTTTAGAATAGTTTCAGAAGGAACGGTACCAGCTCCTCTTTGTACCTCTGATAGAGCAGAGCTGTGAATCCATCTGGTCCTGGGCTTTTTTTGGTTGGTAAGCTATTGCAATAGACTACCAACCAAGGTACTGGTAGGCAAGGTAGGTACTGTCCCAATTTCAGAACTCACTATTGGTCTATTCAGGGATTCCACTCCTTCCTGGGTTAGACTTGGGAGGGTGTATACGTCCAGGAATTTATCCATTTCTTCTAGATTTTCTCGTTTATTTGCATAGAGGTGTTTATAGTATTCTCTGATGTTAGTTTGTATTTCTATGGGATCAGTGGTGATATCCCCTTTATCATTTTTTATTGCTTCTTTTTGATTCTTCTCTCCTTTCTTGTTTATTATTCTGGCTAGTGGCCTATCTATTTTGTAATCTTAAAAGCAACTCCTGGTTTCATTGATTTTTTGAAGGACTTTTCATGTCTCTATCTTCTTCAGTTCTGCTCTGATCTTAGTTATTTCTTGTCTTCGGCTAGCTTTTGAATTTGTTTGCTCTTGCTTCTCTAGTTCTTTTAATTGTGCTGTTTGGATGTCAATTTTAGATCTTTTCTGCTTTCTCCTGTTGGCTTTTAGTGTTATAAATTTCCCTGTACACACTGCTTTAAATGTGTCCTAGAGATTCTGGTACGTTGTGTCTTCATTCTCATTGGTTTCAAAGAACATCTTTATTTCTGCCTTCATTATTTACCCAGTAGTCATTCAGGAGCAGGTTGTTCAGTTTCCATGTAGTTGTGCAGTTTTGAGTTAGTTTCTTAATTCTGAATTCTAATTTGATTTCACTGTGGTCTGAGAGACTGTTTCTTATGAATTTCTGTTCTCTCACATTTGCTGAGGAGTGTTTTACTTGCAATTATGTGGTCAATTTTTGAATAAGTGCGATGTGGTGCTGAGAAGAATGTATATTGTGTTGATCTCGGGTGGAGAGTTCTGTAGATGTCTATTAGATCTGCTTGGTTCAGAGCTGAGTTCAAGTCCTGAAGATCCTTGTTGATTTTCTGTCTCATTGATCTTTCTAATATTGATGGTGGGGTGTTAAAGTCTCCCACAATTATTGTATGGGAGTCTAAGTCTCTTTGTAGGTCTCTAAGAACTTGCTTTATGAATCTGGGTGCTCCTGTATTGGATGCCTCTATATATAGGATAGTTAGCTCTTCTGGTTGCATTGATCCCTTTACCATTATGTAATGCCCTTCTTTGTCTTTTTTAAAAATATTTGTTGGTTTAAAGTCTGTTTTATCAGAGACTAGCATCGCAACTCCTGCTTTTTATGTTTTTCATTTGCTTGGTAAATATTCCTCCATCCCTTTATTTTGAGTCTATGTATGTCCTTGCACATGAGATGGGTCTCCTGAATACAGCACACTGATGGGTCTTGACTATCCAGTTTGCCAGTCTGTGTTCTTTAATTGGGGGCATTTGTCCTATTTACATTTAAGGTTAATATTGTTATTGTGAATTGGATCCTGTCGTTATGATGCTAAGTGGTTATTTTGCCCATTAGTTGATGCAGTTTCTTCATAGTGTCGATGGTCTTTACAATTTGGTATGTTTTTTCAGTGGCAGGTACTGGTTGTTCCTTTCCATGTTTAGTGCTTCCTTCAGGAGCTCTCGTAAGGTAGGCCTGGTGGTGACACAATCTCTCAGCATTTGCTTGTCTGTAAAGGAATTTATTTCTCCTTCATTTATGAAGCTTAATTTGGCTGGATATGAAATTCTGGGTTGAAAGTTTTTTTCTTTAAAAATGTTGAATATTGGCCCCCACTCTTTTCTGGCTTGTAGGGTTTCTGCTGAGAGATCCACTGTTAATCTGATGGGCTTCCCTTTGTGGGCAACCTGACCTTTCTCTCCGGCTTCCCTTAACGTTTTTTTTTCTTCATTTCAGCCTTGGTGAATTTGATGATTATGTGTCTTGGGGTTGCTGTTCTCAAGGAGTATCTTTGTGGTGTTCTCTGTATTTCCTGAACTTGAATGTTGGCCTGTATTGCTAGGTTGGAGAAGTTCTCCCGGATAATATCCTGAAGTGTGTTTTCCAACTTGGTTCTATTCTCTCTGTCACTTTCAGGTACACTCATCAATTGTAGGTTTGGTCTTTTCACATAGTCCCATATTTCTTGAGGGCTTTGTTCATTCCTTTTCATTCTATTTTCTCTTACCTTGTTTTCATGCTTTATTTCATTAAGTTGATCTTCAATCTCTGATATCCTTTTATCTGCTTGACTGATTCAGCTATTGATACTTGTGTATGTTTCATGATGTTCTCGTGCTGTGTTTTTCAGCTCCATCGGGTCATTTATGTTCTTCTCTAAACTGGTTATTCGATTTAGAAATTTCTCTAACCACCCCCCCCCCTTTTTTTTTTGAGATGGAGTCTTGCTCTGTTGCTCAGGCTGGAGTGCGATAGTACGACCTCGACTCACTTCAACCTTTGTCTCCCGGGTTCAAGTGATACTCCTGCCTCAGCCTCCTGAGTAGCTGGGATTACTCATGTGTGCTACCACGCCTGGCTAATTTTTGTATTTTTAGTAGAGATGGGGTTTTCCTGTGTTGGTCAGGCTGGTCTCGAACTCCTGACCTCATGATCTGCCTGCCTAGCCTCCCAAAGTGCTGGGATTATAGGCATGAGCCACTGTGCTCGGCCTCTTCTAACCCTTTTTTCACAGTTTTTAGCTTCCTTGTATTGGGTTAGAACGTGCTTCTTTAGCTTGGAGGAGTTCGTTATTACCCACCTTCTGAAGCCTACTTCTGTCAATTCATCAAAGTCATTCTCTGTCCAGTTTTGTTTCCTTGCTGGTGAGGAGTTATGATCCTTTGGAGGAGAATAGGTGTTCTGGATTTTGGAAATTTCAGCCTTTTGACACTGTTTTTTCCTCATCTTCATGGATTAATGTACCTTTGGTTTTTGATGTTGGTTACCTTCTCGTGGGGTTTCTACATGGATGTCCTTTTTGTTGATGTTGATGCTCTTCCTTCCTGTTTGTTAGTTTTTTTTTTCTAACAGTCAGGCCCCTCCTCTGTAGGTCTACTGGAGTTTGCTAGAGGTCCACTCCAGACCCTGTTTGCCTGGGTGTCACCAGCAGAGGCTACAGAACAGCAAAGATTGCTGCTTGTTCCTTCCTCTGGAAGCTTCGTCCTAGAGGGGCACCTGCCAGATGCCAGCCAGAGCTCTCCTGTATGAGATGTCTGTCCACCCCTGCTGGGATATATCTCCCAATCAGGAGGCAAAGAGGTCAGGGACATCAGGGACCCACTTGAGGAGGCAGTCTGTCCCTTAGCAGAGCTTGAGCACTGTGCTCGAAGATCTGCTGCTCTTTTCAGAGCCAGCAGGCAGGAATGTTTAAGTCTGCTGAAGCTGCACCCACAGCCACCCCTTCCCCTAGGTTCTCTGTCCCTAGAAGGTGGGAGTTTTATCTATAAGCCCCTGATTGGGGCTGCTGCCTTTCTTTCAGAGATGCCCTGCCCATAGAGGAGGAATCTAGAGAGGCAGTCTGGCTACAGCAGCTTTGCCGAGTTGCGGTGGGCTCCACCAAGCTGGAACTTCCTGGTGGCTTTGTTTACACTGTGAGGGGAAAACCACCTACTCAAGCCTCAGTAATGGTGGATGCCCTCTCCCCCCACCAAGCTCAAGTGTGCCAGGTCAACTTCAGAATGCTATGCTTGCAGCAAGATTTTTCAGCTAGTGGATCTTAGCTTGCTAGGCTCCATGGGGTTGTAATCTGCTAAGTGAGATCACTTGGCTCCTTGGCTTCAGCCCTTTTTTCAGAAGAGTGAACAGTTTTGTCTTGCTGGCATTCCACGCACCACTGACTCCTGCAGTTAGCTCGGTGTCTGCCCAAATGGCTGCCCAGTTTTGTGCTTGAAACCCAGGGCCCTGGTAGTATAGGCACCCGAGGGAATCCCCTGGTCTATGGGTTGCAAAGACTATGGGAAAAGCATAGTATTTGGGCCAGAGTGCACCATTCCTCACAGCACAGTCCCTCATGGCTTCCCTCGGCTAGGGGAGGGAATTCCCTGACCCCTTGCACCTCCCAGGTGAGGTGTCACCCCACCCTGCTTTGGCTTGCCCTCCAGGGGCGCACCCACTGTCTAACCAGTCCCATGAGATGAGCCAGGTACTTCAGTTAGAAATGCAGAAATCGCCAACCTTCTGTGTTGATCTTGCTGGGTGCTGCAGACCTGAGCTGTTCCTATTGGGCCATCTTGCCAGCCACCATGCCTCTACTTTTTAATACAAATTTCCGGAAGATAATTTATTGTGTCAAAGGCATGAAGATACTTAAAGTTTTTGAAATATATTACTAGATTGTCCATTATGGTAATATATAGGGAGGGCCTGGAGATAGAGATAACAGCTCTTTGTGCAGAAGCAAAATCAGGTGAGCAATATAATGGGAGTAAAAAAGAATAGGACTTACTTGGGGATCAGTTCTATATGCCTAATTATATTTTTTGAGAAATAAAATTTTGATAGCAGAATGGAGCCATGTATTCCTAAGGGACAGGTCAATGATATTTTGGCAGCCCCTAGGAACAAATCAAATAGTACATAACTTTTTAAATTTAAAAAAAATTGACATAATAATTGTACAAATTCATGGGGTACATAATGATGTAATTAGCATATTTATTATTGCAAAAAAGTATTATTTATTTGTGATGAGAATATTTAATATCCTCCTTCTAGCTATGTGAAATTATATATATTGTTAACTGTGTCAGCCTACAGTGGTAAAGAACACTAGATCTTACTCCTGTTATCTAGCTGTAATTGTGCATACTTTACCACATCTTCCCTTATCTCTCCCTTCTCCTTACCCTTCCTAGCCTCTAGTATCCTCTGTTATACTTTTAACTTCTATAATATCAACATTTTTCAGCTTCTACATATGAGTTTGAACATGTGGTGTTTAACTTTCTGTTCTTTGCTTATTTCATTTGATGTCATCCAGTCTGATCCATGTTTCTGTGAATGACAGGATTTCATTTTTTTCATGGTGGAATAGTATTCCACTATACATATCATGTTTCTTTACCCATTCATCTGTTATTGGACACTTAGGTTGATTCCATATCTTGGCTATTGTGAATAGTGCAGCAATAAACATGGGGGTATGGATGTCTCTTTGATATCATTTCCTTTCTTTTGGATAGATTCCCAGTAGTTGGATTGCTGGATCTTACAGTTCTATTGGTAGTTTTTTGAGGAACCTCTATACTGTTCTGCACTGTGGCAGAACTCTTCTACCATCAGAGTAGAAGAGTTCTTTTTAATCTGCATCCTTACCAGCTTTTTTTTTTTTTTTTTTTTTTAGACAGAGTCTCACTCTATTGCCCAGGCTGGAGTGCAGTGGTGAGATCTCAGCTCACTGCAACCTCCACCTCCTGAGTTCAAACAATCTCCCACCTCAGCCTCCCAGGTAGCTGTGAATACAGGCATCTGCCACCATGCCCAGCTAATTTTTGTACTTTTAGTAGAGATGGGGTTTCACCGTATTGTTCAGGCTGGTCTCGAGCTTCTGACAGGTGATCTGCCCACCTTGGCTTCCCAAAGTGCTGGGATTACGGGCATGAGCCCCTGTGCCTGGCCATTTTTTTTCTCTCAGTAGTTTGAATATATCACCCATTCTTTACTGGCCTTTTAAGTTTCTGCTGAGAAATCTGCTGTTAGGAGATTTTCTTGTATGTGACTTAATGCTTTTCTATTGCTATTTTTACACTTCTTCATTTTTGACTTTTGACAATTTCACTCTAATGTGCCTCAGAGAGAATCATTTTGGGTTGAATCTGTTTGGAGTTCTTTGAGCTTCCTGGATCTCGATGTCTATCTCTCTCCCAAGACTTGGTAAGTTTTCTGCTATTATTGTTTATTTGCTTTTAACCTGAATGAAGTTATTCAGTCAGTCAACAAGTGTGTATTAAATTCAATTGCCTCAGAATGTTGTGAACCTTGCTGTAATATCTTTTGACTTTGGATGGTATATTGGTCCTAATAGGCTCAGACTTTACATTCATGTGTTCATTGACTGGATTTAATTTTATATTAGTTTTTTTTTTTTTTTTTTTCCCCCAAGAAGGACTTGCAAGATTTGTACTTCCTGAGCTCCTTCATGTTAAAAAAATTTACCTTTGTACTTGAAAGACAGTTTGGTAGGATATAATGTTATTTTGTCATATTTTGTTTCTCTTAGAACTTTGTACATATATCCCTTTATTATCTTTTGATAATGGAAATTGCTGAGGAGAATTATTAGGCCAGCTTTATTTTTGCCTTACATATAAAAAAATAGAAAATATATGTATTATACAATACATATTACACATTCTCTATATATGTATATACACATATACAGTAACACTCGGGTGTTGATACCTATACCTCAAGTTTTATTTTACTATGGTGTGCTTCTTCAGTATGCAGTTCTTGCTTCATTTCTGGGATAATTTCTATTTTTTACCTGTTTTTATAGTTGAATATCTTTTCAGTGATATCAGTTATGTATAATTTAGATCATCTTTGTCTTCCATATTGATTATCTGTAATTGTTTTGATTTTGTTCTTTAGTCTTTCATTGTGATGCTATTAAATCTTTGTTTTATGTCAGTCATTCATTTTACAGCTGTGTCTGTCCAGTTTGTTTGTAATTTATCAGTTTTATAATTATGATATCTTGGCTCTTAATTTGTTTCCTTAGCTATGCGATCAGCCATTTAATTTCATTCTGTTCTTTCATAATTTGGCATCTGAATTCTTGTTTTATTAAATTGTATTGGATTTTAAGTAATGTGAAGCTGTTGTGGAGAATTGTCCTTTGTTTCATAGCGTATATTTTCTTCCAGTTGAGGTTCTTCAGAATACCTTTTGCATGCCACCTTTCATTCTTTTAATGTTTCACTGTAGCATTTTTGGACACTTGCCTGACTTTCTCTTTCTCTCTTTAAAAAACTGCTTACACTTAGTGTAAAATGTCTTAGTCTTTTGGTTGGTTGATGTAATATGAGTGAATTTTCTGTTACTCTTAATAATCTGTTTTATCTGAGTAATGATGGGTCTAATGTTTTTAAATTGATTGGGCTTAGGTGTGACAGAAGAGTGAACGCTGGGACTAAGGAAGTTGCTCATACTTAGATTTTATGTTGCCAATCAATAAAAATAGGGGATTTAAAGATAAAATTACAAAATAATAACGCCATAAGACTGGATAATACAAATACTTACCTGATATACAAAATGTGATAATATGACTACTACTGACTTCCAGAAAATAAAACTGGATCTTGAGCTCTTTTCTACAATTTTGTTAATCCTATTTGTGGTAGTGTTTCTTAATATCATGGTGGTATGGGGATGTTAGAAGATACTCTTGAAGCTGGAATTGTTTCCCATTTCCTCATAGAAATTTGAGTCTTTCCTTCTGGAAAAGGAAGTCCACTCAGTTTTCACTTTCGCTTTCCATCAATCGTTTACATCAATCCACTCAACAGTATTATGTCAGAAGGAGAAAATTTAAAAAACCCTTCCACAGTTTACTGCTTTTCAAATTTGTGGATATTCATGAGAATTATAGGGATATTATTATAATAATTTACCATTAAATCTCTTGGTGCTGAGGTGGATTAGGCACCAAGGAAAAGGGCTTAGTATTTTTTCCCCCTTCTTACCTCCGTACATGCCAGGATGCTACTGGTACTTTTTCCATTTTTATTAATTAAAAAAATTATATTAAGTTTTTTGTAATTTGGAGGTAATTATTAGGTATTAAGGGAGAGAATCTGTAAGCTCTTTTTCTGCCATATCCATTTAGACTTCTTGGTTGTTATATGTATGAATAATTTGAACATTAAAAACACATTTATGTGTCTAGTATTTTCATATGTTTATATTACTTTTATAAGCAAAGCAACATTTTACAAATTTCAGTTTTGATCTCTTCTTTAAGGTCTGCTTCAATTGCCACTTCTTCCAAGAACCCTTCTCTGATATCTCTAGCCAAAATAACTTTTCTTGTCACTGAGTTTTTGCATAATCTTTCTAGTCATATAAAATATATTTTATTAACTGCTATTAAGGGCCAGGCACATTTCTAGGTGCAGAGAATATAATTTATAAAATATGATTTCTGTCTTCATGATGTTACCGTTACAGTGATTGGAGGTAGGGAGGAATTGACCTGTTATCTATCTTCACTATTGGTTCTATATATTTTTGCTTATTGAAGTCAGAGTGTTTTATTCACTGATATATCCTCCACAAAATCTCCTATAATGTATGGCACAAAATGGAAGCTAATAAATGTCTGTTGAATTAATGAATCCAAAATGAATGTCTTATTAGCTGGAATGTGGAAAGACAATGCTTATGAGTGGGAAGCAAGAGGGAAGTAATCGTAGCTAGGCAAGATTTCAGGCCTATTTGGCTGACAGGATGTCTGCATAGGCAATTTTAACAGTATCTCAGTGGTACAGGCATATAAAAATAACAAAAATAACAAAGCTGAGCTCAAACAGTGGTCAAGGCTAGGAAATGATGGGCACAGAGAATATCAATGATTCTTGGAGCAGAAGGAGCCAGCCCAGGTAGCACTGAAAGCATCCCTGGACGCTGGAGTAAAGCGGTTAAATCATATTTCAATGTTTCAATTCCTCTTCAGGTTATGAAATTTTCCCACATTACCCAGCATAGAAAGTGCAAAATCATTTATAACTAACTTTCAGAGAGAAAGACTTGAATACCCAGAGACTTAGAAGAAGTTGAATTCTCATAATTAATTTCATTCTGGAAATGCTAAGCTGGGAAATTTTTCCTTTTCTTATTACCAGACTGCCATGTTGCTAGCTGTTGGCAATATAGAGTTGACATTATTCCAAAACAGGAATCTTCACAGGCATCTTATTTACAGCATCAAGTAATGAAATATCATTCTTTGTAATTACATGACCAAGAGCAAAAGAAACAGGCACAGGAACTAAAGAACCCAAGAAGCTAAGCTAAAAGAAGTGTTTTCTTATATTTTGTGTTAAAAAAATTATTATTTAGGCTTCATGAGCAAACCACGAAATAAGTGGGGAAAGTGGACTGAGGCTTTTGGAATGAATGTAATTTTCAGCAAGTTCATATATGTTGAAGACTATTTGACCATTGATACTTAGATTTGGAAGAGTTGTCTAGCCCAGTCAGTTGATGAATGTGATTTTGGTTAGTCTCTGGTTGAATATCATTTTAATAATTGTGTATATATTTTGGAGTGTATTAGGAAGGGAAATAATAAACTCCAAATTCATTTATATGAAAAAGTAATTAATGTAGAGAAATATATTGGAATATATTGGAATAATGGTACTAGGACAATTTTACAAGTGGGTCTTGAATTGCACGTAAAAAATCTGATCTAAACCAAAATCAGGTTCAGTGTAGGAGAATAGTAAGCAGCAAGTGAGGTGGCATGGGTGGGTGAGGGCTCATCTCGTCATTGTAGATTATCTCATTATTATACTAGTCCAGTCCTTGCTAGAGTATCAGAGTTACATTTTTTCCTCTTAGGTCACACATTCCTAATTTTCACTATGATTCTTTATTTGATGTTGTCTTAATTCCTTCCTTCCTTCCTTCCTTCCTTCCTTCCTTCCTTCCTTCCTTCCTTCCCTCCCTCCCTCCCTCCCTTCTTTCTTTCTTTCTTTCTTTCTCTTTCTTTCTTTCTTTCTTTCTTTCTTTCTTTCTTTCTTTCTTTCTTTCTTTCTTTCTTTCTTTCTTTCTCTTTCTTTCTTTCTTTCTTTCTTTCTTTTTCTTTCTTTCTTTCTTTCTTTCTCTTTTTCTTTCTTTCTCTTTTTCTTTCTTTCTTTCTCTTTCTTTATTTCTTTCTTTCTTTCTTTCTTTCTTTCTTTCTTTCTTTCTTTCTTTCTTTCTTTCTTTCTTTCTTTCTTTCTTTCTTTCCTTCCTTCCTTCCTTCCTTCCTTCCTTCCTTCCTTCCTTCTTTCTTTCTTTCTTTCTTTCTTTCTTTCTTTCTTTCTTTCTTTCTTTCTTTCTTTCTTTCTTTCTTTCTTTCTTTCTTTCTTTCTTTCTTTCTTTCTTTCNCCTTCCTTCCTTCCTTCCTTCCTTCCTTCCTTCCTTCCTTCCTTCCTTCCTTCCTTCTCTCCTTCTCTCCTTCTCTCCTTCTTTCAATGGAGTCTTGCTCTGTCACCCAGACTGGGGTGCAGTGGTGTGCCATCTTGGCTCACTGCAACCTCTGCTTCTGGGGTTCAAGCAATTCTCCTGTCTCAGCCTCCCAAGTACGTGGGAGTACAGGCACCTGCGACCATGCCTGGCTAATTTTGGTATTTTTAGTAGAGATGGGGTTTCACTATGTTGGTCAGGCTGGTCTTGAACCCCTGACCTCAGGTAATCCACCTGCTTCAGCCTCCCAAAGTGCTGGGATTACAGGCGTGAGCCCCTGCACCCGGCCGTTAACTGCTTTGTCTTTGGGTTACATCTAGTGATACCATTAGAGAAAAATAATGTTAGAAGGAAATGTAGAGATCATCTGGCCTGGTATTTATCAGACTGACAGCACCAGAACTCTTTCTTATCATCTTCCTCCTCCTTCTTATTTTCTTTTTTCTTTCTTTCTTTTCTTTTCTTTTTTTAATTATACTTTAAGTTCTGGGGTACATGTGCAGAGTGTGCAGTTTTGTTACATAGGTATACACGTGCTATGGTGGTTTGCGGCACTCATCAATCTGTCACCTACATTAGGTATTTCTCCTAATGCTATCCCTACCCTAACCCTCTGCCCCCTGAAAGGTCCCAGTGTGTGGTGTTCCCTCCCTGTGTTCATGTGTTCTTCTTGTTCAACTCCCATTTATGAGTGAGAACATGCAGTGTTTGGTTTTCTGTTCTTGTGATAGTTTACTGAGAATGATGGTTTCCAGCTTCATCCGTGTCTCTGCAAAGGACGTGAACTCATCCTTTTTTTTTTTTTTTTTGTGGCTGCATAGTATTCCATGGTGCAAATGTGCCACATTTTCTTTATCCAGTCTATCATTGATGGACATTTGGGTTGGTTCCAAGTCTTTGCTATTGTGAATAGTGCCACAATAAACATACTTGTGCATGTGTCTTAATAGTAGAATGATTTATAATCCTTTGGGTATATACCCAGTAATGGGATTGCTGAGTCAAATAGTGTTTCTACTTCTAGATCCTTTAGGAATCACCACACTGACTTCCACAGTGGTTGAACTAATTTACACTCCCACCAATAGTATAAAAGCATTCCTATTTCTCCACATCCTCTCTAGCATCCTTTGTTTCCTGACTTTTTAATGATTGTCATTCTAACTGGCATGAGATGGTATCTCATTGTGGTTTTGATTTGCATTTCTCTAATGACCAGTGATGATGAGCTTTTTTTCATATGTTTGTTGGCCACATAAATGTCTTCTTTTGAGAATTGTCTGTTCATATCCTTTGCCCACTTTTTGATGGGGTTTTTTTTTTCTTGTAAATTTGTTTAAGTTCCTTGTAGATTCTGGATATTAGCCCTTTGTCAGCTGGGTAGATTGGAAACTTTTCCCCCATTCTGTAGGTTGCCTGTTCACTCTGGTGATAGTTTCTTTTGCTGTGCAGAAGCTCTTTAGTTTAATTAGATTCCATTTGTCAATATTGGCTTTCATTGCCATTGCTTTTGGTGTTTTAGTCATGAAGTCTTTGCCCATGCCTATGTCCTGAATGGTATTGCCCAGGTTTTCTTCTAGGATTTTTATGGTTTTAAGTCTTATGTTTAAGTCTTTAATCTATCTTTAGTTGATTTTTGTATAAGGTGTAAGGAAAGCATCCAGTTTCAGTGTTCTGCATATGGCTAGCCAGTTTTCCCAACACCATTTATCAAATAGGGAATCCTTTCCCCATTGCTTGTTTTTGTCAGGTTTCTCAAAGATCAGATGGTTGTAGATGTGTGGTGTTATTTCTGAGGCCTCTTATTTCTGTTCCATTGGTCTATATATCTGTTTTGGTACCAGTACCATGTTGTTTTGGTTACTGTAGCCTTGTAGTATAGTTTGAAGTCAGGTAGCGTGATGCCTCCAGCTTTGTTCTTTTTGCTTAGTTTTTTTTTGTCTTGGCTATACAGGCTCTTTCCTGGTTCCATATGAAGTTTAAAATAGTGTTTTCTGGTTCTGTGAAGAAAGTCAATGGTAGCTTGATGGAGATAGCATTGAGTCTACAAATTACTTTGGGCAGTATGGCCATTTTCATGATATTGATTCTTCCTGTCCATGAGCATGGAATGTTTTTCCATTTGTTTGTGTCCTCTCTTATTTCCTTGAGCAGTGGTTTGTAGTTCTCCTTGAAGAGGTCCTTCACATCCCTTGTAAGTTGTATTCCTAGCTATTTTATTTTCTTAGAAGCAATTGTGAATGGGTATTCACTCATGATTTGGCTCTGTTTGTCTATTATTGATGTATAGGAATGCTTGTGATTTTTGCACATTGATTTTGTATCTTGACACTTTGCTGAAGTTGCTTACCAGATTAAGTGAATTTTGGGCTGAGACAATGACATTTTCTATATGTACAATCATGTCATCTGCAAACAGACAATTTGACTTGCTTTCTTCCTGTTTGAATGCCCTTTTATTTCTTTCTCTTGCCTGAATGCCCTAGCCAGAACTTCCAATACTATGTGGAATAGGAGTGGTGAGAAAGGGCATTCTTGTCTTGTGCCAGTTTTCAAAGGGAATGCTTCCAGTTTTTGCCCATTCAGTATGATATTGGCTGTGGGTTTGTCATAAACAGCTCTTATTATTTTGAGATACATTTCATTGATACCTAGTCTATTGAGAGTTTTTAGCATGTAGGGGTGTTGAATTTTGTTGAAGGCCTTTTCTGCACCTATTGAGATAATTATGTGGTTTTTGTCATGGGTTCTGTTTATGAGATGCATTACATTTATTGATTTGCATATGTTGAACCAGCCTTGCATCCCAGGGATGAAGCCAACTTGATCATGGTGGATAAGCTTTTTGATGTGCTGCTGGATTTGGTTTGCCAGTATTTTATTGAGGATTTTTGCACTGATGTTCACCAGGGATATTGGCCTGAAATTTTCCTTTTTTGTTGTGTTTCTGCCAGGTTTTGGTATCAGGATGACACTGGCCTCATAAAATGAGTTAGGGAGGATTCCCTCTTTTTCTATTGTTTGCAATAGTTTCAGAAGGAATGGTACCAGCTCCTCTTTGTACCTCTGGTAGAATTTGGCTGTGAATCCATCTGGTCCTGGGCTTTTTTGATTGGTAGGCTATTAATTACTGCGTCAATTTCAGAACTTGTTATTGGTCTATTCAGGGATTTGACTTCTTTCTGGTTTAGACTTGGGAGGGTGTATATTTCCAGGAATTTATCCATTTCTTCTAGATTTCCTAGTTTATTTGCATAGAGGTGTTTATAGTATTCTGTGATGGTATTTTTTATTTCTTTGGGATCAGTGGTGATATCCCCCTTATCATTTTTTGTTGCTTCTCTTTGATTCTTCTCTTTTTTCTTCTTTATTAGTCTGGCTAGTGGTCTATCTATTTTGTTGATCTTTTCAAAAAACCAGCTCCTGGATTCATTGATTTTTTTGAAGGAGTTTTTTGTGTCTCTGTCACCTTCAGTTCCGCTCTGATCTTAGTTATTTCTTGTCTTCTGCTAGCTTTTGAATTTGTTTGCTCTTCCTTCTCTAGTTATTTTAATTGTAATGTTAGGGTGTTGAGTTTGGATCTTTTCTGCTTTTTTTTTGTGGGCATTTAGTGATATCAATTTCCTTCTACACACTGCTTTAAATGTGTCCCAGAGATTCTGGTACATTGTGTCTTCTTTATCATTGGTTTCAAAGAACATCTATATTTCTGCCTTCATTTCATTATTTACCCAGTAGTCATTCAGGAGCAGGTTTTTCAGTTTCCATGTAGTTGTGCGGTTTTGAGTGAGTTTCTTAATCCTGATTTCTAATTTTATTGCACTGTGGTCTGAGAAACCATTTGTTAAATTTCCATTCCTTTGCATTTGCTGAGGAGTGTTTTACTTGCAATTACGTGGTCAATTTTCAAATAAGTGCGATGAGGTGCTGAGAAGAATGTATATTCTGTTGTTGATTTGGGGTGGAGAGTTCTGTAGATGTCTATTAAGTCTGCTTGGTTCAGAGCTGAGTTCAAGTCCTAAATACACTTGTTAATTTTCTGTCTTGTTTATCTGTCTAATATCGATAGTAGGGTGTTAAAGTCTCTCGCTATTATTTTGTGGGAGTCTAAGTCTCTTTGTAGGTCTCTAAGAACTTGCTTTATGAATCTGGGTGCTCCTGTACTGGGTGTATATATATGTAGGATAGTTAGCTCTTTTTGTTGCATTGATCCCTTTACCATTATGTAATGCCCTTCTTTGTCATTTTTTAATCTTTGTTGGTTTAAAGTCTGTTTTATCAGTGATTAGGATTGCAACCCCTGCTCTTTTTTTGCTTTTCATTTCCTTCGTAATTATTCCTCTATCCCTTTATTTTGAGTCTATGTGTGTCTTTGTACGTGAGATGGGTCTCCTGAATACAGCACACTGATGGTTCTTGACTCTTTATCCAGTTTGCCAGTCTGTGTCTTTTAATTGGGGCTTTATCCCATTTACATTTAAGGTTAATATTGTTTTTATTATTATTATTTTTTAATTTTCTATTATACTTTAAGTTCTAGGGTACATGTGTACAATGTGCAGGTTTGTTACATATGTGTACATGTTAAGGTTAATATTGTTATTTGTGAATTTGATTCTGTCATTATGATGCTAGCTGGTTGTTTTGCCCGTTAGTTGATGCAGTTTCTTCATAGTGTTGATGCTCCTTACACTTTGGTATGTTTTTGCAGTTGGCTGGTATTGGTTATTTCTGTCCATGTTTAGTGCTTCCTGCAGGAGCTCTTCTAAGGCAAGCCTGGTGGTGACAAAATATCTCAGTATTTGCTTGTCTGTAAAGGCTTTTATTTCTCCTTTGCTTATGTAGCTTAGTTTGACTGGATATGAAATTCTGGGTTGAAAATTCTTTTCTTTAAGAATGTTGAGCCAGGTGCGGTGGCTCACACCTATAATCCTAGCACTTTGGGAGGCTGATGCAGGCAGATCACAAGGTCAGGCAATATAGATAATCCTGGCTAACATGGTGAAATCCTGTGTCTACTAAAAGTACAAAAATATTAGCCAGGCATGGTGGCCGGCGCCTGTAGTCCCAGCTACTCAGAAGGCTGAGGCAGGAGAATGGCGTGAACCCGGGAGGCAGAGCTTGCAGTGAGCCGAGATCACGCCACTGCACTCCAGCCTGGGCGACAGAGTGAGACTCCGTCTCAGAAAAAAAAAGAAAAGAAAAAAGAATGTCAAACATTGGTCCCCACTCTCTTCTGGCTTGTAGGGTTCCTGCGGAGAGATCTGCTGTTAGCCTGATGGGCTTCCCTTTGTGTATAACCCAACCTTTCTCTCTGGCTGACCTTAACATTTTTTCCTTCATTTAAACCTTGGTGAATCTTGACAATTTTGTGTCTTGGGTTTGCTCTTCTCCAGGAGTATCTTTGTGGTGTTCTCTTGAAAGGAATGAGACACACCCCCATATATCTCCCAACTTCCTGAGCCCAGCACAAACACATTCCTCCATATTTCTTTCCAACTTCAAAAAAACACCACCTAGGAAATCCCCGATAAGGACACAGCGGGAACCAATAAAAAATGCTAAATGTGCGGTAACTGAGAGAATTACCTTGTTCCCCTGTAACTTTACATATCCTGTTTACATCAGGCTATAAAAAGCAAGCACTCGCATTGTTTGGGGCCCTCTTGTATGCTGTGCAATGGAGGGACCAAGTTTGAACTTGCAGTAAAGATCCTTGCCGCTTGGCTTTGACTCTGGACTCTGGTGGTCTTCTTTGGGGAACAAACGGTCTGGGCATAGCACTCTATATTTCCTGAATTTGAATATTGGCCTGTCTTGATAGGTTGGGGAGGTTCTCTTGGATAATATCCTGAAGAAGGTTTTCCAACTTGGTTCCATTCTCCCTGTCACTTTCAGGTACACCAATCAAACATAGGTTTGGTCTTTTCACATATTTCCATATTTCTTGGAGGCTTTGTTTGCTCCTTTTCATTCTTTTTTCTCTAATCTTGTCTTCTTGCTTTATTTCATTATCTTCAATCACTGATATCCTTTCTTCTGCTTGATCAATTTGGCTATTGATACTTGTGTATTCTTCATGAAGTTCTTGTGCTATGTTTTTCAGCTCCATCAGGTCATTTATGTTCTTCTCTAAACTGGTTATTCTAGTTAGCAATTCGTCTAACCTTTTTCAAGTTTCTTAACCACCTTTCATTAGGTTAGAATATGCTCCTTTAGCTCCGAGGAGTTTTTTATTACCCACCTTCTGAAGCCTACTTCTGTGAATTCGTGAAACTCATTATCCATCCAGTTTGTTCCCTTATTGGCAAGGAGTTGTGATCCTTTGGAGGAGAAGAAGAGTCCTGGGTTTTGGAATTTTCAGCCTTTTTGCGCTGGTTTCTCTCCATCTTTGTGGATTTATCTACCTTTGGTCTTTGATGTTGGTGACCTTTGGATGGGGTTTCTTTGTGGATGTGCTATGCTTTCTGTTTGTTAGTTTTCCTTCTAATAGTCAGGCCCCTCTGCCTCAGGTATGCTGGAGTTTGCTGGAGGTCCACTTCTGACCCTGTTTGCCTGGGTATCACCAGCAGAGGCTGCAGAACAGCAAAGACTGCTGCTTGTTCTTTCCTCTGGAAGCTTCGTCCCAGAGGGGCACCAGCCAGATGCCAGCCAGAGCTCTTCTGTATGAGGTGTCTGTCAGCCTCTACTGGGAGGTGTCTCCCAGTCAGGATACATGGGGGTCAGCAACCCTTAGCTGAGCTCGAATGCTGTGCTGGGAGGTCTGCTGCTCTATTCAGAGTCATCAGGCAGGAACACTTAAGTCTGCTGATGCTGCACCCACAGCCACCCTTTCACCCAGGTGCTCTGTCCCAGGTATATGGGGGTTTTATCTATAAGTCCCTGACTGGGGCTGCTGCCTTTTTTTCAGAGATGCTCTGCCCAGAGTATAGAAATCTGGCAGTCTGGCCACAGCAGCCTTGCTGAGCTGCAGTGGGCTCTGCCCAGTTCGAACTTCCTGGCTCCTTTGTTTACACCGTGAGTGTAAACTCAAGCCTCAGCAATGGTGGATGCCCCTCCCCCAACCAAGCTCAAGTGTCCCAGATGGATCTCAGACTGCTTCTCTGCTGGCAGTGAGAATTTCAAGCCAGTGGATCTTAGTTTGCTGGGCTCTGTGGGGGTGGGACCTGCTAAGCCAGACCACTTGGCTCCCTGGCTTCAGTATCCCTTTCCCGGGGAATGAACGTTGCTGAATCTCTGGTGTTCCAGGCACCATTGGGTTATGGAAACAAAACAAAACAAAAACAAAAAACTCCTGCAGCTAGTTTGGTGTCTGCCCAAATGGCTGCCCAGTTTTGTGCTATGCACATGTATTTTTATTGAGGCACTATTTACAATAGCAAAGACTTGGAATCAACCCAAATGTCCATCAGTGACAGACTGGATTAAGAAAATGTGGCACATATACACCATGGAATACTATGCAGCCATAAAAAAGGATGAGTTTGTGTCCTTTGTAGGGACATGGATGCAGCTGGAAACCATCATTCTCAGCAAACTATCGCAAGAACAGAAAGCCAAACACCGCATGTTCTCACTCATAGGTGGGAATTGAACAATGAGATCACTTGGACACAGGAAGGGGAACATCACACACCGGGGCCTATTATGGGGAGGGGAGAGTGTGGAGGGATGGCATTGGGAGTTATACCTGATGTAAACGACGAGTTGATGGGTGCTGATGAATTGATGGGTGCAGCACACCAACATGGCACAAGTATACATATGTAACAAACCTGCACATTTTGCACATGTACCCTAGAACTTAAAGTATAATTAAAAAAAAAATTTAGGACCCACCAGCCCCAACAATTGCATGAGCCAATTCCTCAAAATAAATCTCTTTATGTATGTATCACTTATACATACATGCAACATATGTTAACACACATACATATATATGTGTACATATATACTTATGCCCCCTATTGCTTCAGTTTCTCTGGAGATCCCTCACTGATACTCTTGCCTCATGAAGTGAAAGACTGGGGAATTGGAATTGTTCTGGTTTTCCCATTAACCAGTAAAGTGAACTCAAACAGTCTATGGACTTGTTGAGGACAAAGACTACATTTTCCTTACTGATGTTTTTCTGGCATCTACATAGCTCCTAGTGTACGTTAGGTGCTCAGTAAGTATTTGATGAGTTAATGAATAAATTAATAGTCTGCCTTTTCCTTGGGCTCAGTTGTCTTTTCTAGAAAAAAAGGAGGTTGATTTAACTACATTCCCTAAGGCTCTTCCAGAAATGTAGAGTAGCAATTAAGAAATTTAGGTCTGGATTCAGGCATAATGGGTTTGAATCCCAGCCATGCCACTTAATAGCTATATGACTTTGGGTAATTTTGTTTAACCAGTCAGTATTGCTATTCCCACCAAACGTTACCTCATTTAATTCTCACCACAAGTCTAAATGAGTAATGTTTGGTGGGAATACTCTGCCTATTACAGAAAAAGTATCACTAGCTGTTAATTGCTGCCACTGCCACTGCAGCAACCATCACCACCACCACTACCACCACTACCACCACCATTACCATCATTGTTATCATCCACCCATGTGATTAATTATTTTTTAGGCATCTTTCTTGAAGGCTGTGTTTGTTGGAGAACATCTGATCTGAGAACACAGATAGGAGAGGTATGTACACAACAACTAAAAGTTAGAGAATGAGTTAGAGGGCCAATATTAAGGCTGAGGAGCACACAGAAGTCCCAGGAAGTTGGTACTCAGTGTGTCTCAGAAATCCAGAGATAAACTCTAGTAAAATGGGAATTTTTCATAAACCTTCTACTATAGAGGGAATTTAAAGCACATCCTCCCAGATACTTTAAATTACCTCTAGACTACTTCTAATACTTAATACAATATAGGTGTCATGTAAATAGTTGTTATACTATGTTTACAGAATAATGACCAAAACAAATAAGTCTATCAGTAGAGACACAATTTTTTTCTGAATATTTTCAATGTGTGATTGGTTGAATCCATGGATGCAGAACCCATGGATACAGAGGGCCAACTGTATATTCCAAACCTACCTATTTCTCAGCAGCTTCCCCATAACATCTTAGAATATGCTACTATCATCTCACTCCTTAACTACCACAACAGCCATTAAGGGATGTCCCTGCTTCCTCCCATTCTCCCTTACAGTACACACATCATACATAGCCAATCAATCTTCATAAAATATATCACATCATTCCCCTGTTTAAAACCTTCTCATTTGTCAACATTCAGCATTTATGGCGCCCCCTGATGTGCTAGGCGCTGTTCTAGCTGTTAGAAATACAGCAGTGAAGAAACCAAACAAAAATGCCTGACCTTGGGGAGTATATGTCCTACTTAGGGATGCTGACAATAAACAAACAAAGTGGCTAACGCTGGGGGTGCAATTTTTATATGGGCAGTCAGGAACAGTCTCAAGGAGAAGGTTGTATTTGAGCAATGAATTGAGCAAGTAAGGGAATGAGCCATGTGAGTGTCTGCGGAAAGCTCTTTAGACTGAGGGAACAGCCAGGGCAAGGGCCTGGAAGCAGAAGCATGCCTGGCACGTTCAAGAAACAGCAAGGAAATGCCAGGTAAGACATTGTGAGGGCTTGGCCTTTGCTCTGAGTGAGATGAGAAGATTTTGGACTGTATTGACTAAAAGATAGATTAAAAGCATGGCATGATCTGACTTACATTTGTAAAGGAACACTCTGGTTGCTATGCTGATAATAGAGTGAAGGAAGTTAAAGCAAGAAGGTAAGGTGAGGGGTTAGTGCAATAATCCAAACAAGAGATGATGGGGTTTGAACTAAGGAATAGCTTTGTGGCAAGTGATGGGTAAATAGACCCCAGACATAATTTGAAGACAGAACCCACAGAGTTTGCAGACAGAGTGGATGTCTGGGAACTGAGGCATCAGGAATGACTCCAGGTATTTTGGCTTAAAAAAACTAAATAGATGGACTCATCCTTCCAAAGACAGGAGAGACTGTCAGTGAGGTAGATTTGTAGGGACAGAAGGAGGTTCAGTTTTGCATGTAAAGTTTGAGTTTCCTTTTAGACATGAAGTAAAAGCATTGAGTATGCAGTTATATACACAGGTCTAGAATGCAGAAGTTGCTTATGGGTATAAATTTGGGGATTATCAGCATATAGAAGGTATTTAAAGTCAGGGGACTGGATGAGATCACCTAGGGTATGATCTTGGGTAGAAATAAGAAGAGAGGGATCCACAGACCCTGATATACTCTAAAGTTAAGAGATATAGGATAAAAGAAGTAATCAATTAGCAAGAAAAGATGGATTAACTTCCCATTGCACTAGAAAACAATTCAGATACCTTGTCTGCAGGCCTTATGTGGTCTGACCCAGGCAGCTTTATCTCCTGCTTTCTCTTCTGTTCACTAAGCACCAGCCAGCCACACTGGACTTTATTTTGATCCTTAAATCAATGAAACTCATTCTTCTTTCAAAGCTTTGAACTTGCCTGGAAATATCTTCTTTCAATCCTTATAGCTAACTTTTTGTCACTCAAGTCTCCTGAGTTTTTATGTTGCTTCCAAGGAGAGGAATTCCCCATCCTGCTCAGTTCACATATTCCTTTACCTTTGTGTGTCTGTCTAGCTATTTTTATTCTATTGCACTTATCACTATCGTAATTTTCTTACCTTAGTTTCCATTTTTACTGTCTATTCCACCCACCTACCCACCCCCAACTCTGGCCAGGTAAACTTAATGAGGGTAAAAACTCCAGGTTGTTTTTTTGACTCCACACAGATGTATCCCCATTACCTAGATTGGCAACCATTACCTAGTAAGTACTCAACTTATAGTTAAGGAATGAATATAAACCAAAATCTAGAGAGGTAAAGCAGCCTCCTCAAGGTCATCCATGAGTAGCAGAGCCAAGACTAGAGCTCCAATTTCTAACACTAAAGTTATGATTGGTTGGTTTGTACTCCCAGTTATTGCAGAGAAGGAAAGGATAGTCTAAATGAAACCATTCATACTCATTTTTAAGTTAATAGTTGACCAGTTTAACCCTCTTTTCCCTGGCCACTCTCTGTAACCATTCATAGCTCCACACAGATGTATCCTGGCCACTTGTGACTTTAAGCATGAAGAATCATTGACTAGGATTAGAAGGGAACTTTAAGAAAACAAATTATAGTGTATTGAAGCTTAGATGGGCAGTGGAAGTAGTGCATAGTCACTTTTAATCCAACTTTCCTTTTCCCTTATAATATCATGATCTTGAAAGGTGTTTGGTCAGTGGCCAAAAAAAAAAAAAAAAAAAAAAAGAACAAAACTAATTTACATCTCTACTAGTTTCCTGGTGCCCTTCAGATGTCCCTAAGAGAAAGGATTTTTTCATTCATTCATTTGACAAATATATATCAAATCAACTATTCTAGAAGCTGATGATCCAACAGTGAACAAAAAAAGGTAAGGTTCTTATTCTCAGATGCTTAAATCTGATCAGCGAGACAGACATTAAATAAATAAATGAATAAATGAACAAAATAATGTCCATTGAGGTTAGGTGATGTGATGACAGTAAAATGGGACAATGTGATACAGAGCATGCAGCTGTCTGAAATAACCGCAGACATTGGATGAATTTTGGATACCTGGCTTCCACTCTGGTTTCTGACTTAGCATTAAATCCATACAGATCTTATGGTTCTCCCCTTGGAATAGTGTTCAGTGCCTCCTCATGGGAAATTCTGGGGGCTCCTTGCCCACTCGACTCCCATTTCACAGACCAGAATCAAGCCTGAGGTCCAGCTTCTGTTTGTGACCCAGCATGTCTCCAACTCCATTTAACACCAAATTCCACTGCTCAGGGCGCAATATCTATGAGGACTGGGTCCACATGTTTGAACTAGCTATGTTGCCCCATTGACTAGCTATTGACTTACTCTTTACACACCTAACTGAACATTGGGTTAGTCTGCCAAATGCCTCTGGCAGCACATGTGGCTGTAGCTCAGATTAGCCAGGAGAACAGGAGGAGGCACTGATGTCTTTGCTGTGTGAAACAGAATCACACATGCTTGTCCCTCCACCTGCTTTGCCCACAGAAGAAAAGTTGAAATATATATATATATATTTCCACCTCTGAACAGCTTGGACAATCTCGATCCAGAGTTCTTCACATCTTTGTTAGGCAAGTCTTTGGAGAAATTGTATCCATGGATTTGAGCATTTATGCAAATCAAGATGTGAAACAACCTTGCCACTAAACTTCTGTGTGATCTCAGGCAAGTCATTTAATTTCTTTAAATCTCAGCTCATCTGTTAAAGGTGAATAATACATACACTTACCTATAAAGTCTATAGTGAGAATGGAATAAAATATCTAGAGTACTTAGAGTGTCATGGTACATGTGTCACCTAAGAGCTTAAACTTTTGGAGCTGGAAAGAAATTTAGAGATCACACCTCTAATGAATAGATGGGGATACTCAGGCCTAGAGATGGAAAGGAATTTATCCAGAGCTAATCAGCAGAGAAGCTAGAAAGAGACCTTCAGCCCCTGATTCCTACATGTCAGGTTGCCTTCCTGGGGCTCATCCAAAAAGAAAGAGAAGGCTCAGCCTTGTGGCTCCTTGCTCCAGCAGCACAGGTTGGACCAAGCAATCAGCGTTTAAAAATGTAGGTTCCAGCTGCTCCATCAACTTGCTGTGTGTCTTTAGGCAGAAAATGATGTTCCTCTGAACCCAGGTTCTTTACCTCATGTAGAAATGGCTAGGGATTATGGTGAGATTTGTCCCGAGACTGTGAGGTCTAGTTGTACATGCTCTGTAAATCTCATTCCGCCACACCAATCTGCTGCATACCACCAGGATCACTCTGACCCCTCTTCATCCAGGTGTTCATGTGCCTGCAGGCTTAGGGCCAACTACACAGTTAGTTGAATTCCCTCTATAGTAGAAGGTTCATGAAAAATTCCCATTTTACTAGAGTTTATCTCTGGATTTCTGAGACACACTGAGTACCAACTTCCTGGGACTTCTGTGTGCTCCTCAGCCTTAATATTGGCCCTCTAACTCATTTTCTAACTTTTAGTTGTTGTGTACATACCTCTCCTATCTGTGTTCTCAGATCAGATGTTCTCCAACAAACACAGCCTTCAAGAAAGGTGCCTAAAAAATAGTTAATCACATGGGTGGATGATAACAATGATGGTAATGGTGGTGGTAGTGGTGGTGATGGTGGTGGTGGTGGTGGTTGCTGCAGTGGCAGTGGCAGCAATTAACAGCTAGTGATACTTTTTCTGTAATAGGCAGAGTATTCCCACCAAACGTTACTCATTTAGACTTGTGGTGAGAATTAAATGAGGTAACGTTTGGTGGGAATAGCAATACTGACTGGTTAAACAAAATTACCCAAAGTCATATAGCTATTAAGTGGCATGGCTGGGATTCAAACCCATTATGCCTGAATCCAGACCTAAATTTCTTAATTGCTACTCTACATTTCTGGAAGAGCCTCAGGGAATGTAGTTAAATCATCCTCGTGGGAGGATGTGCTTAGGTTATATGCAAATACTATTTTATTTTTATTATTTCAATAGTTTTTTGGGGAACAGGTGGTGTTTGGTTACATGGCTAAGTTCTTTAGTGGTGATATCTAAGATTTTGATGCACCCATCACCTAAGCAGTGTGTACTGTACCCAGTGTGTAGTCTTTTATCCCTCACTCTCCACCCATTTTTTCCCCCATGTCCCCAAAATCCATTCATTGTATCATTCTTATGCCTTTGCATCCTCATGGCTTAGCTCCCACTTATGAGTGAGAACATATGATGTTTGGTTTTCCATTCTTGAGTTACTTCACTTAAAATAATGGTTTCCAACTCCATCTAGGTTGCTGCAAATGCCATTATTTTGTTCCTTTTTATGGCTGAGTAGTATTCCATGGTGTGTGTGTATGTGTGTGTGTGTGTGTGTGTGTATATATATATATACACTGACAACAAAGTGGTATTGGAGTGTTATAGGGTTATGGAGAATACCTTCAATCATTAATTATAGGTTTCAAATTTACCTTGGCTTTTAAAGGAATAGGGTACACTTTTTTTTTTTTTCTTAACTACTTGTATATATCTCTCTTTCTTTCTGTCTTTGACTTTCTCTCTCTCTCTCTCTTTCTCTTTGACTTTCCTTTTGCCTCTCTTCTTTTCTCTCTCTGCCTATCTCTTTCTTTCTCTCCTCTCTCCTTGACTTTCTCTTTGTCTGTCTCTTCCTCTCTCTCTTTGCCTCTTTTCCTCTCTGTCTCGTTCCTTTCTCTCTCTCTGCTGGTCTTTCCTTGCCTCTGCCAGCCACTTATGCTGCTGTTCTCTCAACCACTGTGTAGTGGGGGTGGGGGGGTTCTAAAACCAGCTGTAACCAAGTGTCTATGTACAGGAACTCTGGTATAGGTTCCTTGGCTTACAGGTTACCTTGTGCCATACCTTTGAAACAAGGAACCTGCCCAGGCTTCCTTCTTTTTTCTTTTTCTTTTTCTTTTTTTTTGAGACAGAGTCTCGCTCTGTTGCCCAGGCTGGAGTGCAGTGGTGCGACCTCGGCTCACTGCAAGCTCCGCCTCCCGGGTTCACGACATTCTCCTGCTTCAGCCTTCCAAGTTCCTGGGACCACAGGCGCCCACCATTGTGCCTGGCTAATTTTTTTGAATTTTTAGTAGAGATGGGGTTTCACCGTGTTAGCCAGGTTGGTCTCGATCTCCTGACCTTGTGATCTGCCCACCTTGGCCTCACAAAGTGCTGGGATTATAGGTGTGAGCCACCATGCCCGATCCAGACTTCCTTCTAATGGCCAACCTATCTCTGATGCTGGCCAGTCTGTAAGTTTTCCTAGTATCATAGTACTCTATAGTCTCCTTTAAATTATTTTTTGAAATTTTTCAACATAGTTCCTAGCAAGGTGGGCTTATTTGTGCCTGACCTATGCTTCTTCGATATAAAACACCACACTCACACCACACGCACACCACATAACAAAGAATGGGTAAAAAGGGCACACACACACACACACACACACACTTTTGCAGTTTGCACCAAACCAAAATCAAAACCAAAATCACAGTATCCAGAAATCCAAGCCAGGTCAAAACCAAAACCAAAGTATCAAGCAAGCCAAGTTAAGCCAAAAACAAAAACCAAAGTGCCGGTACAGGCGCACCACGGGTGATCAGGCCACGCTTCCACTCAAATGGAGTAGGCAAGTTCCCAAGACCAATCCTGTCAAGCAACTCAAACCAAGTCAAAACCAAAACCAAAGTGCTGATAAAGGCATGCCATGGGTGATCAGGCCACGCTTCCACTCAGAGTGGGCAAGTTTCAAAGACTAGTCTTACCAAGTTTTAGATGTCCAGACTCCAAGTGCCCATTCCTTCCCAGTGTTCAGATACTGATTTGATCCTCCACGGGGGCCTGCCACACACTGCTCTGGCGAGGCGTCCCACTGGGGCAAATGCCTACCCAGGAGCACTGTCAGGATCTGTGTCGCTTGGGCTGGTCGGAGTCCCCCACAGGGATGTTCCACAGGGAGGCTTAAGACACCTACAGAGCTGCCTCAGCCATCCACCAATCACCTTGCTTCCCAGTCAGAGAACCAAGAAATGTAGCAGGACGAGCCACAGACAAAACTCAGACACTGAGTTAAAGAAGGAAGGGGTTTATTCGGCCAAGTGCATCGGCACGACTCCTGTCTCAAGAGCCAAGCTCCCCGAGTGAGTAATTCCTGTTCCTTTTAAGGCTCACAACTCTAAGGGGATGCATGTGAGAGGGTCGTGATTGATTGAGCAAGTAGGGGATACATGACTGGGGGCTGCATGCACCAGTAATTAGATCAGAACAAAACGAGATAGGGATTTTCACAGTGCAATCCTATACAATGTCTGTAATCTATAGATAACAGAACCAATTAGATCAGGGGTCGATCTTTAACTACCAGGCCCAGGGTGTGGTGCTGGGCTGTCTGCTTGTGGATTTCATTTCTGCTTTTTAGTTTTTACTTCTTCTTTCTTTGGAGGCAGAAATTGGGCATAAGACGATATAGGGGTGGTCTCCTCCTTTAAAGGAATCTCCACACTGTTTTCTATAGTGGTCGTACCAGTTTACATTCCCATCATCAGTATAAAAGTGCTCCCTTTTCACCACATTCATGCCCACATCTATTATTTTTTGATTTTTTGATTATGGCTATTCTTGCAGGAGTAAGGTGGTATCACATTGTGGTTTGATTTGCAGTTCCCTGATCATTAGCAATGTTGAGCATTTTTTCATATGTATGTTGGCCATTTGTATATTTTCTCTTGAGAATTGTTTATTCTGGTCCTTAGTCCACTTTTTGATGGGATTATTTGTTTTTTCTTCCTGTGTTTTTGAGTTCCTTGTAGGTTCTGGATAATAGTCCTTTCTCAGATGCATAGTTTGCGAAGGTTTACTCCCACTCTGTGGGGTGTCTGTTTACTCTGCTGACTGTTCCTTTTGCTGTGCAAAAGCTCTTTAGTTTAATCAAGTCCCACCTATTTATCTTTTCTTTGTTGTTGTATTTGCTTTTGGGTTCTTGGTCAAGAAGTCTTTGCGTAAGCCGACACCTGGAAAGGTTTTTCCAATGTTATCTTCTAGGATTTTTATGGTTTCAGGTCTTAGATTTTAGTCTTTGATCCATCTTGAGTTGATTTTTTATATAAGGTGAGAGATGAGGATCCAGTTTCATTCTTCTACATGTGGCTAGCCAATTATCCCAGCACCATTTGGTAAATAGATTTTCCTTTCCTCACTTTATGTTTTTGTTTGCTTTGTCAAAGATCAGTTAGCTGTAAGTATTTGGGTTTATTTCTGGGTGCTCTATTCTGCTCCATGGGTTTGTGTGCCTATTTTTTTATACCAGTACTATGCTGTTTTGGTGACTGTAGCCTTATAGTATAGTTTGAAGTCAGGTAATGCGATGGCTCCAGATTTGTTCTTTTTGCTTAGTCTTGCTTTGGCTATGTGGGCTCTGTTTTTGTTCCATATGAATTGCAGGATTGTTTTTTCTAGTTCTGTGAAGAATGATGGTGGTATTTTGATGATAATTGCATTGAGTTTGTACATTGCTTTTGGCAGTATGGTCATTTTCACAATATTGATTTTACCCATCCATGAGCATAGGATGTCTTTCCATTTGTTTGTGTGATCAATGATTTCTTTCAACTGTGTTGTAGTTTTCTTTGTAGAGGACTTTTACCTCCTTGGTCAAGTATATTCCTAAGCATTTTATTTTTATTTTTTTGCAGCTATTGTGAAAGGGGTTGAGTTCTTGATTAGATTCTCAGCTTGGTCTCTGTTGGTGGATAGCAGTGCTACTGATTTGTGTACATTAATTTTGTGTCCAGAAATTTTACTGAATTCATTTATCAGATCTATTAATATAAGCTTCTTGGATGAGTCTTTAGGATTTTCTATGTATATGATCATAGCACTGGCAAACAGTGACTAGTTGACTTCCTCTTTACCAATTTGAATGCCCTTTATTTCTTTCTCATGTCTGATTGCTCTGGTTAGAACTTCCAGTACTATGTTGAATAGAAGTGGTAAAAGTGGGCATCTTTATCTTGTTCCCATTCTCAGGGAGAATGCTTTCAACTGTTCCCCATTCAGTATAATGTTGGCTGTAGGTTTGTCATAAATGGTTTTTATTGCTTTAAGTTATGTCCCTCGTATGCCAGTTTTGCTGAGCTTTAATCATAAAGGGATGCTGGATTTTGTCAAATGCTTTTCCTGCATCTATTCAGATGACCATGTGATTTTTATTTTTAATTCTGTTTTTTTTTGTTTGTTTGTTTGTTTGTTTTTTTGAGACGGAGTCTCGTTCTGTCACCCAGACTGGAGTGCAGTGGTGCGATCTTGGCTCACTGCAAGCTCTGCCTCCCGGGTTCACGCCGTTCTCCTGCCTCAGCCTCCTGAGTAGCTGGGACTACAGGCACCTGCCACCACACCCGGCTAATTTTTTTGTATTTTCAGTAGAGACTGGGTTTCACTGTGTTAGCCAGGATGGTCTTGATCTCCTGACCTCTTGATCCACCTGCCTTGGCCTCCCAAAGTTCTGGGATTACAGGTGTGACCCTCCGTGCCTGGCCTTTAATTTTGTTATGTAGTGGATCACATTTATTAATTAGTGTATGTTAAACCATCCTTGCAGTCTTAGCATGAAACCCATTTGATCATGGTGGATTATCTGTTTGATATACTGTTGGGTTCAGTAAGCTAGTATTTTTATTGAGGATTTTTGCATCTATGTTCATCAGTGATATTGATCTGTAGTTTTCTTTTTTGTTAGGTCCCTTCCTGGTTTTGTTATTAGGGTGATACTGGCTTCATGGAATGATTTAGGGAGGATTATCTTTCTCTTCCTTTGGAAATAGTGTCAATAGGACTGGTACAAATTCTTCTATGAATGTCTGATAGAATTCAGCTGTGAAGACATCTGGTCCTGGACTTTTTTTTCTTGGTAATTATTTGTATTATCATTCAATTTCACCCCTTGTTATTGGTCTGTTCAGAGTTTCTTTTTCTTCCTGGTTTAATCTAGGAGGGTTGTATATCTCCAGAAATTTATTATCTCCTCTAGGCTTTCTAGTTTTTGTGCATAAAGGTATTCATAGTAGTCTTGAATGATCTTTTGTATTTCTGTGCTATCAGTTGTAATATCTCCTGTTTCATTTCTAATTGAGCTTATTTGAATCTCCTCTCTTCTTTTCTTGGTTAATTTCACTACTAGTCTATCAATTTTGTTTATCTTTTCAAAGAACTAGCTTTTCGTTTCATTTGTCTTTTGTATTTTGTTTCAATTTCATTTAGTCCTGCTCTGATCTTTGTTATTTCTTTTCTTCTTCTGGGTTTGGGTTTGCTTTGTTCTTATTTCTCTAGTTTCTTGAGGTGTGACCTTAGATTGTTTATTTGTGCTTTTTCAAAAATTTTTATGTAGGCATTCAATTCTATGAACTTTCCTCTTAGCACTACTTTTGCTGAATCTCAGAGGTTTTGGTAGGTTTTATTACTATTATTGTTTAGTTCAAAGAGTTGCTAAATTTCCATCTTGATTTTATTGACCCAATGATCATTCAGGAGAAAGATATTTAATTTCCATGGTTTTGAGGGTTCCTTTTGGAGTTGATTTCCAATTTTATTCCACTGTGGTCTCAGAGAGTACTTGATATAATTTTGATTTTCTTAAATTTATTGAGACTTGTTTTGTGGCCGATCATATGGTCTATATTGGAGAATGTTCTAAGTGCTAATGAATAGATTGTATATTCTGCAGTTGTTGGGTAGAATGTTCTATAAATATCTGGTAAGTCTGTTTGTTCTAGGGTGTAGTTTAAGTCCATTGTTTCTTTGTTGAGTTTCTGTCTTGATTACCTGTCTAGTGCTGTCAGTGGAGTATTGAAGTCCCCCACTATTGTGTTGCCATCTATCTCATTTCTTAGGTCTAGTAGTAATTGTTTTATAAACTTGTAAGTGCCAGTGTTAGGTGCATATATATTTAGGATTGTGATATTTTCCTGTTGAACTAGTATTTGTATCATTATATAATGTCCCTCTTTGTCTTTTTTTTGGGGGGGTGGGGCTTAAATTACCTATTTTATTTTATTTATTATTATTTTTTATTATTATACTTTAAGTTCTAGGGTACATGAACACAACGTGCAGGTTTGTTACATATATATACATGTCCCATGTCGGTGTGCTGCACCCATTAACTCATCATTTACATTAGATGTATCTCCTAATGCTATCCCTCCACCCTCCCCCCTCCCCACAATAGGCCCCAGTGTGTGATGTTCCCCTTCCTGAGTCCAAGTGATCTCATTGTTCAGTTCCCACCTATGAGTGAGAACATGCGGTGTTTGGTTTTCTGTTCTTGTGATAGTTTGCTAAGAATGATGGATTCCAGCTGCATCCATGTCCCTACAAAGGACACGAACTCATCCTTTTTTATGGCTGCATAGTATTCCATGGTGTATATGTGCCACATTTTCTTAATCCAGTCTGTCACTGATGGACATTTGGGTTGATTCCAAGTCTTTGCTATTGTGAATAGTGCTGCAATAAACATGTGTGCAAGTGTCTGTATAGTAACATGATCTATAATCCTTTGGGTATATACCCAGTAATGGGATGGCTGGGTCAAATGGTATTTCTAGTTCTAGATCCTTGAGGAATCGCCATACTGTTTTCCACAATGGTTGAACTAGTTTACAGTCCCACTAACAGTGTAAAAGTGTTCCTATTTCTCCACATCCTCTCCAGCACTTGTTGTTTCCTGATTTTTTAATGATTGCAATTGTAACAGGTATGAGATGGTATCTCATTGTGGTTTTGATTTGCATTTCTCTGATGGTGAGTGATGATGAGCATTTTTTTATGTGTCTGTTGGCTATATGAATGTCTTTTGAGAAATGTCTGTTTATATCCTTTGCCCACTTTTTGATGGGGTTGTTTGTTTTTTTCTTGTAAATTTGTTTGAGTTCTTTGTAGGTTCTGGATATTAGCCCTTTGTCAGATGAGTAGATTGCAAAAATTTTCTCCCATTGTGAAAATGGCCATACTGCCCAAGGTAATTTATAGATTCATTGCCATCCCCATTAAGCTACCAATGACTTTCTTCACAGAATTGGAAAAAGCTGCTTTAAAGTTCATATGGAACCAAAAAAGACCCCACATTGCCAAGACAATCCTAAGCCAAAAGAACAAAGCTGGAGGCATCACGCTACCTGACTTCAAACTATACTACAAGGCTACAGTAGCCAAAACAGCATGGTACTGGTACCAAAACAGAGATATAGACCAATGGAACAGAACAGAGCCTTCAGAAATAATACCATCTACAGCCATCTGATCTTTGACAGACCTGACAAAAACAAGAAATGGGGAAAGGATTCCCTATTTAATAAATGCTGCTGAGAAAATTGGCTAGCCATAAGTAGAAAGCTGAAACTGGATCCCTTCCTTACTCCTTATACAAAAATTAATTCAAGATGGATTAGAGACTTAAATGTTAGACCTAATACCATAAAAACTCCAGAAGAAAACCTAGGTAATACCATTCAGGACATACGCATGGGCAAGGACTTCATGTCTAAAACACCCTCTTTGTCTTTTTTAACTGTTGTTGCTTTAAAGTCTGTTTTGTCTAAGGATAGCTACTCCTGCTTGCTTTTGGTGTTCATTTACATGGAATATCTTTTTCTACCCCTTTACCTTAAGTTTATGTGAGTCCTTATGTGTCAGGTGAGTTTCTTGAAGATAGCAGATACTTGGTAAATGAATTCTTATCCATTCTTCCATTCTATATCTTTTAAGTGGAGCATTTAGACCATTTACCCTCATTGTTAGTATTGAGATGTGAGGTACTGTTCTATCTGTCATGTTAGTTGTTGCCTGAATACCTTGGGTCTTTTTTTTTTTTTTTTCATTTTTTAATTGTTTCATAGGTCCTGTAAGATGTATGCTTTAAGGAGGGTTTATTTTGGTGTATTTCAAGGATTTGTTTCAAGATTTAGTGTTCCTTTTAGCAGTGCCTGTAGTGCTGGTGTAGTAGTTGGTGAATTCTCTCAGCATTTGTTTGTCTGAAAAGGACTGTATCTTTCCTTTATTTATGAAGCTTAATTTTGCTGGATACAAAATTCTTAGCTGATAATTGTTTTGTTTAAGGAGACTAAATATAGGACCTCAATCCCTTCTAGTTGTAGAGTTTCTGCTGAGAAATCTGCTGTTAATTTGATAGATTTTCCTTTGTAGGTTACCTGATGCTTTTGCCTGGATAAGTACTTCGGTTTCTTAGGTGGTGAGTGGGACTATAGAGCTCACAAGAGATTATGTCCTTTGTCTTTGGCTACTCAGGGCAGGTAGAGAAAGACCATCAGATAGAAGCAGGGTTAGGCATGTCTGAGCTCAGACTTTCCTTGGGCGGCACTTGCTGTGGCTGCTGTTGTGGATTGGGAGGTAGTTCTCAGGCTGATGGAGTTACATTCCCAGGGGGATTATGGCTGCATCACACAGGTCACCAGGGAAGTAGGGGAAAGCCGGCAGTGACAGGCCTCACCCAGCTCCCATGCAGCCTAAAAGGCTAGTCTCACTCCCACTGTGCGCCACAACAACCGCCACCCCCAACAGCACTGAGTCCCACCCCAACAACAGCACTGAGTTTATTTCCAGGCAACCAGTGAGCAGGGCTGAGAACTTGCCCCAACTATAAGCCTCCCTGCAGAGAAAGCAAGCAGGGCTTTCAGATTTTATGCCTCCCTGCCTGTGGTAGCTTCTGTGCTGGTATCTGCACTCCTGGTTTGCCTGCTCTCCTGGATTCTGTCCAGGGAGCCTTTGCATTTGGTTAAATTGCTACAAAGTTCAGCTGGAAGTTTTCTTCACCCTGTGGTCTTTCCCCAATTCCACTGGCAGCCCTCCCCAAGGAACTGTGAGAGACAAAGTCAGGAATGGCTTTTCTGGGGACTGATAGTGCCCACAGGGCTCTTCCTGCTGCTTCCTTTACCCCTATATTTTGCTCAGTTCTCTAAATTCATCTCACCTCCACATAAGGTCAAATGCTTCTCCTGTCATCTGGACCTTCAGGTTTCCCATTGAGGAAGTGTGTTCGGGGGCAGACATTTCCCTTCTCACACTCTGGGCACTCACAGGTTTTCGGCTGTCTCACAGAGCTTGCAGTGGCAAGCCCCTTCCTTCAGAGGGTCTGTAGATTCTCTCAGCTTTCCTGGTATGTTCCCACAGTAGTTCTTGGAGAAAAGTTGATAATGTGAGTCTACACACACTGTTCTGTCTGTCTGAGTGGGAGTTTCAAGTTAGTCTTGCCTTTTGTCTGCTATTTTTATTTTTATTTTTTTATTATACTTTAAGTTCTAGGATACATGTGCCCAACCTGCAGATTTGCTACATCTATATACCTGTGCCATGTTGGTGTGCTGCACCTGTTAACTAGTCATTTACATTAGGTATATCTCCTAATGCTATCCCTCCCCCCCCCCCCCCAACCCTACGACAGGCCCCGGTGTGTGACATTCCCCACCCTGTGTCCAAGTGTTCTCACTGTTCAATTCCCATCTATGCGTGAGAACATGCTGTGTTTGGTTTTCGGTCCTTGTGATAGTTTGCTGAGAATGATGGTTTCCAGCTTCACCCATGTCCCTACAAAGGACATGAACTCATCCTTTTTTATGGCTGCATAGTATTCCATAGTGTATATGTGCCACATTTTCTTAATCCAGTCTATCATTGATGGACATTTGGGTTCGTTCCAAGTCTTTGCTATTGTGAATAGTGCTGCAATAAACATACGTGTGCATGTATTGTTATAGTAGCATGATTTATAATCCTTTGGGTATATACCCAGTAATGGGATCACTGGGTCAAATGATATTTCTAGTTCTAGATCCTTGAGGAATCGCCACACTGTCTTCCACAATAGTTGAACTAGTTTACAGTACCACCAGCAGTGTAAAAGTGTTCCTATTTCTCCACATCCTCTCCAGTACCTGTCGTTTTCTGACTTTTTAAGAGACACAACAAAAAAGAGAATTTTAAACAAATATTCCTGATGAACACTGATGCAAAAATCCTCAATAAAATACTGGCAAACCAAATCCAGCAGCACATCAAAAGCTTATCCACCACGATCAAGTTGGCTTCATCCCTAGGATGCAAGGCTGGTCCAACATACGCAAATCAATAAACGTAATCCATCATATAAACAGAACCAAAGACAAAAACCACATGTTTATCTCAATAGATGCAGAAAAGGCCTTCGACAAAATTCAACAGTCCTTCATGCTAAAAACTCTTAGTACACTAGGTATTGATGGGATGTATCTCAAAATATTTTATTTTAATTTTTTTGAAACAATGTCTTGCTGTATCACCCAGGCTAGAGTGCAGTGGCATAATCACAGCTCACTACAGCCTTGACCTTCCAGGGTCAAGTGATCCTCCAACTTCAGCCTCTTGAGTAGCTGGGACTGAGTGCATGGTAATGCTTGGCTTGGTTTTGCCATGTTGCCCAGGCTAGTCCTAAACTCCTGAGGTCAAGTCATCTGCCCGCCTCAGCCTCCCAAAGTGCTAGGGTTACAGGCTTGAGCCACCTCACCGGACCTCTCTGCCATTTTGTGTCAAGGACTTGAGCCTCTGTGGATTGGATTTTGTATCTGAGGGAGGTCCTAGAACCAATCCCCTGTGGATACTGAAGGAAGGCTCTATTTTGACAGAGCTGACAAGACTGGCTGATGGGTTAAATGTAGATTGATAATGAGGAATCAAGAATGAATTTTGGATTTTTAAATCTAAACAATTAGACAGATGATTGTACCATTATCTAAAATGAGGAAAACTGGGGGATGGGCTGGCTTTTATTTATTATTCATTTGTTTGAAGGTAGACTTAAGATTTCTTTGGGGGGCATATTCGGGGTCCTTTGAAGTATTTATTTATTTTGGATTAAACACCTAGACTAGGCAAAAAGTTGGATATGTCAATCTAGAGCTCATGGGTGAGGTCTGGGCTGCAGATATAAATTTGGTAACACGAACATGTCTAAAATAGAGGAAATGAGATGAGTATGTCATCCTCTGCTCTGGAGTTTGTTCTTAGGAGTAAAGGTGGAGGAATGGGGAGAAAGGATACCCAAGTAAAAAGGACAGTGACAGGGAAGTGGCATTATTAATCGGGGCCCTATCTACAGAGCACTCACAATGCGTATGCACTGTGTGTGGTGCTGGTTTTCCTGAGGTACAAAAGATGAATGTGTTCCTTCCCCTGAGGGAACTTACCTTATAAAGCAGTCTACTTCTAGTACAGCAGCTAAGATTATAAGGGACAAGAAAGCTCTATCATTTATTTTGATAGAAGGAGTGGATTTTCCCCCACCCTCCTGTGTTTGAGAATCCTAATTATTAAGTTTGGAGTGGGTCCCAAATTTAACTTGGCATAGATGCATGTGAATATACAATAATTATAGCCAGGGTGAGGGTTGCATTCAAGTAAATGGTACAAAATCCTTGAGCTATCCAGGTCTCTCTTTGGTTGAGGTCATGATGTGGAGCAATTGTCCATTATTTCTAATTCTCTGTGGATAAAGAAGAAATAAACATTTATTGAACTCTCAGTGTGTGTAATGTACTTAATACCATTTACTTACATTAATTGAGCCCTCCCTGTAATGTATGAGGTAGGTGGCATTATCCCTGTTTTGCAGGCCAGAAAACCGAGGCCGAGGAGAGTTAATAAATGATCTCATGTCAAAAAGTGAGGCACTGGCAGATCCAGTACTCACCCTGAGATCTGATGTAATTTCATACTCTTTCAACTCTAAAACCTAAAGGAACACAAAATAAACTTAGTATTTCTTTCACATTATAGTACATATTTAAATTCATCTTACTTTTCCTTCCCAGTCTGCTTTTCCTTGGGCTAAACAACTTCAGCTCTTTCAAATAATCTGTGTGTGACATGTTAACTGTTATAGTGCTTGGCATAGTACCTGGTGCACAGTCAGTGCTTTACAATTGCTAGGGAATATGATTCTGCCATGTGACAGCTAAAGAAACTAAGCCTTGCAGGAGCAAAGGGGCTTATCCAGTGTCTTACACCTAATCATCTGCTCTACTTCCAAGTTCTAGCCACATTCTACTTCTATCAGTTTTTGTTTCTCGAATGCAGTTCAACTAGGATAAGGCCATCCCTTTCTCCTCCTATATTTAGGCCTCTATACTCCTTTTAATGTGGTTTCAATTGATTTGGCCTTCAGGGAACTCTCCTTGTACCCAAGGGCGTGTCTTCTCCTTTGGTTTAATGCAGCAGTTTGTTTATTCATTTACTTTCTGAAACTGGAGCTGGCTGGCTGGCAGAATTTAATCAGAAGATTGTGTAACCATGGCAAGAAGCTGCCCAAATCCATAACTGTAATGAGAGAATGAGAGACAGGAGAATTGGATTAAAAGGCAGCTCGCTTTGCAAAGAAGGAAACTTCAACTTTTCCTCCCTTCTACCTCTTATTACCCACCTATGAGAAGAAGGATGAAAACCAAAGGTAAAATTGTGGAGTGAGGTCAGCTCTGAGTGACCCCAGGGAATTTCTAAAGTGATGGGGTTAATTAGACATGTGGAAGTATATCCTGTTTGGTAGGGTCTCTATAAAAAGAGATGGGTATTACTATTCATCCATCTCTCCATCCCTCTACCTGCCATCAATTCAACAATTCTAACAATCAAGTCAACATGTTTGTCTCTAACTTCTCTACCCTCTAATCCATGGCAGACCCATCTTGCTCCCCCAAACCCACCATCCAAGCTTCAGCAACATCAGTCCAACTAGGAGAAAACTTCAGTGTGACCTGCGTGGTTCTGGGTGAGCCAGAGATTGCTGTGGACTTTAGCTGGGGATATCCAGGGCAGAAGGTAAGCAGCAGGTAATGGAGGCTGTGTATATGTGTATACATGGTGGTGGAGTGTTGGGGCAGCGAGGGGGCAGTGAGGGATTAGTTAGGGCCATGAGATTACAGATAAGTGGAATCAAGAGATGTTTATGTCTAAGGCTCCCTGAGAAGAACCCCAATTCCTCCTTGTTTAACCCCCCCTACTCTTGTGTGTGAGATTTATCTGCTTGGTATTCATTGCTTTACCATAACAACCACAGCAATATGTATACAGCACTTAGGAATATGAAGTGATTTTCACATCTACCTTATTACTTGAATCATACAGAAATTCTGTGAATGCTACAGAATAAGAAAAGGTGGTTTAATGCAGGGGATTTGAGCAAAAGTTTGGAGTTGAGAAGACCAACTTGACAGCCAGGCGTGGTGGCACATGCCTGCAATCCCAGCTACTCAAGAGGCTGAGGTGGGAGGATTGCTTGAACCTAGGAGTTTGAGACCAGCCTGGACAGCATAGTGAGACTCCCATCTCAAAAAAAGAAAAAGATGACCAATTTATTATGGGGCTTTGCCATGGTATTAAAACTCCCCAAGTTGTGGTTTTCTCATCTGTAAATTAGGTAGAATGGTACAAATAAATTAGGGCATTTGTGAAGATTAAATAACAATAAAAACAGTAGTGCCTGCCATATATTAAGTACTCAATACATGTTTGCTATTATTATCTCCATCTGATGGATGAAAAAACTGAGAATCAGCCTCAGAAAGTGACTTGTCTGATGCTGCCAGAGCTGGACTGGAGCCTGGATCTCCTGACTTCCAGCCGGCTCTGGCTGTTCCAGCCCATGGAATCAGCGTCATTGCATCTCCTCTCACAGTAAGCACAGTGCCACTGAGGTGAAGATACTTTTAAGTTGACAGGGAAAATAAGCCTTATTGTTTTCTTTTTTTAAATCAGGATTTACTTCAGAGTCTTTAAAACGTTGCTATGGTTTGTAAGATTTGTTGGAGTTTCTAAGTATATTTTAATTGCTAAACCTTGCTTGAGGCTCTAGGGCAAAGGTGTTTGGGGTCCTTTGTTTTAAACAAGATGAATAAACAAGGAGGAACATGATAATCAATGAAGAGGTTGGACTGGCTGGGTGCTGTGGTCCTTTAAGCACAGACACTCTGACTCTTATTGCTCATCCATCACTTCCCAGCACAAACCTGGTGGGGAACTGGCTAAGCACCCAAGTCATACCTCTATGCCTTTTAGATTTGTATTCCCCTAACCTTCCAAGGAAGAAAGTGGATCTTGGGGCAAGGTGGCAAGCTGACTTTTGTGAGAAGCTTTTAGACTACACTTGCTTCCAGGTAGGACCCTTTCAGGAGGAAGTAGACAAACTGGAGTGTCTTGGCCAAGATCACACAGAAAGTTGAAGAGGCAAGGCTAGAAGTCAGGTTTCTTAATTCCCAGGTTAGTGTATTATCTGCCAAACCATACAAATAACCCTAAAAGCCTGAAAAGAGTCTCTGAATGTGTGCGTGAGTGCATGCGTGCAGGTATGTGCAGATGGGTACAGGAAAGGAAGAAGACTATCATACTGCATGTCCTCTCCTGTTCTCCTTTCCAACACGTGTGCTCAAGGGACAGCTTTGGGACAGGATCGACATTCCTAAAGAGTATCAGTTTGAGGCTTGTATAAACAGAGAGGTGGAGCATCTCCACTACATCCCCTAGAAATTTGCCACCCAAAATGTGGTCTTTGAACCTGCAGCAGTTGTGGCACCTGGGAACTTGGTAGAAATGCAGCATCTTGGGCTACAACCTGGACCTACCGAATGTGAATCTGCATTTTAACAAGATGCAGATGTGATTTGTAGGCATGTTAAAGCTTGAGAATCATAAACTAAGAGATGATAGAAACTCATAGGCTGGCAATATATGTCTGCACTGTCGGTTGCCAACCTCTGGTCTGGATGGGAAAAGAACAATGAGTCTGTCCCATGTGCAGCTTTGATTCAGTGGTAAATTCTTGGATCACTGTGCTGAGAAATATTGATGGAATTATTTTCATGTTCAATTAGTGATACCTGCCATAGGTTTGGAATGGAGAATAGGCACTTGTGGGCTAGGTAGTCACCATCACTGAACTAGACTACCTCGAAAGTTCTTCCAGCTCTGAAATTCTCTAACTTTCATGCTGGCAAACTACTCTTGGGCTGGAAGCTGGGTGATGCCTTCTGGAAGTTGTATTGGTTCTGCCCTTAGCTAGCTCTGTGATCTTTGAGGAAGTCTCTTCCATCCTTGGAGCCTCAAATACCACGTCTGCCCCTCTCTAGGTTTACTGGGAAGCCTAAATAAGATAGGGAATATCAAACAGCTCTGTGGACCAAAATTGGTTGTAGAAATAAAAGGTATTTATGTAACAGTGATGAGGAGAATGAAGACAATTAAACAGGCTCAAAGAATATCTGTGGCATTCCTAGAACATAGAGAATGAATGGTCAAATCAGAGTCAGAATTCAAATTTCCCAACTCCCAGGTGGATTGACTGTGTCTTGGGATTAGTTCTACATTCCATACCTAAACCCTTGAAAAAGGAAATCATATAAATGAACACATCCAAATTTAGTGATGATGATATGGTAACTGCTAATATCTATTGTATATGTGTAGTGTGCCAGGAACAAAACATAAAGTTTGTTACATGTATGATCTCTTTTAGTTCTCACATCAACCCTTTGAAGTGGGTATTGTGTATACTCCCACTGTGTGGGAAGAAACTGAGGCTTAGAGTGTGACTTTTCCTTGAACATCTTGCTTTTTAATGTGGGATGATGTCTTACATCCAAGGGTTACAGTTATAATGGTGGAAATTCAGGCCCCAAGATAAGCCAGTTGAATGGGGGGAAGGAAAGGTACTTTTTGGGTAGAAGCAGATTGGCATATTCTAGTGCTCCTGAAATTGCACCACAAAGTGGTGGCAGGTTCTGCCAAGAAGGCTTGGCGTAAGCTGAGTTTGTCACCTTGTAGCAGTATGTGCTGCCCTGGCCCCTTTCAGGCTGAAGATACTGTAGCTGGCAGTCCTAGTGTAGGGAAGTGCCAAGTCAAGTTGGAAGGCAAGCCTTTTAGACAAGATGACCAGCAAAGGTGGGGCCACAGAGCTGGGCTCGACCAGAATGCTGTGCTCCGTGTTTACAGCATGGAAACCATCTGCAAATTAAATCTCCTGTACTTGTCACTTGGGGAAAGGTGAGGGAGAGCAAATCAACAGAACACAGAAGCAAGAGAACATGAGCCTTTTTCCTATCCTCAACAGCTGGAGGCCCAAGGAATCCTGAGAACATTAGTTCTAAGTTTAACCAGTAGGGTCCATAAAGAAGTTTTCTCCCACCATTAAGCAAAACAATGTAGTGGGTAAGTGTTTGGGCTCTGAATTGATCAAGCCAGTTCAAGTCCTCTGCCACCATTTGCTGGTTGCGTCATGGTGGGCATGCTTGTTAGTCATTAAACCTCAGTTTTCTCATCGGTAACATAGAGACAACAATGGAAACTGCCACATAGATGCATCAGGGAGATTCAGTCAGATCATACATTTAAATTCATCACAGTGCCTGACACAGTAACTATTCAAAACATTGATGGCTTTGAACAAAGTTATTGTTAGCGTCATTATCATCATCCTGATTGTTAGGGTATGAGGGGTCTAATCGCAACTCCTTTGCTTGAGTTCTGTGTCAGAAATCTTCATTAAGAAATAAGACAAAGAAATAAACAGAAGTGAGACCAAAATGCCACTTTTATTACTGGAAAGCTAACACTGGAGGATGTAGCCTGAATAGACAGAATAACAAAGACCTGCTACTCCATCCTGGCCAGCACAAGCCCCCTTCTTGGGAAAACCTACTTCTGTACAATTCGCTGCCAAGACGATAGGTGTGAGTTCTCTGTAGGTCACCTGGCTCAGTGAGGAAAAGAAACAATTGTAGAGCTTTGTACACCTGTCATCAAATCCTTATCTATAAGCTCCTCTCTGCAAGGAGTGCAGAGATCAGGGGAGGGGAGGGTTGAGATGGGGCAAAAGAGGCTGGGGAAATGTTTAGATTTGATAATAAGGAAGACTACTCCAAGTAAAAGGAAATATCAGGAGTGAGCAAGAAGAGCTTCTTCTAACCTTCATATGTTACCGTGTAACAAAAACAGTGGTGTACTTAGCATATTAGACATTTGGAGAAGATCATTTAACATTGCCTCCCTCAATTAGATAACACAATTATTTTGAGTAATAACTATATAACAATCAGAAGCAAACTTCGGTTTTAAAACGATTGACACATCAGAATCATTCATTTTACTCATTTACTTATTTTCTAGAGACAGGGTCTTGCTCTGCCATCTAGGCTGGAATTCAGTGGTGTAATCTCAGCTCACTGCAGCCTTGAGCTCCTGAGCTCAAGTGATCAAGCGATCCTCCAGCCTCAGCCTCCTGAGAAGCTGGGATTATAGGTGCTCACCACCATGCCTGGTTAGAATTCATTTTATTTTTAAAGATGTTATTCAAACTCAGTAATAGTTGACATCTGCACTAAATTTTTCACTTACCAAACAAAGATACTATACTTTACATTTTGTACCTGTCTCAGTATTTTACATTTTAAACCAAAATAGAAACTTTAGGTGGTTCCACAGAATGACAGAACTGAATGATCTCAACTTCTGTTTTCCCTGCTTTACAATCACTGTGCTATCCTTGTTTATTCCAAATCTACTGTTTAAATGCTGGAATATGTAGTGCAACGGGGCTGGAGGCAGGAACTGGGCCCAAATTTCAAACTGTCACAAGCTTTCTTTTGAAATTAATGTGTGGGGCTCAGCCTAAACACTTCAAACTTATATATTACATAAGTTCCATAGTAACCTTAGCAATTATTCTGAACTTAGACCAACCAAGATTTTTGGGGGAGGAAGGAGGCATATTTTATCTCTGGCATTGTTTACGATTTCAGGCACCTGGTAATAATAAAAAGCAGATGCTTTTTGATCATTTTAAAAATTACTGGCTGGGCACGGTGGCTCATGCCTATAATCCCAGCACTTCGGGAGGCCAAGGTGGCTGGATCACCTGAGGTCAGGAGTTTGAGACCAGTCTGGCCAACATGGTGAAACCCCGTCTCTACTAAAAATACAAAAATTAACCAGGTGTGGTGACTCACACCTGCAATCCCAGCTACTTGGGAGGCTGAGGCAGGAGAATTGCTTGAGCCTGGGAGGCAGAGGTTGCTGTGAGCTGAGATTGTGCCATTATACTCCAGCCTGGGCAAGACTGAGCAAGATTCTGTCTCCAAAAAAAAAAAAAAAAAAAAAAATTCACAATCCTCTACAGACAATGCACACCCTTATTGCCCATATATCAGGGACAGATTGCATCCCTTTTTTGGCTCCTGTTATGCCACTGAATAAACACTGTGCAGGACTGGGAATCAGGATTTCTGGGTCCTAGACTTATCTTTGCAATTCTTAGTTTCTAATTGGGCAACTCTCATTTCCTCCCTTGGCCTCAGTGCTCCTAACTGTAAATGGAGGGGGCTGACCTGGGTCATCTCTAAAAATTTCTTTTCTGCCCTAAACTCTGCTTTGAGAAGTCATCTTTCACCAGAGAGGGTAGACTGGAAAATGCATTTGAAATCTGAATCTCTCTCTGTTCGGGGAGTGATGCTGATTTACGGGGACGAGTCAGTGAAGGGAGATCATATGCCTTTGATTTATACCAGAGGCATGATGTGCTCGGGCATACACAGTTCTGAAGGAGCTGAGAATAAAATAGAGGAAATTTCAGGGTTGGTTGCACTTGACGGGAAGAGGAGGAAACTATGACCCAGTGGGGGTGTTGATGGTGATGATGGTGCTAGCAAACATTTATTGAACACTTATTATATGCTAGGCATGAAATCTTTGTAATGTCATCATGATGAAGATAATCATTATTTATCACCAGTTTGCAGATAAAGAATTTGGAGCTGTGCTCAAGGTCACATAGTTGGTAAATGGCAGTTGTGGGGTTTGAATCCAGGTTGTCTGACTCTAGCCTCTGTATTTTAACCACTGCGGTAGAAGACTGGGATGTGAGCAGTTGTTTCCCCTAGACAGTGTCTCTGCTCTGGGCTGGCCATATCCAGGAAAGGGTGTTACTGGGTCCTGGCATTACAGAAAGGGTCTAGGAGGCTCTGTTAAAGCAGGGTTTGGCTTGGTTCCAGAACTTTCCTGTGTCTGGCACATTGTAAAACCACTAATTGTTAATATTCTGAGGTGGTTTTGCATCTCTGATCTACCTTCCTCTTCTTTGAGGCTATAGAGACTGAAGTTTCAAGGAGGGCAAGTGACTTATTTAAGGTGACCTGGATTTAAGGGAGATGTTTAAGAACAATCTCCACTGTTGGTCTTGGGGTTCCCAGGCCACATTTTTCTAGGAATTATCCAGGTCTGGCACTTAGCTACCTCTACTGTTAAGTGCTGGGTTAAACAGAGAGATGATATTCAACCCCTTCTCATCCCACCACAGGGATCTTTTGTCCATGGGTGAACTCTGTTGTTCTTGTACTGAGTTTCACAATGATTTTGAAATTTAATGATTCTACCAAGCATTATTTCCTCCTGTAAGGAACCCAAGAGGCTTATATTATACATTACTATTCCATTCATTTGAGTACAAACTCTCTCTGCTAGGCATTGGAGTCATAGACAGACATAGTCCCTGCTTTTATGAAGCTTACAGTGTAGTGCAAGACAAATGTTAAATAAGCCACAAAATAATTAGTTAATTACCCTTGTCATTATTTAATTTATTTTTGCATATGAGGGTATGGAGATTTTTTCCCCCTAAATGTTATGTGCAGTCTAAAAAGAGCTATGAGCTCTTTTCTAATCTTAGCTTTTCTCTGAAATCTTATATTTCATTTTTATTATATCTCACTTTGTTTAAAAAATGTGGCATATTTTACAGTACACTGTCAAAAATGTCACATTGTTCTTTATCCCAAACAAATGAAATTTACCTTGTAACCAACTCTCTTTCTGAAATAGCTGCAGATCTGAACAGAGAACAATGGAAGGTAATACATCTTCTACTGCAATTGCCTTAACATTCATCATCTTTCCTCAATTTTTTTTTATTAAAAACTAGAGATTAGAAGTCTATTTTGTTTATATTTCAGCCAAAGTTTGTTGAAGATTGCAACAGTCCGGGGGCTTCCTGGACATGCATGCAATAAGTTGTAATACCTGATATATGTTATGGTTTTTTTCCTCTCTGGATGTTTCAGTTGTGACCACCAGTCTTCTAATTGCGCTTCACAGTGCACCATAGTAATCCCATTTTATAGAGCAAAATGGGTGAGATGTTTCTCATTTTACACAATGAAGAATAGAATTACTGACTATAAGTTTGGGAATCTTGTCACAAGTGATATTTAGTCTCTTAAAACTTAAGCAGATCTAAATTAGAATAATACCATCTCTGCTTTCATCCATCCATTCAACAAATATTTCTTATCTGTATGTATGTTGCACAATCCTGGCTGAGAATACCCTGGGGCACAGAACAGGCTAAGTCTCAGCTTTCATGGAGCTTATATTCTAGTAGTGCTGACTACTATCAATAAGTAAACAAATACACAAGATAACATCAAATTGTGATGAGGGCAGTGCAATAAAATTACTAGGGTTATGGAAATAAGACTAGCTTGGTGATGATGGCCACATCATCTTTATTGAGGAAATGCCATTAAGTTGAGTCCCAAAGGAAAAGAAGAAACCAGCCAGGTGGGGAGTGGAGCATTATAGCACATGCAAAGACTCTGAGGCAGGAGGCAGCTTAGTGTGTTTGAAATACCAGAGAAAAGCAAGATTTGCGTCTAAAGAGCAGAGGTGGTCGTAGGGAGAGTAATGGGATGGGTGACTACAGAGGAAGCAAGGTCAGATCATCTCAGCCTTTAGGGTAAAACTAGGGAGTTGGAATATTCTAAGTATAGCTGGGAAGCCAATGAGGAATTTAACAAGGCAGCCATAATTCTATTTTAGGAATACCATTCAATGGAATAGTTTAAGGAGAGCAAATCTGAAAGAAAGAAAGATGCATTTGGAGGCTGTCACAGTGGTCCAGGCAAGAGATAATGGTGGCTTGGCCTATGACAGTGGAATGGAAATGGAGAGATAGAAAGTTTCAAGACAAATTTAGGGACCGGGGCAAGGGAAAGAGATTTAAGGCTATCTCTGAAGTCTGGCTTGAGAAATTTATTAGTTGTATTGTCTTGGGAAAAATTCTTATCCTTTCTGAATCTGAGGGTTGGCTGGGGCATGACGTGAGACCCTGGGAGGAGACTGAAGACCTAGGTGGGATAAACCCAGGGCAGGGAAGGGAAGATGGGGAATGCTGTTGGGCATCTGTGGAGTGGCTTAAATTGCTTCTCTACCAAGAATTATAAAATGTCATAACCTGAAGAAACCTAAATTACCAATAGTGTCAGTTACTCAAGGAAAACGACAGTGACATATATTGTTTCAGCTTACACTCATAATACCTAGTTAGTAGAAACTGAATAAAGACCTTTTCTTACCAAAATATGTATTATTCAAGACTTTTGGGGTTACAAGGAAAAGAAATGCAGCTTGAACTGGTCAAAGAAGAAGAAAAATTATTTGCCATTATCATGAAAAAATAAAGAGCTAAACTTCAGGCTTGGTGAAATCTACGTGCTCCTGTACTGTTATCCGTTATCTGATTCCTCTGAGTACAGTATCTTCCTTCCTTTGTGTTGGCTTTTCTCAGACAAATTTTCCTAAAGGGGTAGCTAAGATGGAAACCCTTTCTTCAGGTTGGTATATGAGCAGCTCCAACAGAAAGTAAGCACCTGTTTCCCAATAGTTACAACATTAAGTCCAGGGGTAGGTTCTTTTTGACCTGGCCTGGATTGCGTGCTCATCCCTAAACCAATCTCAGTGGCCAGTGAGTGAACTATGTGGATGGCTCAAGGTCTGGCTGGTAAAAGGGATTGCCCCTATTTAAACCATATGAACAGAAAATAGACGATTTCCAAGGAAAATGGAGCTGCTGTTGCTGGAAGCTATAATGCATGCCGGGGAGTCAAGAATGACAGACCCACCAGGGGTCCCATGAATTCCAGTTCAGAAGCTCACCTGCCAAACAGATAAACCCTGCATCTCCCTTCACTCATTGATTCCCCAGAGGTGGTCAAAACGGGGATGTGTACAGTCTGACAATGCACAGAAGGCAGAAGCAATGCATTCCATATTACTGTGGCTTCAGACCTGGGTAATATGAACATTAAGCCAGGTACAGAAACTTTTGAAACAAAGAGTTGGGTAGTTTGGCTTTTCATGCGTGTTAGGGGGAGATGGAGGTAAATGGCAGTGAGGTGGTTTTACTCAGCTCTCCTCCAAAGCAGACATTTCTTAAATCTCCCAAATGCTTGTCAGGTTCCTTAGAAAACATTTTATCACAGTATCATAGATTGTCAGAGCTGGAAGGTAACTCAGAAATTTTTCAATCCAAACTGGTTCTCTATTCAGATGAGAAAACTGAAGCCTGGAGCAGTGAATCTGGAGAAAGGTCTTGAATCCAGGCCTGTGGCTGTGTTCCTATGAATAGTATGTTGAGCTTCTTAATTGCTTCCTGGGTGAATTTGCTTCACATATGAGCTGTCTTTTCTCTTTTTTTCCTACAAAAAGAATCTATTTAGTTTCCTGTGGGAGATTATCTTGGTCCATATTTCACTTTGCTAATTCTCGAATTTAAAAATCCCTCTGAGAATTGAAGGTTCTTTGGAAGATGATGGGTGGGTGACAATCACCCATGAGTCACTTTGCCCACAAAGAACTTAAGAGCATGGATAGCTCTCTTGGTTCTTTGACAAACTCAGTCTCTGCTGGACTCCATATACCCCCAGATTCACTTTCATCCACACCTCAGAAAGAAAATGTCTTCTTCAGAAGCATCGCTCTATTCAGTAACAAGCCTGCACGTTCTGCACTTGTATCCCAGAATGTAAAGTATAATAAAAATTAAAATAAAGTAAAAAATAAAAAGCATAAAAGAAGCATCTTGTACACATATCTTATGATAGAGCATCTCCTCCTGAATCAGGGCAGACTGGTTACATTGGATGAGAAACCGGAATAAGTGTCCTGATTAAGATCCTGAATGATGGACTCAAATATCCTTGCCTGTGAATTTAGGCTGTAACATTTGTCAGTTGTGTGACCTTGACCAAATTATTAAACTTTGTTGAACCTCAGATTCACTATATTTAAAATGAACAGATTCATATAAGTCTACCTTATTACATAGTTGAGGTAAATAAACGAATGCCTAAAAGTACTCAGCACACTGCTTGGGAGATTTTAAGGGCTGAATTTATATGTTATTTGGGTGGTAGTGGTGGTTGTTTTAGGCAACACAGGAAGACAGCTTGAAATACTGTGTAATTCATTCAAGATATATAGTGATTTGGAGTGGAGTGTGTACCGTGTGGGTTTGTTGAAAGATTAACTCTACTTGGCCCAAATCCCACTCTGTCTATCTCTCTTTGGAGTCTCTAAAATGTAGAAATTCTGCAGTTTCTGCTACAATAACCCTTTATTTTATCATACAATCTCAGTGACTTGTACATGCTCCCTTGAATTCATTGACTAACCCTGATATCTTCCTCTACTTCAATGGAATAGGTACCTCCTCTGATCAATACCTGTCACTCAAAAGGACTCAGTGAAATGATGCACATATAGCATTTAGTCCACAGTGGCTGGCACATGGTAACTAATCAATAAAATGTTAGCTACTGATATTACTCTTATGACCACACCCTGGACTTATTATCAAGTACCCGGCACAGCGATAGCAATGAGAATGAGAATGATGATGATGAGGGATATCTGGGGCCACCAAGGCACAGATTTTACAAAAGGCTAAGCTTTATTCACATTTATCATCCTATTTTATTTTTCCTGGTGGGAGAAATAATTTATTAGGTCAACTTCTTCTCATCCCTCTTTTTAAGGTGAATTAATGTCAATCTTTAAAAAACAAAACAACTTTTCTCATAGATCCTGTTTGTTACCTGCTGCTTCCAATCATTTCCTCTTTACTAATCTGGTTTGGTGCTTGAAATAGATCTTAGTGGCTCAATGTCATCCATTAGAGAGACAAGATTTCCCACATACAAGTTTGATTTCATCGTTGACGTAAGTTTTCAGGGCATTCTCTCAAGCATCCTATGATTTAATCCTGAAAATAGCCCAGGGTGCAAGCATGTTACTGTTCCTGTTTTTCAGAGATGGGTTAAGTAACTTGCCCAGTGCCAAAGAGGAGTAAGTGTTCCATGTTTGGATGGAAATTTGCTCTGCTGTATCACAAGGGCTCTCATGGGGTTTGGTGTAAGTTGTCTCTTATAATGGGTCAGCATGGGGGCAAAGTCATTACAGCCGTTCTTCATATTGCCCAGGGGACAAATGTAGGGAGGAAACAGAGCAGAGACACTGACGTTCACCAGAGGCTGAGCATGTGGGCTGCACCAACAGTAGTGGTAGGAGTTTAGTTGGTATCTTTTACCATTACCCTCAAGGGTCCTTCCACTGGCTCAACTCACTGCCTTGTATTTGTCAGGTTTAGTAGTGCTTGTTATTTCTCTGTGTCAGTACTGTGATGGATATAGAGAAGGCAAACTAAGAGGACTATTTTTGAAATAAGATATATCTAGGCTTGAAATCAGCCATTTACTGGCTGTATGAGCTTGGGCAAATATAGTATTTTCTAAGCCTCAATATCCACATTTATAAAGTGGAGACAAGAGTGCTTGGGCATATCTTCATATTACAGGGAAGAGTAAGTTAATAGTAAGGATAAGTAAATAAAGCTGATCATCATCACTGCTTTTATTATTTTAAAAAGGAGAGCCCTGGAAGCATGAGGGTTGAATAGAGGAATTGGTTTGCATTCTGCAAACCCAATCATAGGCCCTCATTTCTCACTCCTTGTGTAATCTTGTTATTGCCCTTAGATTCAGTTCAATTCATTATACACTAATAATTTCCAAATGTGTATTTTGAGCCCCAGATATGCATCTGTAACTGCCTAATTAACATTTTTCTTAGGTGCTTCAAAGGCACTACAAATTGCTATGTTGAAAAGCAGGAGTTATAATCAACTCCCAAACCTGATCATGTTCAGGGTTCTCTCTCGGAGTGAATGGCCGCTCTGTCTGGCCAGTTGTGCAGGCCAGAAGCCTGAGGCTATTCTTAAACACCTTTTCTGATGTGGGCCATTAGAAAGTTCTGTAGGTTTGGCCTCTTTGATATACACTGAATGTATCCATTTCTTGCCATGTCCAGCACCTCCCTGGTCAAATCTGGCACTCTCTCTTGGCTAGACTGCTACAAAGTCTCCAAGCTAGTTACCCTACAGCTACTCTAGCCTCTTTCAGGCCAGTCAGAGGAATTTTTTTTTGTGGTAGGCAATGATCCTGTGTCCAACCCCTACTACCCGGTCTTACATCTGAATATCTCTTTAGTGTTTTCTCCTTCATTTTAGGATTAAAGCATGCTCAAGGACGTGGCCTATAAGACCTATCAGGATCTGGGCCCTGGCTCTCCCTAAGGTTCATTTTCCATTATGTTGTCTCTTGTGTTTTCTCTGCTCAGACTTACTGACCATCTTACTGTGCTTCCTGCTCACTATGTTTCAATCGTAGGCACTTTGTCCATGGTTGTATCTCTGCCTGGAGTGTTTTTCCATCCCATCTTCTACCTAAACTGCAACTACTCCTCCTTCAGATCTTAGATTAAGCCTTCCCTGACCTCCACAACTAGTTCAAATCCTTCTTTTATAGGCTCCCACATTATCCTGAACCTCTCCTTCATCGCACGTGGTACAGTTGCAATTTTACATATACTTTCAAGATTTTTATTTTATGTCTGTCTTTCCTGAATAGTCTTTCTCTGTTTTGCTCATCACTGTTTTCCAGCACTCAGCACAGTACCTGGCACATAACAGATGGTCAATGAATATTTGTCCAATGAATGAGAATCCTCAAAGAGGATTCATGTTTCTGGTCTCAGCCTCCTGGCTTCAAGTGATCCTCCTGCCTTAGCCTTCTAAAATGCTGGGACTACAGGCATGAACCACTGCGTCTGGCCTGATTCATGTTTCTGTACCACAGTTCTAGTTCATTGATTTCTAAGTGGTGTTTTGTATATCATTAGCTAATGTGCATGGTGATTTACTGCTAATAAGTGTCAAAGCTGAAACTTGAACCCAGGTCTTCTGTATGACAAGCAAGCAACTTAAGAGTCTAACTGGAAGGCTTACTGCTTAAATGGCTCCCTCTTGATTCAAGAGTGAAAGGGGTATGATGATCAGAGGCTTGCCTTAGGAGTATTCCTGCTCCAAAGTCAATGATCTAGAACTGTAGGTTTAGAGATGTGGATAAGTAAATGATTCATTGGGAAATGGCTCTGAGCCTTCTGAGAACCTTAGGAAACATATCCTTTTTTACTCCTGACTGGTCATGCATAGGACTTAGAAACGAATGATAACAGAATATATTTCCTATCCCTCTTTGACATCACCTGAGTTTCAGTAAAATGTCATCTTCTATAAAGGGTGGAAGGGAGTTTATAGAGCTGGCAAAGTCTGATCACCTCCTGTCTCTTCCACCAACCCAGATTTATGTTCCTACCTGCTTAACTTTTGATGAGAAATGTCCTGGGAAGAACCTGCATCTATGTGTTCCCTTGATTTATGTCTTCCACTGCATTCTCACTGCTACCATCATAAGATCCTTGCCACCTCAAGCACTGGTCCTATTTGGAGTATTGATAATATTCAGGGTACAGCATCAATTCTCCCTGAGCTTATGTATTTCTCATCTCAATATGATTAGTCTTCCTTATTCAGAGAAGCTCAAGGGACTACAATAGTTCCTTGTTACCTGCAACATCAACATGAAGTTCTTCTCCAGGGTCTTCAAGTAATGTCTTAATCTTTTTCCATTTGTCTTCATCTCCTATTACTCCTTAGTATATATCATTAGAATGTTTTTTCTCCCATTTTATATCAACCAGTTATATAACTCACATGTTCAAATACTTACTGAGCCCTACTATGTGCTAGGCACTGGATTGCACATTAGGGTACAGCAGGAGCAAGATAGTCACAGCACCTTCCCTCATGGACCTATGATCCATAGGGAGAGATAAACATTTAAACAACTGCATTCACCATTGCTTATTTGATTAAAATGGTAGCAAGGGCTACAAAGAATGGAGGGGTGCTCAAAGTGTGTTACAGGGGAACCTTACTTTGTAAAGGGAATCAGGGAAGTCTTCTTTGGGAGGAAACGGTGAAGTTGAATCAGAGATAATTCCTTATATTCATTCCCATTTTCTATCTAGTCCTGTGTTTTTTGAATCCCTAGGAAAAGCAGCCTTTCTTCCCTCTTTCTACACAAAAGCTATACATTCCTTAGTTGTAGCTTACTTCAGTGAGTTGACTGAAAAATATGACAGTTAAAAGCTCAGATGCTTAAATCAGAGAATTGAGGTCAAAACCCAGCTCCACTATCTCTTGGCTTGGTGTCTTTATGCAAGTTATTCACGTTGCTAAGCCATAATTTGCTCAAATGCCAGGTGAGGATTATAATACATTCCTCTCAGGATCATTCTGGGTGTGAAGTACTTAGCACCGTGCTGACACTTAGTAAATGCTCAATTAATAATGATCAAGATTACCATAATGATCAACTCCTGGGTTGACTTCCAGTACCTGTTTCCTTCTGGTTTTTTTTTTTTTTTTTTTTAACTCGTTCTGTAAACACTAGCCAGATACTCTGCCAGATGCTGGAGACACATCAGTAAATAAGGTGACCCTGCCTCAACCCTGGAAAATCCTTTTGGATCTCAGCTCCACCCCCATGGTGAGGCCCAAACCCACTCTTAGGCTCAAATGACATGAACCCAGGCCCTGATGTGACATAATATGGCACCTATTCCCACACCTGCTTTGGAGACTTGGTTCTGAAACTTTTTCTCTGCCTGGTGCCCTGTGCCTGGACCCCTGCCAAGGTTACCTGCCTCTACCTGGGTTTCCCACAGGGCTGGTGGTAGCCTTTTGCTTGCTGGTTCCTCTATCTCATATCGCAATCAACACAGCTCTGCTTGCAGAAGCTCCTAGGAAAAGGCTGGTTCACTGATCATGCTGAGAGCTCCAAGATTAACTTTGGTTCTTGGTCAGTCTTATCTTCAGGTACATGGGATTTTTACCAAGCAGCTCATGTTGACTTTGTAGCTTTCACTCCCCAGGTTGGGCAGCACTGTGTGGATGCTAGGAGTGCTGACTTCTTGGGTGGGCAAAACACAAAACCTGCTGTCTCCAGCTCAGGACCACGAAGAAGGTTCATGGGTCTCCTGATTGTCCACTGATGAGAACTAGCTTTGAGAATATGGGATCAAATCTTCCTTTGTGGGAACAACTCCTGTATAGCCTGACTTGAATATCCACAGAATTGGGGGTGATGTATTCTGTATGATAACCCTCTTGGGGTAGTGCAGAAATCTTTAACTCTTACTTAATAGAATAACCCTTTCTTTTTTAATGACCTCTTTATACAACAGATAAAGTGATGCTTCTCGGAGAGGGTGAGGCTTAGCTAGGAGGGTAGAACACAGACTGTGGTTTACCATCCTTGTCCACCTGCCCTCCTCAACCTTAGGTCTGCATCTGAGACCCATCTATGAAACATGCTAACTTAGGACTTGGGAAAACATTCCCCAAGTCTTGATCTTGGGTTCCTCATCTGTGGGGATTCATTCATTCATTCAACCACGCTCTTAACCCCAGATATGTGCCAAGCACTACGCTGGGAATACTGTAATGCACAAAATGGACATTGGGGTGATAAGGCTTACTCAGGTGAGGGAGACACAGTCATGAAAACTAAGCCTATGAGAAAATGAGTGAAGGAGAGTTTTGCTGTCCTGAGAGAGGTGTGGTGTGGCAAGGGTGGGTGTGGAGGCAGACCTTGAGTGGTAAGGAACAGAGTCTCTCTCATAACAGTATAAACAAGGGGCAATGATACTATACCTTTTAACCTTACAGGTATTGATTGTGTAGCTAAGTGAGATAATTTGAGAGCTCTTTGGCTTCAGACACATGTAAAAACTGCTTCTCAAAAGTCACTTTCCAAAGGTAGTAGCCCCTTTTCTTACACAATCTAATGAGAACTGACCCTCACGAGATCCTAAACTTATCCTTTATAGCCTTAATTGTAGTTATTAGTTAATTTTATATTTAGCATCTGTTTTCTCTCTAAAGCTATAAGGATGGGGATTGTATCTGTCTTCATCTGTCTAACCCCAGCCCTGACTATAACTAAGTAGATGCTCGATAAATATTTACTGAATGAATCAATAAAGTGATTAGAGAGGACACTGAGATCTAATATGTGGTTTGGAAAATTATAGTATTCTGCAGATTTGGGAAATGTCTCATTTGGGGATTTAGAGGCCACTGAATCAACCTTATTTTATGCATGAGAAATAAAGACCCAGAGAGGGGAGGCAACCGGGCCAAGCCACATACTGGGTCACTGGCTCACTGTGTTATTGTTCTCTTAGTTCGTGGTTGTTTTCTTCATAGCTATGGCTGTTTTATCTGAAGTGAGATAAGCTCTTAGGATTGTCTCTTAAAGTATAAGTCTGTGCCTCTGTATAAGGACTCAGGTAAGCAGAGTAGCCACCCTTGGAAATCCCTCTCTCCTGGCCTGCGTCAATGCCTGGCACCCTGCCATTAGGGAAGCATCACATTGCATTCAGTTTTGTCCTCTACAACTGCCTGTTTGAGAAGGCATGTGTGATTGGGAGAGGTAGCCAAAACCCCATTTGGTAAAACATGTATCTAAGTGATCTGTTGCTTGGAATGTGAAATTAATATGAACATGAATGTTTGTTTAAAGAATGCTAGCACTGTAAAGAGAGCTATATACAGAAGGGATAGTTAACTGATGGGTAGAGAGGAGGTGTAGGGTATGTGAACTCAGTTGGATGCAGAGAGGATGCCACACAGACACAAAGAACCAAAGGGAAATGTTTGTAGAAATTAAGCATTGGCAAGCAACATGAGTTGCTGCAAGTTGCAGGTACTGCACTTCATGGAGGAAAAGGATGGCATAGATGAACCAGAGGCAGCTTGGTCAGTTTATTGTTGCACTCCCCAAATTGTTATTGAATGCTCCCAGGTGTCCAAGCCCTGTGCCAATGCTTGGAGTCTGGGCAGAGCAGAGAGAGATGGCAGTCCCTCCTCTCATGGTGCTTGTAAAGTGGATGGAGAGACAGCTATTAAGCAAGTAATCATGGTAAAAAAATGTATATATAAACTATGATAATTGTGCCAAAGGAATGGAACGTGATCCTGTGAGAACAAGTAATATGGAAACTCCCCAAGACTGTGTGCAATGGGGAAAGTGGAGGGGTAGGGGTGTGTGTGTGTGTATAGGGAGTGAGCAGCCTTTCCTGAGAAAATAACGTGAGCTAAAACCTAAAGGGTGAGCTGAAGCAACTAGATAGATGAAGGCATGAGGAAAAGCGAGAGTTCCACGTAGAGGGAACAGCATGTTAAAAAGCCATGAGTCAGAAGGAAGCAGGTAGCAGGAAACGGAGGAAAGTAAGGGAGCCAGGGGGTTAATTTCTGCAACACAAGGCTTGGAAGGGCAAGTAGGGATACAGACCTTGCTGATCCTAGAGGCTCAGTGCTACTGCTACTCAGAGTGGTCTTTGTATGGGGGCTGCAATTCATCGGTGAGTTATAGATCTGTGGGGAGCTAGGCACAGAATGGAGAGTAAGCTTTTAGTGAAACTTGACAGAACAACTTTGTCTGCTGAAGCTAGTATTTTGCATGTCTTTTAAATTCATTTTCAAGAAATTCATTGTTATTTTACAATTTTTCAATTGTTTTCAATGGATTAGAGTCAAGGAAACCTGGTCGTTTACTCTAGAATTTGGTCTTTATTTGGAAGCTGTGGAATGATTTTGAATAGGGGCATGACAAAGTCATATGCTCAGTTTTGCAAGACTGTTGTGGGCATAGCAGAAGGCCAGGAGGCAGCAAGGGGGCTAATCCAGGGAGCCTGGAGAGAGGAGGCTGCAGCTTAGGCCAGGGAGGTGGCTGAGAAGATGGAGAAACACAGACGGATTTAAGATTGGGCAGGACTGGAAACTAAGGCCTGAACTTCTTTGGCAGGAATTTTTGTCAAGGCAGACAAAAGAGAACAGGAAAGAGGACTTCATTTGGTGAGAGCCTGGTGGGTTGGTCGTAGAAAGTTTTATTGCTGGCAGTACAGAAGGTCCTACATTTCCCAGAAAGAAAAGTTCTCATTCCCTCAATGAGCAAGACAGCTGGGAGCACTTGTCTGGGTGGAGTCAGAAACAGGGAGCCACCCATGGCCCATCCACAAGTGCTGGGTGCTGGGCCAGAGAAGGGCACTGGGGAAGTTTGACCCTTGAAAGTGTTGGCTAGCTCTCTATATGTTGGCTAGCTCTCTTATATATGAACCTGCAGGTTCATATATAATGTGGTTAGTGCTTTCTGGGGCATGTGGAAGAGTGAAGAGCTCAGTAGACTGAGTTGCCATGGTAGGGGAAGACCATGTCCCAAAAAATAGGTTACTTTGTGTGAAGGGAGAATTCTACTCCAGTCTTTGCCAACAAAGCATCACCATTTTGACCTTTGTTTTTGATCCCAGGTGCGGTCTAGCAGTAGCCTAACCAGGTGTCAGGGATAGTTTGGCAGAGGAGAGACAGACATGGTGAGGTGCACCTGAGTGAGCTGTTACTGGTGTTATCTGGGCTCCTAAAGGGCTCTAGAAGACTGGCTTCTTTTAAATATTTCTCAGTTAAGTACTGGTCCTTTTGTGGATTCTGCTGCATTTGGGATATTTCATTTATCAGCCACATTGCTGCAATAAATCAAATTTGCTCTGGTCATACTCTTTACATAGTGGCAGTTGGAAAATGGATTCAGGTCTTTGTCAATTTAATCTCAGATCTGTTTTGCTGAAGGCGAAGCCAAGAGGGTGACAGAATCACAGGCCATTGTCACAATAGAAGGATGCTGGTCCTATCTGGTAGAAGTTGGAAGCAGTGGTTAGGTGGAAGGCATGACCCTCTGTCCACACTTCTCCTATTCACAATGCCTTTTACTCCTGTCAGGGCATGCAAATTTAATATGATAGAACTATATACTATCAGAGCATAAAGATATCTTAATAATTATCTATAACTTAGAAATGGCAAAAATAAGGCATCCTTGCCATTACTTTCTTTTCTCTTTCAGGCAGATGTCAAGAATCGATCCCCGTATTTTATGTAGCCTCAGAATCCTTCTCAACACACTGCTCCAAGCAGACACTACTGATCAGCTAGAATTAGTATGTAGTCTAAGGAGACTTATATTAGTTTCCTTGGACTGCTTTAATAAAGTACCACAAACTGAATGGCTTAAAGCAACAAACCTTTTTCCTTTCACAGTGCTGGCAACTAGAAGTTCAAAATTGAGGTGTCAGCAGGGCCGTGCCCTCTCCAAAAGGTCTAGGAAAGAATTCTTTCTTGCTTGTGAGTTTCTGGTGGTTGACATCAACCCTTGGTGTTCCTTGGCTTGTAGGTGCATCACTCCAGGCTCTGCCTCTGTCTTCATGTAGCCTCTTTCCCTATTTGTCTGTGCCCAAATTTGCTTAATTTTATTAGGATACCAGTCACAGGATTAGAATCCACCCTAGTTCAATTGAATAGAGACTCAAACATGCAGAAAATTTGTAAAGTCATACATGAAAATGATAATCTACATTTAGGATGCTGATGAACTCCAGGGAAGAAAAAGAGAGATTGAAATTGAGAAGACGTCCCCAGAGTGATTTGAATCTATTTGTAATCCATTACTGTGCCCAGCTTCCCACAGACCTGTAATTCACAGTAGGAGTGCAGCCCCACACACAGACCACTCTGAGTAGCACCAGGCCTCTAGGATCAGCAAGGTCTGCATCCCCGCTTGTCCTCCCAAGCCTTGTGTTGCAGAAATCCACCCTAGTTTACCCTCATCTTAACTTGATTACATTTGCACATTTATCTCAGGTGAACAGAAATTTTGGGGAGTATACTATTCAACCCAGTGTCAGACCTACAGCTATCCAGATCCCATTCTAAATTCCTATTTTGCAGATGAGAAATTTGAGGTTTAGAGAGAAAAAGGAATTTGCTGAAAATTACATGATTATTAACAATAGGTGCAAGATAGGACTTAGAATTCCAGACTGCCAGTCCAGTGTTTTTCTGGTCTATATCTGAATGAAGCATTAAAATAAAGACAGCTCCTCTTTCCCAGGAAAGACTTAAATAATCTAGTTTGATTATTTAAGTTTGGTTTCTTTCTGTGAATTTCTACCCTCAAGAGTAACCCAGCTGAGCAACAAAAGTGACGATTCTTGCTTTCAAGTTATGATGCATTCCATGAGACTGAATCTGAAAAGAGATTGTGGTAAAGTGAAGTCCTGACCTGCCATGTGCTGAGTGTTCCTAGCCTGGTTCCAAGCACCACTCTGGATGTACAGAGATAGATGCTCAACAGGTATTTGGTGAATTTGATGTGCAACACATGTTTGGTAAATAAAATTTTCATATATCATTTGCTTTTGCCTGCTTTGACACCGAAGAAACTTTGGAAAAATAAAGCTGATTTGGGAAAGGTAGAGAGAACTGGAAGTGTCTCTAGACAGACTGTTAAAGATACAGACCAGAAAGAAATGGGAAGTGGCAAAACTGGGGACTGCCTTTTCCTATTGCATTCACATCATGCTCATTCTGACTCTAGTTTCCAGGGAAGGAGGGAAGAGAGCAAACATAGAATACCTTTGCAGTGTTTCTCGGCTTGCATTATGCCAGGCATTGGGCTGGGTGCTTTACAAACACCCTTGATGTAATTCTCTTAACTTAGGTAGATGCTATTATGCCTACTTTATAGGTTAGGGAAAAGTAATTCATTTGTCCAAAGTCACACAGCTAATAAATCTTGGGGCCTGGACTGAAAGCAAATCTTTTCCAAACCCATTTTATTTTTAAAATTTATACCTAACTGGGTTGTGGGTATCACTTCTGTTTCAGGAGCAAGGCATGAGAAGCTCTATCTTTGCAAATAATTTGCTTTGGATAAAGCTATTTCTTTTGTAGAAGCATCACATGTCATCTGAACTTTAAAAACTATTTTTGTGTGTCCCTTAGAAATTCTCGTGAGATTTCCATCATACAGTCTTTAGATAGTGTGATCTTCACAATTACATGGTGGACCCTTAGGACCCTTAGGTGACTTAAAAGAAAAGCTTTACTGAGGTATAATTTACTTATTATAAAATTCATCCACTTTAAGTATGAAATTCAATGATTATTATTATATTACAGAATTATGCAACTGTCACCTAAGTTGAATTCCTTTGGTAACTTAGTTTGTACACCGAAACGGATCAATTATCCAAGAGGATAAGATAAATCATTGCAGATATAAGGAACGACATGAGTAAAGGTGTCAGGATGGGCACACAGAGATCATATGAAGAGGAATGGATAGTCCTATTTGGCTGGGTATAAAATGAGTAAAAAGATAGAAATAAATAATATCAGGGCAGGTTAATAACAATGAACAGATCATTTCCAGAGAGCTAGTTTGGTAGGAAGAAGGCACGGACTATTTGTTGTCCAAGGCAAAACTGGTGGAGAAAGAAAGGAGGGAGGGTTAGTGACAGTTCCTCTGCTTTTCTCTGTACTGTAGAGGGGACCCCAGTGGGGCCTCCAGGCCAGCTGGATGACAGCCAGTATGCCGAATGATGGATTTGCCAGATGAGTGAGTCATTAATTCCCTGAGGATATGTTATCTTGGCTTGCTCGTGGCTTTATCTGTGAATGAATGGGCTTTGTCTGACCAGAACTTTATTGTCTCTTAATTTTGTCACATATAGCCCATTCCTGCTGTTTATCTTCTGCCCCTTGTCTTCACCCTGTTTGTTCCCCTCTATCTCCTCCTGCCTCTGTCCTGGAGGTAAAATGGCAGTGGGCAATTCTCCTAGAGTGAATTTGGGTATTTGTCTGACAGTTTTATGTGAACAATCCTTTGCTGAATTGATTTTCACTGTACTAGCTTCTGCCTATCAGCTTTCGAACCCAGACAGTTGGCTTTGATAGATACTTTGCCACTCCATGATTTCTGCATTGGCCTTTTGGTGCTTCCTTTTTTCCCTGCATATAAGGACAAAGGCCACAGCCATCCTCAGCAGGTCACGAGCTTCAAGAAGGAAGAATTGTAATAGCAATTGTGAACTTCTTAGGCTTCCTCCAAAGGAAAGGGTGAGGTAAATGGAAGGCATTGTACAGTTATTATGTGATACCACATATATTAGTTTTTCTCTCCAAATCATTGCCTAGGGCTCTGTTTTGAAATTGGTTTTTACCCTCCTTGCTCTTATTGCAGCCTTCGATGCTCCCATTCCATATTTAACTTTTCTGCAATTCAGCACCTGCTCTGTTAGCACACTTCCCTTCCAGGCTTTTAGCGTGAGGCACCTGCATTTAGATCAGCCTAAGCTGTGGGGGATCAGGGTGCACTCACAGCCCAAACTTCTAGAACTTCCTCTCATTCCAAGGAGGGTGAGGGCCAAGGAACCTGGACCCCAGAAACACTGCTCCTCCTGCCTTATTTAGTGTAGTGATTGAGAGTATGAATTCTGGCTTGAGCCATAGCTCTGCCACTTACCTGCTGTGTGACCTCAGGCAATACCTTAAACTCTCTGTGCCTTAGTTCCCTTATGTGTAAAATGAAAGCCACAATAGCACCCACCTCATAGGGTTGTGAGAAAAACTAAATGAGTTAATCTACGTAAAGCACTCAGAGCAATGTCTGGCATATAATAAGTGCCATGAAAGTATTAGTAACGTTGATTTTCTTAGCTATTAATTCTTATTTCCTTTTAAGCATATTGGGATGGTGTCAGGAGGCCTGGATTGTGTTCCAGGCACAGTTGTTAAGTTGCCGTGTGACTCAGAGATGTCATTTCTCCAGAATTTGGCTTCCTCTTCAATTAAACGAGACTTACAGTCTCAGGCCCCTCCCTGCTCATTGCCCAGAGTTGCTCTGAGGATAAAATGACATAGCAGACATAAACAGGCTTTGTAAATATGAGAGAGCTGCCTGCAGAAATGGTGGTGAGATGTTCCATGTTCTGTGGAGGGATGACCTTGTGAAGGTATTTCTTGGAAGAGGTGGCTTGGTCTCAGGGAACAAGAGTCCTCCTTGGAAACAGTGAGATCCTGATTATTCTCAGCCCTTATTGGCTTAGCATTGTTTTGAGATGTCTTCTTTCTGGGGTCTCCTAGGAGAACAGTGGTGGTATTACCTCTCAGCATCAGCATTCTTAGTTGTAAACAACAGAAATCAGTGCTTGTTAATTTAAGCAGTAAAGTAGCAAAGGAGTTTATTAGATGGAGTTGGGTAGCTCACAGAGTGTCCTGGAGCACCAGAGAACCAGGAGGCTGTGGATCAGTGGCCAAAGTCACACAGCAGAACTGGTCCAGAAGGGATGCCACGGTAGCACTGCTGGGCACAGGCTCTGCAACTTATACTCACATAAGATAAGAGTGTTGTAGGGGGCACCCAAAACTGGAATTCATCATGGTCCAGCAATCTCTTAGCACAGCTACCCTCTGTGGGGAGGCTTGATTCTCCACCACCCCTGACTAGCTTTTCTTTTGGTTGGGAAACAGGACCACATAGAGCTTTGCATCTATCTCTTTTAAGCTCCACCACCAGAGGAAAGGACCACTTTCTTTTGGTTCCCATTCAAGGAAGGCAACCCAGAAGACAAAAGGATTGTCTCTGCTTGGCTGAGCTTTGGGCTAGTGCCCATTCTTGGACCAATCAGTACAGAGCTTGGTGGTGAAATGTCAGGATTGGCCCAGCTTGCTGCCACCGGAAGTTTAGCGCCCTGGGTGGAAGGATGCCGTTGGAATGGTGCAGAGGAGGATAGATTTCTCAGAGGTGGGGATGGGAGATGGGAAGGGCTGATCTCGGTGGTACTTTCACCATCAGGCGCTACAGGGGGTTTTACAGACTGCCTTTTTGTGCTTGTTTGTTTACGCCATGCGTAACAGACGCATGGACCAGGCCTTCATAATTCCATGGTAGCATTATCTCCCTGTCTCTACAGGGCTGTTTGATCACATCTCTCCTTGTATAAAAAAACCTTCATTACTTTCAAACTAGAGTCCACACTCCTTATTATAAACACTAAAGATTTAACCCCTTTCTTTTTTAAAAATTTGTTTTTTAATAATATATTTCAAGCATAAAGAATAATGACATGAGTACATATGTACCCCCTATGTAGCTTTAACAGATTTAACATTTTGCTGTATTTGTTTAATGCTTTTTAAATAAACAGTAATGGATTACAAATAGATTCAAATCACTCTGGGGACCTCTTCTCAATTTCATTCCCTCTTTTTCTTCCTTGGAGTTCATCACCATCCTAAATGTAGGTTATCATTGTCATGTATGCCTTTATGAATTTTCTGCATGTTCAAGTCTCTACTCAATGCGTAGTATTGCTTTGCATGTTGGTAAACTTTATAGAAATACTGCCCTACTCTACATATCCTTTTGCAGTCTCCCTTTTGCATTGAACATTATTTTTGAGATTTATTCACACTGGTATGTATAGATCTAGTATATATTCATTTTATCTGCTATATAGTGTTTTATTCATCTATCTCTGATTGATGTGTTTCTCTTTTTCTTTTTTCCCACCATAAGCCCTGCTGCAGTGAGCATTCTTGTGTAAACCTTGGGGAGTATACCCAAGAGTGGAATCACATCAGGGGGAAGGACAGGCAAAACAAAGTCATAGCCCAACAACTTCCTCACCATGCAGAGCTAGCAGGTGATTAAGCCCAGGAAATCCCCGGCAGGGCCGATCAAACAGGATTTAGCGGCTTGTGAAATGGGACTTTATTTCTTTAGATAATCCCTTGTGGGGGAGGGGGAGGGAGATCTGAGATCTGACTTCAGCATGATCTGGAGGTAGGCGAGCCCAGACTACTTAAAATATTTGCTGATCACAGAGATGGGCCTTTTGAGTGATAAGAGAATGGTAGAGTGTACCTTCACTCCCCTTTCTCTCCTGCCACAAATGGCATTTACTCCGCTTTGGAAAAATGCAGGGGTAAGAAAAGGCATAGAGTTTGGAGTCAGAGAGAGCCAAGTTTGTGTCTCTGTATCTGCCGTTTACCAGTTGTGTGACCATGTTAATTACTTATATACTCTGAACCTCAATTTTCTTACCAGTGAAGTGAATCCCACTGATGTCCTCTGCTTTCAGCCTCAGTGTAGCCACTGCCCTGAGTTGTCTGGATTGGGCTGTAGCCAGAAACCTCAGGTCCACCATGCCATGGTTCCTTGAGTCAAGTCCTGTTGGCTATAGAACTTCAGGTGAGCTCTGAACATTGATGTTTCCTCTTCACCCAGGATGTACTGCATCTGCAAAGCACTCTGACTGCCTGCTAGGGCCTGAGCCTGTCTTGGAACTCTGTATGCATGACTATAAACCCAGCTAATACTTACCAGGCCTCTTCTTGGTGGGACTTGACCCTAATTCTTATCTATTCCTTCCCTCTGGCCCTGACAGTGGATGTGGAATTTCCAAGAACTCATATTTGTATCATCATGACCCTCATATAGGCAGCTCCACTTGTGGAGCCCTTGCTGTAAACCTGATGGTGAGCTCAGCCCTCTACATGTGTTTACATTGAGGTTGTGTAGGAAGGGTTGAGAGCACACTTCACTTTTTGGAGCCAGATACATTCGGTTTCAAAATGTGAGCTTCCTTACCTTTTTTTTTTTTTTTTTTAAGATAGTATGTTTCTGGATGACTAGATAAATTTTTAAAAAGATAATAAAACTTTTCTCCTGGGGTTATCATAAATAGTAAAAATGTCATAAGAGTAATGCTTTTAGTATAGTGTCCAGCTCACAGTCAGCACTCAATAAATTACAGGTCGACATGCTGTAATAGGTTGAAGGCTACATGTAGAAGTGAGATAGCCAGAGTGATGAAAGACATGGGCTCTGCAACCAGATGGCCTGAGTTTATATTCTGAACCCTCCACTTCTATGATACAGCCCTGGGCAGGTGATCGAACCTCTCTATGCTTCAGCTCATTCATCCCCCAAAGGAGGATAATCATACCAAACTCACAGGTCTTCGACTGTGAGAAACAGATGATGTGACCTGTATGAAGCAGTGGGAACAGTGCCTGGCACACAGGAAATATTCAATGCATTTTAAATATATGTGTATGCATAAATGTATAGGCATATATGCCATGAACTCAGGTTACAAGAAGATAACGTTATTTTCCTAAAACTGAATCTACTTTCCTTCCTGAAGTCTATTCCACCGGAAGGCAGAGCATGGATTCTCATTACTGCCAGAGGAACTCAGTCATTTCAGTTATTTGGGACTTACAGGCTTAAACTCAGACAAATTCAGGATTTCCCTCTTTCCTTCTATTCCCTGGAGTTGATATGGCAAGGTGGCAGTGTCCTCAGACAGGCATACTTGCCACGACCTGGGCTTTGTCATCAGCACCCGTGGTGCTTGGCTGGTAGGACCAAGCTGGGCTATCACTTGGTCCTGTCTGTCTTTCACTGCATGTGGCTTTCTCATTTCCACTGCCCTCAGAATGGCATAGAGGTTGATATGAGCGGTTTTCTGTCCTCAGAACTCCAGATATAAATTGGAAGATGAGAAGGGTGGTAAGGAAAGGGGCATAGGGCCCGTTATTAGTGTCTGAAGTCTTTCCTTTTCTTTCCATGGCTTTCTCTCCACTAAGCTGGGAGAACATTGTAACTTAGTGGTAGGGTGGAGCGTGTGTGTGCTGATTTGCATTCTTCCTAGTCTTTCCTGTATTGTTCTTGAAACAAGGCTAAAAGTGAGGAAATTTTGCTGTCATTTTTTCCTGAGTTTTGTTGTTGTTGTTGTTGTTGTTGTTATACTTCTCATTTTCAGAAGTCTTCAAATGTTTTCACCTAGATCTTGGACTTAGGGGATTGAAGGGGAAAAACACATCACAGTATTTTACTCACTGTTCCACCTGGAATATAGTTTCACAAGCTGGCTAACTAAGCACTGCCACTGTTTCCCCCATCATCCAGAAGAAGAAACAAACTCAGAAGTTGAGTAACTTGCTTACAGTCATCTAGGGAGAAAGGAGTGACTTAAAACCAGGTATGTGAGGCTTCAAATACATGCTTCACAACCTCTTTCTATGTAATGAGCCACCTGAGACAACAGCATCACTTCCCCACTGACTGTAGGCATTGCCAGCCTCCTAATCTTCATCAGCCATAACCTGCTAGGAGGCCCACTCCACTCCCTCATCAGGGATTGGCTGAGCCATCCCTGAAGCTGCACAATGTGCTGATCACTGAACATTGGATGGTCCAACCACCCTGTAGCAGAACAGCATTGATAATAATGTGTCTTCTCTCCTTTTGTCTCGTTCAGTCCCAGATTTCTCTGTTTCCTACTTGACGTGTGCATACTAACCACTCGGAAACACATGATTTATGTATTAGGTTGATGCAAAAGTAATTGTGGTTTTTTCCATTATTTTTAATAGCAAAAACTGCAATTACTTTTACACCAACCCTAATAAATCTCTGTTAATAGTGAATGAATGTGTATCAAAGGGTTAAAGGCCTATAAAGGGACTGGCTCTTAGTCCTCTTGGTCTGTGGTGCAACAGGGCTTCTGAGCTCTGCTTGTCCTAGCGGTCAGATTCATGGCAGGGACTTCTGCAGTGATCTCAGCCATACATGCTGCCTCTTCTGTGTGACCCAGAACAGAGCTCAGAGTGAGGTTGTATTGATTTCATGAGAAGCTGGGCCTGCATCTTTTCTTTCACTCTAGGTTTGTTGGCTCCTGCCTGTAAGATGGCTGAAGGCCATTGTTTTTGGGTGGAGGATTAATTAGAATAGATTTCTTTGACTTGGGATGCCAATAAAACCTGTGGTCTCCAGCTATTGATTTATGATGCTGTGCAGGAAGTGTGGGTCCCAGAACAGGCCCCAAGAAAGTAGTGGTGTCAGGCATTTTGATGCTCGGGTGGTTAATTGTGGCAAACTGGAAAAGAATAAGAATGCATTGGAGCTTTGGGGGGTACCATGGGGGAAGGGAGATTGGTACAAGGGCCACCATGATTCAGTGAATGAAAAGAGAATCTCATTTCCTGTGAATGATGTGACTGAGAGATTGAAAGGGACATTTGTGAACTTTGGAGACCAAGATGATTGTGAGCAAATTAATAGCTAGATATCTGAGACGTTTGTTCTTATGCAGATAATCGAGTTCTGAAGAGAGAGGTCACTGGTCCTTCAACTTCCCCATCGTCTCAGAGTCCAAGTTATGATAAAGTTCTAACTCTTATTTCCCAGATGACCTCTCAGTTTAATTCAATTCAAGAAGCATTTATTAGTACCTACTGTGGTGCTGGGAGGGAAGAGGGTATAAGAAAGCAAAAGACTTGCTCTGTTCTCTTAAGGAGTTTGTCACACATGGGGGTGACATTTTCAAACCTGTGATTAGAATACAAAGTGGACTCTTGGGGGGATGAGGGTGGTGTAGGAGGAGATATTTAGACTGAGAGTAAATGACAACTTTTCATGATGGGTGGCATTTGAGCACAGTTTCAAGCACAGTGGCATGTGGCAAGGGGTTCCATACAAAGGAATCATCATCACAAAGAGGGTGTGCTTAGGACTTACTTGGGCCCTTTCCTTGGGTACTACATTAACTGGAGCTTAGGTAGATGTAATAAAAATAAGGTCAAAATATAAGTGTGGCCAAATCATGGAGAAACTGAAGAGCAGACTAGGGAGTTGAGGATTTGATTCTGTAAGTAGCAGGGAGCTATTGAAAGTCTTTGAGGAGGGGAGGGCCATGATTGATCAGACAGCCATTCAGGAAGCATGGTCCTGCAACCTGTGCCAATGGGATCAAAGCAGCAATGGAGGGGCAAAAGATGCCACTGAAGAGGTTACCACCACAGTCAGGAGAGAAGAAGATAGATACGTTAGGGGAGGTAGGGCAGGAAGGAGACCAAGGATGTGGACTCTCAATCCTCAGTTTTCTCATCAGTAACATGGGGGATCTATTTTTGTTTCTAGGGTTTGAAGACTGGAGGACTTAGGGGATGAAAGGAAAGGATGCATCAGAAATTTTTATTAGGTTTGCAGCCTGAGCATCATCTTTCTTAATCTCTTTTTTTCTTATGATGCCTTTTTTTTTTTTTTTTTTAACCTGGGAAGTTGGTGGCTATTAATAGAGTATATCTGGGACCTCAGTGTGTATGAATGAGTGGCCAGTTTGCAGGCACAAGATTAACAAGGTACTGTCTTCCTGCCTAAATACTTGGCTTAGGAGTTGTAGAGAAGCCAGGCGGTGTGAGAGCAAGAGGAGGACATGTGGACAGAGCACCAGGAGGCTCTGCCTCAGACTACTGGCTAGTGATAAACAAGTCCTCCTCCTTCCTGACCCTCTGTCCCCAATTTGTATTTAGTGATAACTTCCTGGCCTCAGGAGTCTTCTGTAAGGATGAAAAGAGATTGTGCTGTCTTTTTAAAAGATAAAATACTAAAACTGCAATTAGTTATTATAGCCCTTTTGGGAAGCAGCATGATGGAGCCACTGAAGAGCACTGGCTCTGGAGTCCGGCAGCCTGGGTCTCCATTATTTACCAGCTGTGTGATGATAGGTAACGTAAATTCTCTGTGCTTCAATTTTCTCCTCAGTTAACACGAATGTAGTAATAGTCATCTGTTAGGTATGATGTGAGGAGGACTCACACAGTGCCTGGCATGCTTGTTGCTGGATAAATGTTTGCAATGACGAGAATGATGCTGCCACTGCACTGCCAATGATGGGCTCTCTGAATACTAGTGTGCCTTTGATACCCATAAACCCAGCAAAACTATGCTGCTCCCATCTTTCCTTCCAGCTACCTGCCTCAATTGCTATTCAAGGTGGGCATCTCATTGCATCACAGAACATCATAGCAGTTAAGCAAGGAGGTTTCTCTAGTCTAATACTTTATCTGTTATTTCAACTACTGATGAGAAGGAATCTTACCTCCTGGTTACAGGGAATGCTCTACCTCTATAGACAGCCAAGTCCATGTATAGATAGCTTTGAAGGTTAAAGTGCAAATCTAGTTACTGATCTCTTCCTTTTTTGTTTGTGTGTATTTGCATGTATGTGTAAAACACACCCAAAAGAATGACTTCCAGATACTCTTACTAATTCAAGAAGTGAGTCCTTAATAAAACATTGACTGTTGAAAAGGGAACAGTGGTAGAAAAAATAGTAAGATACATACTCAAGATTTGGAAACGTAGAGAAAGAAGTAAAATCAATTGAGAACAACCACCACATCTATAATGAGCTTCCCCCTCCCCGCCAGCCCACCCTTACCTGAGGGGACTTACAAATGTAATGAGAAGAAATGGACTTTTTGCTGTAGGCAGGGTTTGGATTAGACATTCAAGAGCTTCCTGCCTGGGAAGTGATCAGGGGATGTCCAGGCTTCTCTGGATTGTTCACATGTCTTCCCTGGATGTGCCAGGAGGTGCTTTCATACCAGGAACTTACTAATTGCAAGAAGGAGAGGAAGGAGAAGGAGAGGAGAGTCTATTAAAATCCACTCTGTTAAGAAGTTCAATAGTGAGGCCAGCATTCAGAATGACTCATGCCCTGTCTGACTTCTTGACAGCTAGAGGTGCTTGGCTGGCTTGGGTTTCCCAGCTGCCCTGTGCTCAGAAGGCATTCAGGGGAGGCCTCCAACTGGCTTTAAGATTGATCTGGTTAGCACCAATATCACCTACTATGGGTTGTGAAAACTCTTTGGTCATAAAAGTAATAGCAATACAGTAAAAACCTTGGCTATCTAAGAGGCCTCAGGAAATGAAGCATTTTGGATAGTGGAATTTTCCATGAAACTGAGGATTTTTCCATTTAAGTAGAGGCTATTATTTTTGTATTTTAGATGGATTGAATCAATACAACATTTCTTGTTTGCTTGGAGACAACAAACAAATGGTAGTTATTGTTCTATGTCATTAATATAGTAGCTCCCTAGGGGATTAATGAACCACACAGTTTACCCCAAGACTAAATGCTGAAACCTTTGTGCCTGTTGAGATCTTCCATCTGCTTTTTAGTTTTTCTTACCCTCCTTGCTACAAGACATCTTTGCCTCTCATTTCTTGCTAATCTCAGTGCATCTGCCTCAAATGGTTTCTATTTTTTCTCTTAATTTATCTCTCTTGTCTTCATTTTAGTATTATAAAGTACCATTGATCTTGCAAATCGTTGTTGTAACTGGTATCAGATCATTCAAGGTAGAGGCTCTCTATATTAATTTATTTGTTTAATAAACGAGTATTGGGCATCTACTCTGTAGTAGGCAGCATGATAAGTGCCAAAGATTCAATGATGAAAAACTGAGATGACAGAACCTGCTTATTGTTACAATCTGGCATCTGGCTTCTAAAGGGTGTGTTGGCTCAACCCTTTATACAGGTCCCTGTTTCTCACTATATTCTAGCCTAGTGGTTCTCATATTTGAATGTGCCTCAGAATAACTTGGAAGGCTTGTTACACACACACTGCTGGGCTCCACTCCTGGAGTTTCTGGTTCTTGGGCGAGAAGGTGAGAATGTGCATCTCTACTAAATTCCCATGTCATGGCCTGGGACTATACTTGGAGCGACACTTCCTTTGCCACATGACCTTCCCTTTGTTGTTCGAATGTCAGTCTTGTTTCTACTTCAAGGCATTTGCATTGAGGCACTTAGCAGATGTGTACCCTCTGTCTGATCTTGGCCTGGCTGCCTCTTGTCATCACGTTTTTAGGGAGGCCTCCCCTGAGCATCCTTGTTTATGTTGCTGTAGTCTTCCCAGGCACTCAATGTCACTGCACTTGGTTTTGTTCCCTTCTTGGGCCTTTGTCACTCTTTGAAATTATCTTTATAGGTTTGTCTCAGGGGTGGCTGTGATTGAAGAGATACCAACAGACCCAGGCAAAGAATGCACATTTCTTTAATGCAATTAAAAGAAGTAAGAGTTTAAGTGCATGAAGACAGCTACACAAAGGAGAGGGCAGAGCAGCATTTTTTTCACTGGAAGTCCCAGCCCTTCAAGTCCCCGTGGCTAGTTGTGTCAGCTGACTGAGGCAGAGATCCCCTAAGTCTCCTGAGCAGCCGCAACTCATCCATTCTCAGGGTCTTTATACACCCCAGTCTCCTGTTTACTGATCTGCAGACACAGAGGAGTGTTTGTTGCAAGGTCAGTTTCCCAGGTGAAAGGTCTCCCAAGCAGGATGGAACTTCAGACGTTCCTGAGTCTTATATTTTTATTTATCTGTATGATCTATCTTATTTTACTTGATAGCTGTCTCTTCTCCCACTAGCATATAAGCACCACAAGAGCAGAGGCATGTCTGTGTCCTCTTCCAGCATTTTCTGAGCACCTAGACAGGACCTGGCAGAGAATGGACACTTAATATATATAAGCTCCCTTCTCCTTCCCTCACCTAATAGCAAAGTAAGTATGTGCCTCTTGAATGTAATTTATTTCTTTCAGGGAACTGAACAAGACACATTCTCAAAGAAAGCCTCTTCTGTTACCCTGCAGCTCGTTTCAGAGCATGCTGAAGAAGGAGAAAGGCAAATACGATTGAGAGGAAATGTTTTTCCCTCTGTATCTTAATGTGGCAAGAGCTCTTGGGCAAGACACCGTCTGTTCATGTTCAGCTTTCTTTTCCCTTCCTCTCATTTCTCCTGTTCTTGTGTCGCTCTGACTTCAGAGCCATAATAACAAACCTATTACTGCAATAAGATGCCAGAAGGGGAAAATGAGACTAAGTTACTGAGGAAGAAAGAGACGCAGCACCAACCCCGAGCCTTTCCAAAGAGTCTGCAGGCTGTTGAATAAGGCATGTCGGTTTAATTGCTTCTTTTCTCCCTTGGTATGGTATAGATGCGTCTGTTCTTTTTCTCTCTTTGTTCTCTATTAGGTTCACAAATTATTTTGCCATAAGATACTAATAGCGTCTGCAAAGAGGCAGTGTAATTCTGGAGTGGCCATTCCTTGGGTTTCTCTCCCTGCCCCCACTGCTCCTTATTTTAACTGTTTCTCCAGCCAGATGAGAAGCTCTTTGAAGACAGGAACTACATCTTGCTGAAAGTTACCTGATGATTCTGTTGCTCACAGAAGCATGCACAAGGTTGCACTCTACAGGCATCTGAAAATTCTCGTAGAAGCAAAGTCTCTATTTCTTTTCCTAGCCCCGTCTCTTCCCACTTTGTGGTTGACTTAACCAAGGGAGATACTGAGTGAATGCTGACTTGTTTTCTGCTTTTCCCAAGGAAGGCTGACAGGTAAGTGCCAGCATTATGATGGTTTATATGTTTATACAAATATGATTATTGCAAACCCTGCTAGGTGTTAGGCTCTGTGCTAGGCATGGGGAATGTAATAGTGATCAAGACAGATAGGACCTTACTTTCTTGAGCCTATTTTCCAAAAGCAAGTTAGTTAACACAGATTGTAATCAAAACTATAAAGATAAAATAAGGGGCCAGGCGCGGTGGTTCACACCTGTAATCCCAACACTTTGGGAGGCTGAGGCAGGTGGAACACTTGAGGTCAGGAGTTTGAGACCAGCCTGGCCAATATAGTGAAGCCCCATCTCTACTAAAAATACAAAAATCAGCTGGGTGTGGTGGCATGCACCTGTAATCCCAGCTACTCAGAGGATCACTTGAACCTGGGAGAAGGAGGTTGCAGTGAGCTGAGATCACACCACTGCACTCCAGCCTGGGTGACAGAGTGAGACTCTGTCTCAAAACAAAACAAAACAAAACAAAAATCAAGGTGATCAGAATAGTGGATAATGAGAGAGATAACCTTCTTTCCATGGAATGGTAAGGGAAGGACTCTGGGAAAGTCATCTGAGACTCTGAAAGTTAATCTGGGACCTAAAAATTGAGAATCAGTCAGTTCTATTGAAGAATAAGAGGATAAGCACATGCAAATATACTAAGGTGAGCAAAGTCCTATTGAGGAACTAAAAGAGGCTTAGTTTGGGAGAGGGAGAAAACGGCATCAATCCAGGCTAGAGGAGCAAGCAAGGACTAGATCATGAGTTGGATATTCATTTTGTTTAAATCCAACATCCTGTTCTGTTGCTCCTTTTGTCATTTAGAGCATGAAGAAGCCACAGATTAATTCTCAAACTTTCATGTACATCGGTCTCTCCCAGGGAGCTTATAAAAGTGCAATACTTGCTCAGAGCTTCTGATACAGTAGCCATAATAAGCACAGGTTCTTTCTGTTGGAAGTCACAGAAATTCAACTAAAATCAACTTAAGCAAAACCAAAACAGAAGTAATGACTTCTGTATTTGGGAATCAAAGAGGGGGTGTTAGCTTCAGGCATGACTCCATCTAGCAGTTAAAATAATATCATGAAATCGCCCGCTCTCTTTTTAAAAAAGTTGTTCTAATTTGTTTATTGGCTTCATCCTTAGGAATGCTTTTTCCACATGGTAGTAAAAATAGGCATCAGAAGTCCAGGCTTATATTATCCTTACAGGTAGTGATCGCAGAGGAAAGGGTGCTATGTTCTCTTTTTCATTTCCACGTTAACCCCTCTAATGGATTTGGATTGGCCCTGCTTGGGTCAAATTCCCACAGTGAAAGTGTCCAAAGAGACGATGTACGTAAGTTGGCTGCCTAAGCAGAGGAAGTAGGGCCACTTGAGTGATAGAATCACCAGATTCGCATGGCATAGGGAAAGGATAATTTCCATAAAGAAGAAATGTTCAAACAGGAAAGACCAAAAGTAGCAGATATTCCCCACAAAAGGCTTGGGCAGGGCAGAATTGTGACCTCCTAACACTAGCACCATGACTCCTTTATGTTGCTAAATAACAGACAATGCTTTGAAAAGCATTGCCAGAGATCACTTTGCAGATTGAGAAACTGAAACTGAGTTCATAGAGAATGGGAATTCACCACAATGACAGAAAAGAATGCTATGAAAATTGTTAAAAGACCTACAAGAGTCTCATAGTCATTGTCTTGGTTTCTAGGTCTCTTTCTTGAATGTTAGTAATGTTATACATGGTGGGTTCCCACCCCACTCTTTATTATATACAGAAAGCAGAAGTCAACTTGCTTATTTTTACAAAGAGAAGATAACTCATTTGAAAGATATGATTTGTCAAATAGTTCAGAAAATTCTGCTGAAATTTTAGTTAAAATTGCACTGAAAAATAAGGGGAAAATAAACATTTCAAATGTGAAATATCTGATTGATGACTATAATGCTCTCTTTCTTGGTCTTCTTTTATGCCATTCAGTGAATTTAAAAATATGGTGTTATACATTATTGCTTCATAGTAACTAGCTATTGTATTATTATTTTTACTATTATGAATGAATGTCTGTTTTCTATTGGTTATTGCTGGTGTAGACACATATTACTGCATTTTATATGTTTATCTGAAATCTGGTCACCCTACTGAATTCTATTATTCTATTAGTTTGTTTCCTGATTCTGTTGGTTTTTTTAGATAGATAATTATATCATCTGCTATTATGAAAGTTTTATTTCTTTTCTCCTAATAGTATGCTTTTATTTTTCTTGTCTTACTAAATTGGGCATAGCTTTCAGTATTATTTTGAATGGTACTGGTGATAGGTGAAATCTTGGCTTATTCTTGATGTGAAGATTTGAAGACAATATATAGGATTTTCATTAAGTAGGATATTATATTGGATATAAGTTAATAGAATATAGCCTTTATCAGTGGAAGCTCTTTCATCTGTCAGTTTTTCAAAAGGTTTTTATAATTAAATAGATATTAAATTTTATAAAATGTTTTTAAAAAAACCGTTGAGATAACAATGTGATTTTTATCCTTGCATCCATGATTGTGTAGAATTACATGGTTAGTTTTTTCTAATGTTAAACCATCCAACAATTGCCTTTTTTGAATAAATCCTACTTAATCATAATGGATTGTCTGAAAAATTATTTAAAGCTAACATTTTTATTTGGGGCTTTTATATGTGTTTGAATGGATAGATATATAATTCTCTTTCACTTGTAATGTTATTTCTCAGTTTTTATGTAAAGTTTATATAAGCCACCTAAAAATTAATTGAAAATATTTTCCTCTTTTTTTTCTTTTACAGTTTGTACAGCAAGGGATTATTATCTCTTCCTGGAAAGTTTATTAGAACTCTTTTGTAGAATTATCTGAACCTAAGCCTTTTTTTTTTTTTTTTGAGAGAGCAAAGGACTTTCATTATTATCTTAAATCTTTAAATGTTTAATTTGATTATTTAATATTTTATATTTTTTTCTTGTACCAATTTTAGTATACATATGCATTTTTAAATTTTGTATTTCATTTAGATTTTCTGATTTTATGTATGGCTTATAATTTTGGAATTAAAAATTCTATTTGACCTGTTCTAAATTTGTGGTTCAAAAAATTTACATACTGTCTTTAAAATGTCTTAACCTACCATTTCAGAGGTTTTCTCACATTACTATTTTCAAATACCCATATTTTAGATTTTTTAAATTTTTGTAATTTTTTTTCTTTACTTTATTACTTTCTATATTTAAAAATATATCCATCCTACTTTTTTGGTATATCTGATATTCTTTTTTATTTTCTTGAGTTGAATACTTAGCTTGCTTACTTTTAATTATTATTGCTTTCTGTTAATTACATTTAAAATTATAAATTTTTCTTCTAGTGCAGCTTTGGCCATTTTCTACAATTATCAATGTGTATTGATTTCATTGTTTTGGATAAAAAAGTGTTTTATAATTTCACTCATAAATTTCTCTTTAACTCAAGGATTATTCAGTAGCATTGTTTTTGTTTTAGTTTGTAGACATATGTAACTTTTAAGTTATAATTAAAATTATTAATTTTATTCTACTGTGATCAGACTCTGTAAGATGTTGATTCTTTAGGATATGTTGAGCCTTCCTTTGTGTCTTTTTTTTTTGTAAATTTCCCATGAATGCCTGAAGCATCAATGTACTTCATTTGATAGGTACAAACTTTCATATATGTTTACTAGGTCTAGCTCATTAATTGCATTAAGAAAATCTTCTATATCTTTATTTATTGTTTACTAGATCTATCAGTTTCTGAGAGGGGTGTATAAAAATTTCTTATTTCTCAATATAGTTCTGTACACTCCAACAATTAAATATCAAGTCCAGTTTTCAAACTTTCTTTTTTTTAAGCAGCAGAATCATTTTGTCACATAAAATCTTGTCCAAGATTCCAGTTCAAAAATAGATGAAAGCAGATCTATCCTCGTTGAAAGGAGGGAGGGTTGTGGGGACTGTATCCCTTCCTTAGTCACCTACAACCTTCCCCCAAACCCTGCAAAACTCCGGTACTATAGGGAACAGGGTTTGAAAACCATTGGGAAAGAGATGGGAGAACCAGACTTAAAGTCAACCCCATTTCTGTTTTTAATTGGTGTTGTCTCTTTAAACAGATTATTCTTCTTCTCCATAAAATGAGAGGGTTGAGGCAGATGCTTTTTTGAAATCTTCTCCAGATATGAAGTTCTATCATTCTAAATATTTATTGAGTGCCAACTAAATGCCCTAAATGCACTAAAATAATATGAACTCATATATTTTACCACCAAAAAACCCTACAATATGTCAATTGCTTTTCCTCCGTTATCTCATTTGATCTTCAGATCAGCAGGGAAAAGTGGGCGAATCCTTACATAGAGATCTGTTTCCAATTCATTGGAAATGGTCATTAGAAGACAGACAAGAATCTTAGTAGTTAAGACTATGTGGTTTGAAGTCAGGATTCAAATCTTATCCCTGTGACTTACTAGCCATGGGTCCTTAGGCAAGCTACTTAACTACTCTGAGGCTGAGACCCTTTTTCCTCTGTAAAATGGTGGTGGTAATGTGTCTAGTACTGTGGCTGGTACACTGTAGGTGGTCAATAAGTATTAAGGTGTCTTCCATCACAAGAACAGAAAACCAAACACCGCATGTTCTCACTCATAGGTGGGAACTGAACAATGAGATCACCTGGACTCGGGAAGGGGAACATCACACACCGGGGCCTATCATGGGGAGGGGGGAGGGGAGAGGGATTGCACTGGGAGTTATACCTGATGTAAATGACGAGTTGATGGGTGCTGACGAGTTGATGGGTGTAGCACACCAACATGGCACAAGTATACATATGTAACAAACCTGCACGTTATGCACATGTACCCTAGAACTTAAAGTATAATAATAATAAATTAAAAAAAAAAAAAAGAAGTAGAGATTCTAGGGTAGGAGACGGAAACAACAGATGGAAAACACACTGTGGAAGAATGCTGCACTTGAACATCAATAGAAGTGACAGTTGGTGCTTTCTGACTTCCAAGCTAGATGTGTAAATCTCAGACATGTTTTTCCTGGGACCTCTGGCCTTAATGTGTCTGGACCTCCCTTGGCTCCAAGGCCTCTGTTTTGACTGCCAAGAGAAATGGCACAGAAACTCTAGAAGCCCTGACTCGGAGTCTCTCTGTGGGTCTGCTCACGGCACAGCACTGCATAGGTTCATTATACAGTCACGAGAAGACTTTGGGTAATATGCTGACCTCGTTATAATTAATGGATAGTGGGGTAATGGGTCTGTGTGACTCATTAGATAGAGAAAAGAGATCCATCTCTTCTCATTTTGTTTAATTGAAACTCTAAAACATTTATTACTTTGGGCACATGATAGTAACTGGATTTTTAAATATCAAAGTGATGATTTTAGCTGTTCCCCAAAGGGAAAACAGGATTGGAGGGGTCAAAGCAATAAAAAGGGAGACCCTGAAAGGGCAGAGAAAGGAAATTTGGAGGATTATGGTTTGTTTGGGTAAATGACTTGGGAAGGAACTTGTGTTCCTTCACCTCCTGGGGCCACAATTTACTCATGGTGAGATGAGGAGATTGAAAATGCTACCATCACAGCGACCCCCTGCACCCCCACCATCATAGTTGCTGAGAACTCGTTAGGAGCGACACTAAGCCAAGCACTTCATGTGCATTGCTTATTTGATCTTCATGCATGGTATAGGTACTATGCTTACTACCAATTAACTGAGGAAGAAGTAGAGATTTAAAGACGTTGAATCACTCACCCGAAGCCACCCAGGAAGTAAAGAGTGACGTTGGGATTTGAACTTTGGTCCGTGTAACTCCAGAACTCTTGTTCTTCCCCCATGCATCATATCTCCCTTAATTATTCTTCCTGTTTAAATGTTCTGTGAGTTCTGTGAGCAGAGGGCTGTTCTTGTGCCCATAGGAGGCTGTCCTCTATTCCCTGAAAATTTACATTCCATGGTACCTCTTTGAGGGGGTGAAATTTAGAGGTAGGAAGAAGGTATTAGCTAACATTTTGTTAGAATTTCTTCCAGGCTCATTTGCTCCATTCCCACCTTTTTTTTTTTTTTTTTTTTTTGGTCATAGTTGAGAGTATTTACATATGATGTTGTGTCCTTTTTATTTCCTCCCTAACTTAGGAATGTTAGCATTTCTGCAAGTTCTTAAAATTACTCAGAATCATAATTTTTAATTTCTGTAAAGTGCTCAATCATATGAGGGGCTTATTACTTACCTAATCCATCCCTTACTGTTATACATTGAAGTTATACCAATTTGTCATTATTATAAATGATAGTATGAACACCTTTGGGCATAAAGCTTAAAAAAGTTTAGATTATTTCTTTGGGATTGACATCTCTATTTAAATCTTCTTTCTGATTGTAAATATTATACAAAGATACTTTAGAAGTTTTTAGAGGGAGGAGGAATTTAAAGAGGGAACTAATAACAGTTGTTATTATTGTTATTATCAGGTAACATTTATACAGGGCTTTCTGGCTACTACCTGGAACTAAATGATGTTCTAAACATGTCATATAAACATCTAAATGATTGTTCTAAATATCTTATATGAATTAACTAATTCCCACAATAACTATGTGAGATACATACATGATTATTTTTGGTATATCTTGATTATTTCCTTAGGAAATTGTTTAAAAAATATATGAACATTTTTAAGGTTCTCATACCTTTCACCAAACTGCTATTCAGAGATGTGGTAGCTATTTCTTCTCACACCATCAGAGTTAAAGAGTGTTCTTCTCTCTACACACTTACTAGCATCGTATTTTATTATTTTAAAAAGTGTTTGAGTCCTGAGTGCTTTCTGTTGCATCATACTACATCCTAAGGATCTCTGAAGCTTTATTACTAATCTGTCATAAGTTTCCAACTGGTCAAACATAATAGCTGCATGTGGTAGCTACTAAAGTGTCCTGAAGCTGAGTAGAGGAAAAGAGCACGGTGCCAGGAAGCAAATACCAATGCACACATCTGTGATGTAACATTAAGATCTCAGAAGTACAGGAGTCTCCATGTGACTGCTCCTCCAGGGGTGAGTCTCAAAAAACTCTAAGGGGATGAGAAACTCATACATTAGGTAGAAAAAGATAAAAGTGGTAGGCAAAGGAATTTTACATTTAAGATTCAAGGAAAATGACATAAACGTTCAACTCAGAAAATAAAAACTTATACTAAACTGTAACAGCAAAGAAATTCTCTCTGGATCCCATGGAACCTTGCAGACTCTGACACAAGGAGGAAATATGTGATTCAAAAAGGCATAGTCTGTTAGGTCAATGTGATGTCCTAAAATTCCCAATATCCATAAAGGACAGAGTGTGATCCTTGAAATCTTGTAGTTATTTAAGGTACTTCCCTATACTTTGATCAAAGATAACAGATCTCTCTTTCTCCCTGCTTCCTCCTTCTTTCTTTTTGCTTCTTCCTTCTTTCCCTTCCTTCTAGCTTTATGGATTTGATATGTTTTGGCTGTGTCCTCACCTAAATCTCATCTTGACTTGTAGTTCCCATAATTCCCACATGTCGTGGGGAAGGACCAGGTGGAGATAATTGAATCATGGTTGGGAGCTTTCCCCCATCCTGTTCTCATGATAGTGAGTTAGTTCTCAAGAGATCTGATGGCTTTATAAGAGGCTTCCCTCTTTGCTCAGTTTTCATTCTCCTTCCTGCCAACATGTGAAGAAGCCTATGTTTGCTTCCCCTTCTGCCATGATTGTAAGTTTCCTGAGGCCTCCCCAGCCATGCTGAACTATGAGTCAATTAAACCTCTTTCCTTTATAAATTACCCAATTTCAGTTATGTCTTTATTAGCAGTATGAGAATGGACTAATACAGGGATTCTTCAAATTGTAAAAGTAATGTATATTTATTTTACTATGTTAAACAATTCAGAGGTGCATGAAGAAGACGTTGATAATCTTCTTCTATCTTCCTTTAATTTCACCTTGCCCAGATAATCAGTGGTTACAGTTTGATCTGTATTTTTCCACACATTTAGAAAATGTTCCTGTAAAGGTAAGAATTTCTTCCACTTTCTTTCTTAAAAGGAAAAAACTGTCTATATTATTTGCTTTTCTGACTTAAAAATATATCAGAGAAAATGTTCTAGGTCAGGATACATAAATCAAACTCATGTAATAATAGCTTCATAATATTATACAGTATGGATGTACCATAAATTTGTTTGACCAGTCCCCTGCTAAGGGACAGTCAAATAATTTTCAAGTTTGTTTTCTCCCTCTTTCCGTTCCTTCTTGGACCAGCTGAACTGTTTCCTTCTATACAGGTGCTTATTTTTTTGTCAGATAGAGTCCCAACACATGAGATTATTTGGAGAAAGGAAATGTAAATGTTAATTTTTAATGGCTGTTTTGTCTTTTTAATTACTTACTTTTGTTGAACACTGTCACGTATGTATTTAACTTGGTATTCACGGTAACTTCTTTCAGTAGGTAAGGTAAGGGGCATTATCTCCATTTTGCAGATGCACCTCACTGAGATTAAATGACGTGTTCAAGGTCACTCAGTTAGCACATGGCTGAGCCTGTTCTTAAAACTCTTGTGCCTTTGAGGCTTATGCTTTTTCCATTAAATATTTCTCCTCTGCTTCTCCCTGGCTAAATTTTTTCGAAGATTACCTAGGAGAATAAAATGAGCTCCATTAGAAAAATGGCCACATTAATTTAAAGATAATGATGCTAACAATGAAGGTGATACTGACACATAATTAAACAGTCGTCAAAGGGAAAAAAGAAGATATTTCCTCACAGTATTGTATCGGGTTTTTAAGAGTGGTTGTTAAGCTTTTAGAATTTTCAGTCCCCTGCCTCTGGTCTTCCATGCTTGAATGCTCAGAAGGATGAGGAGACAAAAGCTGGCCTTTGGCTTCTTTCCATCTTTTGTTTTGGATCTTTCCTTCTGGTGCCTTCCCAGCATCCAATTTCTTCCATTCATGAGGCTGTCTGTGAATGCCTGATGCCGTTTAAGGCTGAAGCCTGTTGAGGATGTTCAATTTCTAAGCAAAGAATAATATCAGGTCGTTAGGGGAAGCAAACCTGTATTCAACACTGAGAAAAACTGAGGAAGGAGAACATGCCTCCGACCTCAGTCCTATCCTTTTCCTACCTAGATTTGGCCCAATTACTTTGTCCATCCTTGTATACTCTTTGTGCATTGTGATCCATCCCCTCTTCGTCTGTTAGTCTTTATACCTGAGTGTGACCACCAGTCTGTGGTTCTCACTCCCTCAAGTATTTACATTTTATGACTTACAAGAAAGAATGAAAACATAAGCGAATGAGTGATTTGGAGAGTCCTTTTAGTGTTCCTGAAATAATTAATCACGATAGCTAACATTTGCTGAGCACTTACATTGTGCCAGGAACAATTTAACATACATATCTACTCTATGCAGTAGCTAATCTTCTGCTTTTACCAATGAGGAAACCAAGGCACAGTGATTAAGTGACTAGTTCAAAGTCATATACTGTATTTTACCAAGTTTAAATATCTTTATAAATAACTAATGATGCATTAATTATAAGATGCACCATTACTTTGTTTACACTAAAAATGCTGCTAATAAAACTAAGACACGTAACTGATTTTAAGAAATGATAAATGTGAAAAAATATGCACCTTAGAATCAGTGACTATACATGACAGAGCTGGGATTTCAACCCAAGTAGATCAATAGCAGTACTTACAGCTTTCTACCATGCTCTGTTTATGCCAAAAGATAGTCTTGACTACCATTTTATTAAGTCAGCTTTTTTTTTCAAGTGTTTTGAAAGGGAGTAGTGGGTATCAAGGAGCAAAGTGTTCTGTGAACAAGTAAGTTTAGGAAAGGCTTCATCAGACAGAATATAATTTTTCTACTGTAGGACTTCTTAGAGCTGTTAATTTTTTATTTTTTATTTTATTTTTATTTTCGAGATGGAGTCTCACTCTGTCACCCAGGCTGGAGTGCAGTGGTGTGATCTCGGGTCACTGCAAGCTCCGCCTCCCGGGTTCATGCCATTCTCCTGCCTCAGCCTCCCGAGTAGCTGGGACTACACGTGTCTGCCACCACGCCTGGCTAATTTTTTGTATTTTTAGTAGAGACTGGGTTTCACCGTGTTAGCCAGGATGGTCTTGATCTCCTGACCTCGTGATCCGCCTGCCTTAGCCTCCCAAAGTGCTGGGATTACAGTCGTGAGCCACCACACCTGGCCTAGAGCTCTTAACATTAACATGTATTTTGTACCTTCTGCGTCATTTCTCAACCTTTTTTTTTTTTTCTTTTTTTTTTTTGTGGTAGAGTATTTTGTGGAACTTGAGCTTCTTGGAACACATTTGGAGTACACAGTAATCAGTAACTTCTCTAATCTGGTAACAAATGTGTCCAGAAGGTCAAGCTTCATTTTGCCTAATGAATCCAGTCTATGGGGGTAATTATTGCATATTGTCTAATTACCTATATCTTCAGGAAATTTTTCTCCTGGTCCATATATTTCATTCAGTATTAATTTTTTAAAAAGGTATTTAACACCAAGAACAGTGCTTTTCAAAGCATGCTTTCTGGCAATGGACTTCAAACTTTTTTGGTCAGGTATCCCTACCAGTAGAAAAAAAAAATAAGCCAATGTTATGTATGGTTCCTTTAAGGACAAAATGTACTAATGAATATAAAGATGACTTGCATACTGGGAGGCACTCATTTCCATTGTTTGGTTACTTTAAAAAATTGTTTTGCAGAAACTTTTTGTAAAGGTTACAGTTGCTTTTATCTGCAGTACCTGACTAATGATGCTTAAGCAATAACGGCTGTTCAAGTTCCTAAAATAGGAAGAAGTTTGGAGATAGGTGGTCTAGGGCTAATGTGGGGCCTCAACTATGTCCTGAATGACTCAGATGTTTCTTTTATGCCACCACCCCTCCCTAAAGTGTTGTCTTGATGTCTCAGGGACTCAGGATGTTTGCTGCAGTCCCAGGCATCACACCTCTGTCCAAAGCAGAACAAAGAGGTTGTGGTGGCATCAACTATACCTACTTTTTTTTTTTTAAATGAGAAAGGAAAATGTTCCTGAAGTCTCCAGTAGCCTTCTCTTTATGTGCTGAAAGTGCTGAGAGACATAGCCACACCTAGTTGCAAGCAAACTGGAGCCAGGACTGTCATGATCAGTGTGTGCCAGTGGCTCTCCAAGTGAGGTCTCTAGGCCAGCATTATCACCATCACCTGGGAACTTGTTGCGCATGCAAATTCTCACTCCTTACTATCCCCAGACCTACTGAATCAGAAACCCTGGAAGTGGGGCCAGCAGTGTGTATGTTTACAAGCTCTCTGGGTGATTCAGATACACTAGATTTTGAGAAAAACTGTCTCAGACCAATGATTTGTTGTTCCAGACTGGAGTTGTTGTTGCCCTGAGCAGAGCTGAGATTCCATTTGCAACACAAACGTTAGGGTTGGATATGGGGCAGGTGTCTAAGTGTCCAACGCAGGGACATTAAATGTTTGGCTGTTTTATATGTTATAAACAGGGATTATTTTTATTAACATCAAAAGCAGTAGCAAAAACCAGCATTCTTAGCCTTGAGAACCAGCACTTTATATATTGTTTGCTGTGTGACCTTGAGCAAATCACTGAACCTTTCTGAGTTTGCTTCCTGCTCTTTTAAAAAGATAAATCTTTGCAGAGTTCCTATAGGAATCATCTAATACGATGCGCATAGAAGGACCCGGAAAACCCTCACATTTCGTATGGTGTCTGCTCCCATGTGTGGATGGATCACTATCCCCCTGCATCTTAAGCCTTTGGCACTATTGCTCCTGCCTGGCTCAGGCAATCTCTGTGCATTGCTAATAGGGTTCCTGCAAGCATAGCACACCAGACTCCATCAGCAAAGTCCAGGTCTCCCACTTGCTCATGGCAGGGGGTAATGTCTTGGGAGAACAATAGAGAAGGGGGAGGAAAACTTCTGTAATGTACCACGCTTGTGTTTTGTTGTTGCTGCTGTTGTTTTTCTCCTGGCTTCTTACATGAATTCCTTGAATTTAACAACCTAGGGGCTTTCAAAACACTTTGCCAAGTAACTTGCAGCCAAACAATGACAATAAAGAGGTTCAAGATGGGATATTGACAGTGGACATGGGTAGGTAATTCTCCCCTACCTTTCATCTCCCTGGCATTTGCAGCAAGAGAGGCAGAATGGGATTTCCTTAGGATGCACCAAGCATTTAAATGGCTGGAAGCTGTTTCTTTCAGTCTGCATGCATATAACATCTTCCACTGTACTGTAATCTCAAGCCTGTTTACAAGCTTTGAAAGTGTTATAACCATAAAGACCAACTGAGCATAGCTCTCCACGATTCAATCAATTCACTGACAAAGATTTATGTAGTGCCTGGGAGAGGATACACACTGATATCCAAGCCAAAAGGGGCACAAAGATGATTATTTTGGTGTGTTTGGCTGGTTGCTGATATATCAGCAGTCATCTGTCCACCAGTTGTAAGAGCCCTCCCCATCCCTGAGTGGCAGGCAGAGGGAGAGAAGATGGCAGAGCTCTGGAGAGCTGGGAGACTCTACCATACAACCTTTGAAAACCAAGGTGGCTTTTTGAGACAAAGATGGCCTTGTCAGACTGACGTGTGTGATTGTTTTAGATTGTAGGAAGGAAGGCTGGTGAGTCCAATCCTTATAGCAGACAGAAGCCCCATGTTACCATCTCAGGATGGAGTCAGAAATTATAGACGAAGAACCATAATCATGAATTCTTGTGAAATTCTGGAATTCTTTTAATTTTATTAACTCTTGGATGTGTCCACATAGCAACTAGCCGTCAATTGTGAAGAAGGCCTGTGTTTTATTTTATTTTATTTTATTTTATTTTTTCTGGCGGAAGAAGGTAGAGTGGCAGCAAAGAATTAAGGAGAAAATGGGTTGAGGAAGCAGTCATGGCTTCTGGTAGGGAAGTAGAGGGAGGGTGGGTGGTAGCAACCGACAGAAAATCAACTGGAAAATGAGGTGGGAACTGGTTTGCAGTTGAGAAAGATTGTTGAGTTTGAGCTATAGAAATTCTGGGTGGAATCCCCTTAGACTTCAACTGAATCAGGTGTCACTTGGGTCAGTGTCTCTTTTTCTCCTTATACCTCAGCAGGTTGGGGATTGGAACTATGTCATACCTTTTACCAAATATTAGACCAATAATTAATTGATTCAACACATATTTTGTATTTCCTGAGCACCAATAAGTGCTGAGTGCCATAAGTAGTGGTTGGTACACACACAATGGTGAAAAGTCATGCAAGATTTCTGCCTCAGAGTTCTGTTCTAATGAAGGAGACACATACTAACTAAAATAAATAAATAACTGTATTTATCAGTATAGGCGACAGGAGAGAAATACAGTGATGAATGAGAGGCTTATCAGTGAGCCACATTGGAGGGGGTGGTCAGTGGGGTCTTTTTTGAAGACATACATTTGAGCTGAGAGTTGAGAATGAGAATGAGTCAGCCACACAAGGTGCTATGGGGAGAGCATTCTTGACAGACAGGGGAATAACCAATGCAAGGGCCTGGAGGTGGGAAAGAGCTTGGCAGTTTCCAGCAGTGGAAAGAAGGCTAGGATGTTTGAAGCATGGTGAGCAAAGGCAAGGTAGAGAGAAAGGTATGAAATGGGATGTGGAGTTGGGGAGAGCCCAGATCATAAGGCCTTCATAGGCCATGATGAGGAGTTAGGAGTTTATTTTATGACCAATGAGAAATCATTAAAAATTTTAAGCAGTAGGTTGACAAGGACTATTGATAAAGGTCATTCCAGTGCTAACTGAAGACTGGATTGAAAGGGTCTAAAAGAAGTAGGGAGATAAATCAAGAGGCTGTCATAATAATGCTGAGAGAGAGTACAAGGATTTGGAATGGGGAGAACAGTGAAGATGGAGAGATGTGGATGGATATAAGACAGATTGTATCTAGGATAGCATGTGGACTGTAAGGATTTAAGCAGGTGGTGACAGCTACTAATAGCAACTCATGAGAGGGATTGTCTGGAAAGAACTGAAAGAGGATACAGGCATACCTCCAAGAAGTTGTGGGTTTGGTTCCACACCACCAACATAAAGTGAATATCGCAATAAAGCAGGTCACACTAGGTTTTTGGTTTCACAGTATATATAAAAGTATGTTTACACTATACCGTAGTCTATTAAGTGTGCAATAGCATTGTATAAAAAATGTACTTACTTTAATTAAAAATACTTTATTGGTAAAAATGCTAATGATCATCTGAGCCTTCAACAAGTTGTAATCTTTTTACTGTAGGATAATCTTGCCTCCATGTTGATGACATTGTTGACTGATCAGGGTGGTGGTTGCTGAAGGTTGGTGTAGCTGTGGCAATTTTTAAAAATAAGACAACGAAGTTTGCTGCATCTGTTGACTCTTTCCTGAAAAATTTCCTTATACCATGAAATGTTGTTTGATAGAATTTTACCAACAGTAGAACATCTTTCAAAACTGGAGTCAATCCTCTTGAACCCAGCCACTTGTTTATCAACTACATATTTATACTCTTCTAAACCCTCTGTTGTCATTTCAACAATGTTTTACAGCATCTTCACTAGGATTAGATTCCGGCTGAAGGAAATATTTTCTTTGCTCATCCATAAAGAGCACCTCTTTATTTGTTCAAGTTGTATCATAAATTGCAGCAATTCAGCCACATTTTCAGGCTCCACTTCTGATTCTTGTTCTTTTGCTATTTCTACCACATCTGCAGTCACTTCCTCCACTGAAGTCTTAAACCCCTCAAAGTCATCCATAAGGGTTGGAATCAATTTCTTCCAAACTCTTGCTAATGTTGCTATTTGGAACTTCTTCTATGAGTCCTTCTTAAAGGCATTTAGAATGGTGAATCCTTTCCAGAAGGTTTTTAATTTATCCGGATCCATCAGAGGAGTCATGATCTATGGTAGCTATAGCCTTATGAAATGTATTTCTGAAATAAGAAGACTTGAAAGTTGACATGACTCCTTGGCTTATGAGTTGCAGAATGGACGTTGTGTTCACGGGCATAAAAACAACACTCATCTTCTTGTGTATCTTTATCAGAGCCTGTAGGTGACCAGGCCATTGCAAAAAAGCAGTAATATTTCAAAAGGAATCTTTCTAAGCAGTAGGTCTCGACAGTGGGCTTAAAATATTCAATAAACTATGCTGTAAACAGACATGCTGTCATCCCAACTTTGTTGTTCTATTCATAGGGAACAGGCACAGTAGATTTAGCATAATTCTGAAGGGCCCTAGGATTTTTGGAATGGTCAATGGGCATTGGCTTCAACTTGAAATTACCAGTTGCATTAGGCCCTAACAGGACAGTTTATCTTTTGAAGCTTTGAAGTCAAGCATTGACTTCTCCTCTCTAGCTATGAAAGTCCAAATGGTGTCTTTTTTTTTTTTTTTTTTTTTTTAAATAATAAGGCTGTTTTATCTATATTGAAAATCTGTTGTTTAGTGTAGCCATTTTCATCAATGCTCTTAGCCAGATCTTCTGGATAAGTTGCTGCAGCTTCTACATTAGTACTTGCTGTTTCACTTTGTACTTTTATGTTATGTAAATGGCTCCTTTCCTTAAAGCTCATGAATCAGCTTCTGCTAGATTCCAATTTTAACTTTTCTCCTACAGCTTCTTCACTTCTCTCAGCCTTCATAGAACTGAAGAGAGTTAGGGCCTTGCTGTGGATTAGGCTTTGACTTAAGGGAACGTTGTGGCTGGTTTGATCTTCTCTCTAGACTACTAAAACGTTCTTTATATCAGTAATAAAGCTGTTTTGCTTTCTTATTATTCATGTGTTCACTGGAGTAGCACTCAGTTTCTTTCAAAAACTTTTGTTTTGCATTCACAACTTGGCTGTTTGGCACAAAAAGCATAACTTTTGGCCTGTGTTGGCTTTTGACATACTTTCCTCACTAGGCTTACTCATTTCTAGCTTTTTATTTAAAGTGAGAGATGTGCAGCTCTTCCTTCCACTTGAACTCTTAGAGGCTGTAGTAGCATTCTTAAGTGGTCAAATTTCAATAGTGTTGTGTCTTAGGCAATAGGGAGGCCTGAGGAGCGGGAGGAAGATATCAGAATGACCAGTTGGTGTGACAATCAGAACATATGCAATATTTATCAATTAAGTTTGCTGTCTTGTATGCGTGTGGTTCTTGGAGTCCTGAAACAATTATGATAGTAATATCAAAGGTCACTGATCTGAGATATAAGATATAACAATAATAATAAAAATTTGAAATATTTTGAGAATTACCAAAACGTGACAGAGACACAAACTGAGCACATGCCTTTGGAAAAATGGTGTCAATAGACTTGCTCAATGCAGGGTTGCCACAAATCTTCAGTTTGTAAACAAATGCAATATCTGTGAAGCTCAATTAAAGTGTAGCACAATTAAACAAGGTATGCCTATACAGGGAAGTATCTGTACTTGGGATAGATCCTTGAGTCTGAGCCATAGAATATCCAGGGTTGAATTCCCTGAAAATAAGTGTTGTACCACCTCTTACTCTGTAACTTCAACTATTTCACTGTGGAGTTAGTGATGGATTGGATATATAAAATAACAGCAGTCATTGAGCATTTACTGTTAATCTGACATGTTGGTAATTTCCTAAGTTCTTTTTATCAAAACTATGGAACAGATCTATTATTGATCCCCATTTTCTGGTTGTAGAGATGAGGCTCAGTAATGGTAAAAACCTTGTTCTGAGTCACACAGGTGAGGAGTGACTGAGCAAACTGAGGCCAGGGATATCTGATGGTAACTTCTTATTTATATGACTATACTCTCTTTTTTTTTTTTTTTTTTTTTTTTTTTGAGATGGAGTCTTGCTCTGTTGCCCAGGCTGCAGTGCAGTGGCACGATTTCAGCTCACTTCAACCCCTGCCTCCCGGGTTCAAGCGATTCTCCTGCCTCAGCCTCCCGAGTAGCTGGGATTACAGGCGCCTGCCACCACACCTGGCTAATTTTTTATTTTTAGTAAAGATAGTGTTTCACCATGTTGGCCAGCTGGTCTTGAACTCCTAAGCTCAGGTGATCCACCTGCCTCGGCCTCCCAAAGAGGTAGGATTAGGCACCTGCCACCACGCCTGGCTAAATTTTTATTTGTAGTAGAGACAGGGTTTTGCCATGTTGGCCAGGCTGGTCTTGAACTCCTAAGCTCAGGTGACCCACCCGCCTCAGCCTCACAAAGAGCTAGGATTACAGGCATGAGCCTCCATGCCTGGCCTATACTCTCAATTTCATAGACTGTACTTGGCATACAATTAACTGGATAAATGTCTCCTGTGGATGCCTACTCTGTGGAGCATCTAAGCAGGAGATGCAACTTTGAGTGAGATGTGGTTCCTGTTTTAAAACATTGACACTAGAGTAGAGGGATTAAAAAGTGGTTCTTTTTAAAGAAAAAAACTTAGGAACTTACCAACATGTCAGATTAAAAAGTAGCCCCGGATAACTCATACAAACTAGAAATTGATGTATAACACACAAGAGGTTAAAACAAAAGGCTTTTAAGGTTGGAAGAAGGCAGAGTTTTCCCAGACTGTGGGTAGAAGGGTGCAGATTCAAAGACTGTTTCATGAAGGAGGTAACAGTAAAGATGGGTTTGCCTGCAACACCCAGAGAGAAGCCTGGGGAGCGGCAGGCACAGTGGGGCAGAGGCTGTCATTGGTTTAGGGCAGAAGTTGTGAGTATGGTCTGGGGACACTTTGATGTGTGAGATCAAAACTGTTAGTCATCAGGTCGAGGTATCACACTGTGATTAACCACATGAGTTTTTGCATCGGCAATCCTGGTTTTTAGTCAGACACTTTCTCTTATTGTCTTCCTGTGTTATTTAATCTCCCTGATCTTTACTTTGTCTAAAAAATTACTACATATAAATGATTATGTATCTACCTCACAGATTTGTTCAAGATATTAAATGAAAGAAGCTATATAAAGTATGTAGCATAGTACCACCCCCATTGTTAGGCCTCATATGGCAGCTATTAGGGGTGAATGAGGACTAGTGGGTTGAAGTTATAGGCAGGAAAATTGTACTCTATTAGATAATGCACAATTAAGACACTAGCTAGCATAGTGCTTGGCATCTACTAATCACTTGATAAGTGGTAGTTGCTGTTGTTGATGTAATTATTTTAAATACGAATTTAAATGTTATATGATGTAGAACTTCCATATGCTTAGATTTCTCCCCTGAATGAGTTTGGATGTCTGGGATTCATTTTCTTCATTCAGTTTTTCATTCATTTATTCACTTACTAAACATACTGAATGCTTCATCAGGTACCATACTAAGTGCTGAGGTTACAAAATTTATTAAATGAGTTTTCTGTCCTAGGAAATATGTATGCAAAAAATGGACAATCAGTCATGGAATGCTATAGAGGAGATTCATGCTGAGGACTTCTGAGCAACTTCCCGTCTGGTGACTTCCAAAATTGTATTTCTGTATGACATTAGAATTGTAGAATATCAGAGCTGATACGACATTCAGGCTCTAGAGATTACTTAGTCCAAGAAGTTCCTTGCACCTATCAAGAAATTCAGGTCCTATTTCCCAGTGCAGATCCTGATAATGTTCTCTTTAATATTTAAGATCCCCAAATAATTTTGATTTAGATGGAAGAATGCAAGAAATGAGTAGAATGATAAAGGACATTAATCAGCTTTACAGAAGGCAAATCATTAAATGAGAATTTTTCTGGGCACAAAGTATCATATATCATGTGTATCATAGTGGAGACAGAATAGCCTTGTGGTTAAGAAAACCTAATTAGACTCTCAGGTCTTACATTTGTGTGACCTTTTGTTGCATACCTAAAAAGGCACTGTCTTTTTAGTTCTCTGATATTTTCTTATCTGAAAAATGGGGATAAGGCAGTTAGAAATTACATTCAGCTAGCAGAAAGAAAAAATTCCCCAAAACAGTGACTTGAACAAATTAGAATTTTATTTATTTTTTCTCATTTAAAGAAGTCAGAGAATAGGCAAACGAAGGCTTGTATAGCATTTATCCAATTCACAGTGACTGAGGCTCTGTTGATTTTTCTGTTTGTTATCCTTAGTGCATAGCTTCTTTCTTTATTCTTAGTGTGTGACTTTGTGCACAATATGGCTGCTGCAGCTCCAACCATCACATCTGAGTTTCTTGCAGGTATATAGGGAAAACATGGAAGGGAAACAGTCGTCTGTTAACTGGGTCAGTCCTCTTTCAAAGAATGTTTCCCAGAAACTCTACTCACAAACTTGGCCATGGGACCATCCCTAACTGCAAAAGATGTTGAGAGATATACTGTTTTGTCTGGTACTTCACTGCCTCTAAAAAACTGGAGTTTACTTAGTAATGAATATACTAAGATAGTGGCTATTGGATACGTAGCTATCAGTCTTTATCATAGGAGCCAAATAATATCACTTATCTCCTTAAGTTTTGTGAGGATTAAATGAGATGATGCAAGTAAAGCACTTAGCTCAGTGCCCAAGCATACAGAAAGTGTTTATCTAAGAGGGGATGATAATCCCTGTCTTCAAAAAATCTGCCCATTTATTGGGGAAATGGATATACACATGAAATAATAATGTGATAGTATTGTATAAGACAAATGTGAAATTCAGTCACCTCACAACCCTTCTTCCCTACTGCCATCTCAGGACTGTGTAACAAAAGTTCTAGTATCTGACTTTTGTTGAATACTTCTCATTGGTCAGATTCTATGATATTGCCTTATACACGCATGATTTCATATGACCCTCAAGGCAACCCACATGGGGTAGGTGCTATGAGGTAGGTACTGAAAACTAAGGTTTTTTGAGGTAAGTAACTTGCCTCACTACATGCTTATAATAGGTTAGCTGGTATAGGAATCCAGATCTATGGGATTCTTAACTTGGTGCCGTGCACTAGTCCTGGCTCTGCCTGCAGGGTCCTCAGACAAGCCCTGTCCCCTCTCTGGGCTGCATTTCCTCATCAATAAAACACATGAAACTAGATGAGCTTAAAGGTAGTTTCTGGCTTCAAGAAATCTCAGAACTCTGAACACAGAACTCTCCTAAGAACTGGTAAAAGATAACTAAAAATAAAAGATAAAATCCTGATTTTTTACATTGGCTTTTGATGCTGTTAACCTTCAGTCTTCCTTACCTGAAGGAGTTAGTTCTTTCCTTACTGAAGGAGCATTAATCAGAATTAAATAATGAACAAGACACCTGGAGTCTTTCTCGGTCTGGGTTCAAAGAATGAAAGGATGGGAATCTTAAGAGTCAAGGAAGAGGCCCGCATGGTGACTCACGCCTGTAATCCCAGCACTTTGGGAGGCTGAGGTGGGCCGATTACCTGAGTCAGGAGTTCGAGACTAGCCTGACCAACATTGTGAAACCCCATCACTACTAAAAATACAAAACAGCTGTATGTCGTGGCAGGCACCTGTAATCTCAGTTACTCGAGAGGCTGAGGCAGGAGAATTGCTTGAACCTGGGAGGTGGAGGTTGCAGTGAGCTGAGATCGCACCATTGCACTCCAGCCTGGGCAACAAGAGCAAAACTCCGTCTCAAAAACAAAAAAAAGAGTCAAGGAAGAAAAACTCCTAGGAGAAAATGGTGAATTCAGACTCTATTATTCTACTCTTGCATACTTGACCATTATTTCCTTTGCAATTCCTTATCTAGCATTGGAGAGCATCAGTGATGTTGATGGGAAGGCCTATGCAACTGATTGTGAATAAAAGTCAATTTCGAATTTAAAAAAATAGAAAAAAATTATGATTCTCATATAGATATAGACATGAACATGTGTTCAGGATTTTATTTAACTCCTTTAATGAGAAAATGGGTGTGTGATAACACAACCAGTTAAAGGATAATCCGCAGAACAGGTACATCTATAGATCATGAATATTGAAATGAATTTGCAAATGGAGATAAAGTTATTTTTTTCCATGGGAGAAGGGGAAAAGTTGTTCCCCCACTGTACAGAATTTATTTGCATGTCTATAGACAGTAATTATTTTGCATTGCTATCAGTTAGCAAACAGCTTACATATTTGTGAAATAGTTCCCAAAGTCAGAATCAGCTAAGGTGAAAGGGTGAGCTGTAGAGAATGCACAGTGCTCCCCTGAAGTCATCTTTTCCCCTGCAGTAAGTCTTATAGTCCAGTCAGTCTGACCCTGTTTCCTGCCCAGGTCTTGGGTTTCTGCCTCTCTCAAACATGTGCTGTCCTCTGCTCTCTGATATTTCAGAGACATCTATTTCCTTTGGGTTTGACTTATGGTGTGCTGCTTCTAGAAAGTCTTCATTGATCCTTATCTCTTTAATTGGGCATAGAAAAGCAGGTTGGAGAAGTGACTGAATTGAGAGATCTCATATCAGGAAGCTTCTCCAGGGCATGGCTCTCAGGGTGGATCAACCACCAACTGGTTAAGTAACCCCAGACAAGTCACTTGACTTTGAGTCCATCTGGAATTTCCCAGAACTCCCTACAAAGACTGAATGGTTCTTGAGAGCTAGGGAAACTTTTGTCTTCTCCCTCTTTCAGAGGGACATTTGGGAGGCCACATGATAAAGTTGAAGTGTCCTAACGATAAAATTTTTTTTAACTTAATTTAATTTTAAATTCTGGGATACATGTGTAGAATATGCAGATTTGTAATGTAGGTAAATATGTGTCATGGTTGTTTGCTGCACCTGTCAATCCATTACCTAGGCATTAAGCCCTGCATGCATTACCTATTTATCCTGCTGCTGTCCCTCTCCCTGCCCTCCAAACAGGCTCCAGTGTGTGTTGTTCCCCTCCCTGTGTCCATGTGTTCTCATTGTTCAGCTCCCACTTACAAGGGAGAACATATGGTGTTTGGTTTTCTGTTCCTGTGTTAGTTTGCTGAGGATAATGGCTTCCAACTTCATCCATGTGGATACAGGAGTTAAGAAGAAATTACTTAGCCAGATAGAGTTTGGAAATCGATGATAAGGTTTTCCTTTTAATGAACAGTGGCCCCAAATCATTTTATAACAAAGAGCAGCCTGCAAAGTCAAGCTGCGGACATAGACAAGCAAACTGGGAGCTTGTATGGGTGAATGCCAGCAGGAAAGAACTACCTTGGACTACATGTGTTCAAATGGCAGCTCCATCTTTCCTTCTCTGCCAGCCTCGAGTATGGTAAGGAGTAGACAAGATGGTGCCAGCCAAGGGGAGAGTTCATTTGCATAATATTAGGGTGGGGTGGCCAGCCTTCCCGACGCTATGTAACCGTCACACCTCATGGAGCCAAACTGTGAGCCCTACGCAAATCAGACACCACGACCTCAAGCCTGACTATAAAATCTGGTGCATCTGCTGCCGGCAGGCCTTTTCCTCTTGGAAGTCCCCTCTCTGTCACTAGAGAGAGAGCTGTTTCATTTCTCTTTCTTTTGCCTATTAAAGCTCCACTCCTAAACTCGCATGTGCCCATGTCCTAAATTTTCTTGGCATGAGATGACGAACCCCTGGTATTTACCCCAGACAATGTAGCTGCTTCAGTGTCAATAGCAAAAACATGGAATCAACCTCAAATTTCATTTCTGTGTTGCATCTGTCACTAACTGTGACCATTGGCAAGTCCTTCAATCTTGGTTTGCTTATCTGCAGAGGGGCCACCATCACCCATGCCTGTGAGAGGCTGAAAAATAGCCCCCAAAAGAAATCTACATTAAATCTTTGGAAACTATGAAAAAGGGTCTTTGCAGATGTAACTAAGTGAAGGATCTTGAGATGAGGAGAGTATCGTGAGTAAGTATGGGTAGGTCCTAAATGCCATCACAAGCATCCTTATGAGAAAAGGGCAAAGGGCATTTGACACAGAGGCAAAGGCAATGTGAAGACCCAGGCAGGTATTGCATCACTGCAGTCATGAGTCCAGGAATGCTGGTGGCCGCTAGACCCTAGATGAGACAAGGAAGAGATTAGTCCTGGGAGTCCCCAAAGGGAGAATTGCACTGCCGAATTTCAGACTTCTGGCCTCCAGAACTGAGGGAGTATACATTTCTGTTGCTTTAAGGTACTGAGTTTGTGGTAATATATGACAGCAGCTTCAGGAAATTCATATAATGTCCCACTGGCCTCCCAGGGTTGCTGTGAAGCTCAAAGAAAGAATGCAACAGTGCTTTGTAAATGGTCAATGCATGCTAGAGTTTCCATATAAACAAACAATTGGCAAGTAGTATGTGTATATTATTCATAGATTGCACATTTACAGAGAACTTTGATAAGCAATAGTGACAAATTGCATGAAAAAATAAATGAGATAATTTTTCAAATAAAAATAATATTCAGAGCAAATATTCCCCTTGTCTCCCTTTAGGTATTAACCTCTTGTTGTCAATATAAAGGACTGAAGCTATTGTCTCTCCCTTGCAGCTGCCCTGCCCCCCGAATTATGGGATAGGCTGTCTGAGGATGTATCAGTGCAGCGCAGGCACTATTTGCTGTGTTGAAATAGTGTTGCTACTGAGAGAAGTGACAGCGAGAACGAGCAGCTATTGTTTTGTGGGTCCCATCTCAGAGTGAAAATTCTTGGCACAGCAGAGAGACAGTTGGAGTGGGATGCCTTTGCCCTGGAAGGGCTCGATGAGGCAGACTGCAGTAGCTGCAGTGCAGCATGGCAGGACTGAAATGCAGTGTTGAGATGCTGCCTGCCAATGCCCACTGCATTCCAGAGGTACAGACACCAATCTGAGGCAGGTGCCGTGTCAGGAGCAGGTGGAGGGGCTCAGCTTGCCAGAACAGTGTGCCCATCCTCCCTTCCCGACACACACACAATGTCCCCCCAAGGTGCTGGGTAAAGGACCCAGACCTGGCTCTTCGAGTATGACCTATCTGGGCTCATCTCTTGTTCTTGTGATTCTCAGCACTTGAGCCCAGCCACTCTACTTGTCAGCACCTCATCTTTGTTCCCCAGCCCAATAGTATGGTCTATTTTCCCTCCCCAAAATATTCCCACCTATCTGCTCTGGTAACTCACAATTATCACACCAACATTCTAGCCTTTAATTACTGAACAGTGAACACCTACTTTAAGCCAGGCAGAGACACATTGCTGGGGTGCATGGTAAGCAAAACAGACCCAATCCCCACCTCCATGGAGAATGTTAATGGGCAGATGGCATTTGTGCAAACAAACAAAGGAAGAACTATATAATTACAAACTATGATATACTATGGAGAAAGGACTATAAGGTGCTAAAGGAGGCAAAAATGGAGCTGTTTTTAGGTTGGAGAAATGAGAAGCCCTCTCTGAGGTAGAAGCTTTTATCTGTAGGCATGATGGATAAATATGTTTCTCTGGTGTGTGCCATTTGGGTTTGATAATGGGGGCAAGGGGTCTCTAAGAGGAATGTACAACAGTTGCAGGATCTGACCTCTGAGGGGCAGAAAGGAGGTCATGTGGCTTCCATGGAGCAAGCAAGGGGACAAGAGGTTGGAGATGTGGGCAGAGGCCTGATTATACTGATGCTATCTTAAGCGACTGTATCTTTATTCAATGTGTGGAGGAATTCACAGAGGCATTTTAAGAAGGAGAATGACACAATCTGATTTTTTGACTGCTGGATGAAGAATGGGTTGGGAGGGCCTGAGTGAAAGCTGAGACAATTAGGAGGATATTCTGAGACAAAGCATAGTCACCATTGCGCCCAGCCTTTTCCCATAAAGATGGACTTGACTGGTGCCCCAGATTCCCCCACTGAGTTGGTGGAAGAGCCAAATTATTGAACCCTGGTTTAATAATTTCTAGGCCAATATACTTGCCATTGCACCACACTACACTTAAGTTTCTGTTCACATGGATAATTGATAATTGATGTCTCATCCTTCAGTGGGAATTAAAGACATTTTGTGGTCCTATAGTAAGTATTTCATGCAGAGTGATGAAAGGAAATTCAACAACTAGCTTTTCCATGAATTTATAACCTTACATGCATGACCACTGCAGGCATGTTCATCATTGTGTTCAAGGCAGGATAATGTGATCAGAAGATTTAGGGCTGCAGAACCAGATCTGGTTCAAATACCATATTACTGTTTATTAAGCTCTGCCACCTTCAGCAAGTTACTTTACTCTCCTGAGTCTGTTTCTTCAACTAAAAGTGGGTGTAGGTGTAAGAGAGTACTTTATATCATGTTGTTTTATTAAAAGCAAATATGCATCTGGCATATAGTAAGTGCACAATAACTGTTTATCAGGATGGGGATGATGATGTTGATAGTGTTATGCTCCTCAGTCAAAGACAGAGTGTATCCTTGGGGAGACAGGAAACTTCAAAACACACATCTTTTCAGAAAACAGTTACTTAAGTGTACTTTTGATGAAGCGGTTCTATAATATATGAAGTGTTTATTATATACAAAGATCTGTCCTAGGCATGATTCATGTCCACAAGGTGTTTATATCGGGAGATAAAACAAGTCTACAGATAACTCTAATACTGTGTAGAAATAATGTTTCCCGGGAAAGATGCTAAGTGAAATGTGGTTTTAATGACAGAGGTGTGCCATTCCACTGGTAGAATTCTGCAAGTCCTGTGGACAAGGTGGTTCCTCGAATGGGGTTTGGGGGATGGGTAGAATTTTGTATTTTGAAAATGACACAGTTACCACTTTGGTTATTTTCTTGGTACTATAAAAGCTATACCTGATCTCTTTAGAAAATTTAGAAAAAAATCAGTAAGCAAATAGAAGAATATCAAAATCTCCTGTGTTTTTACCAGGGTGATAACTCATTATCCTTGGGTTGTAAAATTTTAAAAATATTTTACTATGCAAATATATACAACCATAATTATACAAATGGCGTTGTACTATATAAGTTTTTTTTAATTCAAAACACATTATTTTTTCTCCACAAAATTGTATTAGACCTTTTAATGAGTACATGATATTTAACTCCTGGAGATACTATGCTGTGTTTAACCAAACCTCTTTATAGTTGGACATAGAAGACGTTTTGAGGTTGTTTTTTGTTTATGTTTTGCCCATTACAAACAATATTTCCATAAACATAGTTGTAGCTAAATAATGCAGTCACACTTGACTATTTTCTTAGGCTAATTTCTTAGCAGTGAAATTCCTAGGCCAAAGGGCATGTACTTTTTATATTTTATTTTTTCTAAGTCCTGGAAATGAATAGCAGGTGTGTGCTTTTAAAAGGCATTTTGTTTGTACTGGGATGGGCAGGTTTTTTCTTGTTCTTTTATTAATAACCTCAAAAAGTTATGTTAGTAATAATCCCCTACCCCTTGGAGACTTACGTATTTATGACCTTCGAATTTTGGAAGCATGTTCACACTCTTTCACTCATTAATCTGATTGTCACAACAATTCTGTAAGTAGGCAGGTAGACATGATTCCCCATTTTTCAGATGAGGCAAACGAGTCTCAGAGAGTGAAGTTGGCTGCTTAGGGAAACACAGCTAGTGAATGACAGAGCTGGGATGGGCGCCCGTCTGCCAGCATGGAGTGCTGTTGCTCTCTCGCCTGGTACCGTGCTGCCTGTCTGCTGCTCACGACCACTTTATCGCTTCACGAAATTAGCATGCTGGGGATTATTAGACCTGTGATATTCACTAGACCTGTTTTTCCAAGTTTTATACCACTTTCCCCTAGCATATTATTTATTTTAAAAAACTGCAACCTTGGGACATTTTTCTTGGCACTCCACTACTGTCTCAGGTTATGGCTGAATAGGCTTTGAACAGGCAATGGGGAAGAGGAGACAGTATTTCAAACAGTAGGAATAAAGTTTTGTAGGCAGAAGTTAGGACAGAGGCTTCAAACTGGCTACTGTTTGGCTAGCTTTGGCTCACAGAATTATGTTGTTTAGCCTATGTTTAAAAAATTATGAACCAGTTGTCTACATTTGATGATAGGATATTTCATGTAGATTTCTGCATTGCTGGGTTCTTTTCATTCAGAAGCTCTGGTAGCTGTAAGCTGCCTTCAAGCTGAGCCATGATTAACTGGAGCTGGGCAACTTCCACCCTCTTTAGAGCGGGCAGAAACATTCCAGTTTGCCTTCCAGCCTCATTGATCCCTGTTGTTTTCTGAGGGTCAATAGTCATTAGAAGTATGCCTGGTATACTGTTTTACTGACACCTAACTGGGGCAGGCCATCACGTTGCTGGCTGGGCCTTTCAGGCATCTGAGTATACAAACCCTTGCCTTCATCATGTGCATGGAATGGTTTTCCATTTTGATTGGAGCCTAGAGCACATGCCGGAAAGAAAACTGGACAGGCATTGGAACTTTATTTTGTAGACACAAGGAAGCCACTGAGGGACCTGGCACTCTTAACTAACATTTTAGTGCCCTGTCCTGGAGCAGCTGCCTCCTGTTCATTTCACTGTTCTCTCCTTTTGCTGTGTTTTCTCTTTGTCATCTCTGTTCCCAGTGGGGAGTGTTTCCAAAAGACTAGGCAGATGTTTACATCTCCCTTTTAATGAAGGCATTGTGGCTCTTCCCTCCCTCTGAGGACATCTTGTAAATTGCTCTCTTGTTGTGAGAAGAGAACCCTTGTTTCTTCTGAGGCTCTACCTCCTTGGGTGGAGAGGAGGGCAAATAGAACAGGAAGAGTTTTCTGTACTGTTAACAGGTGGATTCTTCAGGACTCAGGAAGAAGAAGAAAGCATTTCATCAGCTGTTACCAAGTGGTTACCAGTTGATCGATTTGTGTGGTGATCAGGTTGTGGGAAGTGTTTGCTTTTTCCTAGGTGAGGCAATCATCCTTTCCACATCTGTGAGATTAGACCCACCCCCTCCCATGTCCATATCACAGGGCCAGTTGGAGGACTGAGTGGGAGAATATACAAGAGAAGTGCCAAGTGTTACATAAACATTAGCATGCTTTCCATCAAGAGGAGAAAACTGTTTTCATGGGAGCAAATGGGTCCTGGCCAAGCATTTTTGCAAGGTGATGAGTATAAACTCAACACTAAGTGGAGTAGATAATTCAAGGTGCTGAGATAATTCAAGCCAACGATTTCAAGGGGTTTGGAAAACCTCACAGAACAACATGTCCTTGCCAGCTCACTTAACCTACTTCAAATCCAAACATTAAACGTTTTCTGACTATGAGAGTGGTCTTGGTTAAACTGTCAACCTATAATAAAGTGCCTAAAAGCATAGTCTCTGGCCAGTGGCTGCACCTTTGAGTCACCTTCTTTTTCTAGCTATGTGATATTTAGGCTCCAGTGGTCTGATTTACAAAGCAATCATCTGAGCAATAGTATCTGCATCATAAATTTGTTGTGAGAATTAAATAAGGTGTGCAGGTAAAGCCCTTAGCAAAATGCAAGGCCTATCCTAGGTGTTGAGTAAAACCAGCTATTCTGAGTAGTTCTTAGCTGCTGTGGCTGACTGATGTGGGAGGGTCTGCATGCAGGCCTGCTGGGGAGCAGCTCTACAGAAGCAGCATCCCCACCCTGGGAAAGAGCATGAACTGAGGAGGCCATGGCAGTCTAAGAAAGGACACAGCATTGGGAGATGGAATGTGGGGAATTCAAATGTCCCCATCTCCATGGTGTTGTCCTGGAAACCTTGTAAAGGTGACAGATCATTGCAGTTTCACCCTCCTTCTCCCATCTCAGCAGGTGGGACCCACCTTCGGTGGTGAGGAGGAGAGAAAGGTAATCAGGTTCCGCTCTGGATGGGCAGCCCTCTCCAGGGAGCCTGTGACGCGCTCTGCAGCAGCCTGGTGCAGAGCCGATGCGGAAGGCAGGCTGGGCGGGGCATCGTGCAGAGCTGGTTATGGGTTACGGCAGGCGTGGGTGTTTTATGGCTGTGGTAGTGGCGCAGGCTTGCTAGTGGCTGTTTGTGAGAAGCATTATTACTTGCCTTTTTATTACCTGCATTGAAGACGTTCTTTCTACAGAGCTTGCCCCTTTGTCCAAAGTCTCTCTCCTTTCCTGTTCTATCAGAAACACGCATTGTGTAGAAGCACAGAAACTACCAAAATCACATCACACACACTACAAATCTGTGCACACATATAAACTGGCGGCCCACCTCCCTCTGTATGCCAAGAATCCTCACACATAGGGAACAGGGCAGCCGGTACTTGTGGGGCATGGGGAAGGCCCCACACCACTTAGCTTCTCCGTGACCTTTGGTCTCTTCCCTCTTCCTTTCTTTCAAAGATCTGTTAAAGGTGCAAATGCAGAAATTAACAGTCAGCATTGCTGTCCAAACTATCAATCCACACATATTTAGTCAGTGTCTACAAATACAAGGCTCAGCATGCTCGTCACCAAGAGCCACACAGGTTTCCAGTATAACTGGAGAAGTGGAACCCACCCAGACCCCGGAAAGGGGATGTGCTAGACAGGAGTCTTGGTCTTCCTCCTGCCACTTCCTCAGCTGTGTGACCTTCTCTGTCCCTTCCCCTTTCTGGGTTTCTGTTTGCCTGTTTAAGCAATAAAGATTTCATGCCAGGTGATCTCTGTGTTCCCCTTTAACCCCAACATTCTGTAATTCTGTGGAGTCTGTCATCTTGGTTTCCCCACAGCCCTCCACTCTTTCTTTAGAATGAAGCATTATTGGTAAAAGCCCATATTGCAATGCCTTTCGTCTGCACCTGCTAATGCAGTATCTCCAGTCCCCGGCAAGGCCCTTTAAGCTATTTCAGGGGGTCCCTAGGGAGAGTCCCATATGTGCTAACAAATAAATCTGGTCAGCTATTACCTGGCATCTGCCATTTCTCCCTTCTGGATGCCCTCTCTGATGCTCAGAGCAATGCTCTGCTGTGTTCATTGGTTAGCAGATGTTGCTTCACCAGATCCTCCAGTGCCCAGAGGCAAGCCACCTCCTGCCAGGCCCTGCTACTTCCTCAGACCTCCGTGGCCTCCAAGGGAGGGAGCTCAGTGACGTCACAGTAACCCCCACCCCCCGACCCCACTCCCACCTCTGCCCCTGGTGCCTTCGGACTTCAAATCTACTCCAGGAAATCAGTTTCCACTGCTGTCAGTTACTGATTCTCTTGCCACTGTGTGAGGGCTCTAGGGGTAAAGTAGGGGAGAATGCACCCGTTTTTCTTTAGCTCCCCACTGGAATGTGCACAGTTTTGCCTTCCAATGGCTTATAGAATTTTCAGTGGGAATTCTTTCCATGTTGGTTTACTTTCAAGACATAAACCCACCAGAAGCTGGGATGAGGAAAAACTGGAGTGTAAGAAATGCCCTGGATTCAGAATTACTCTACCTTCCAATAATAAAGGATTTGGTTAAGGGATAATATAGAATTGGAAAGTTTGCAACATAGAATTTTCTTAGGGGATACAGGAATGTTTATATTGTATTCTGATCCATATTCTTTATGCCTTGTGTCTCCTAAGGGACTTACAATTACGAGAGACTGTACTAAATAGAAAACAGGCATCATTTTACTCCAGTGCAGACACTAGCAAACTGAGAGTATGCAACATGAGCCTGAGATCTAAAGGGAAATTTTTCTCCCTCCTGTTCTGAACCTGCATCTTGAGATCTAACTGCCTGCGTGGGTCAGGAGAGGGAAGTGATACACCTCACTTTGAGCACCTAGCCTAGTACCTGGCATGTAGGAGATAGATAATTTGGTACATGTTGGTTGATTGAGTGAGGAACTAAATATAGGAAAGAAGAGAGGGAGAGACAGAGCTGGGCTCAAAAGACAGGCCACATCTGTCACACTGGCAGATAAGTGAGAATCTCTGGCTCTCTTCTCCCAGACAGTCATTATTCCAAACGTTCCATTATAATTGATTTTGTTTTAGCGTATACACACATAGCATGTTTCTTCATTCCCTGATGGTAGTAGTGAGAATGTATACTCTTTGCTTCTCCTGGAAATGTGGGTAAGTAAGCCTAAGATTAAGAGCTGTGCTAATGATTTTAGTAAGTGGCATCACCTACCCACAAATCCTGTAAGCTTTTCTTGTATAACTGATGCTTCTGTGCCTTTTAAGCTTAGGGACAAAATGGGTAGAAGCCACAGGAAGACAAAACTCCATTCAAAGAATGAAGTAAATTTTTTTTTTTTTTTTGAGATGGAGTCTCACTCTGTCACGCAGGCTGGAGTGCAGTGACTCGATCTTGGCTCACTGCAAGCTCTGTCTCCCATGTTCACGCCATTCTCCTGCCTCAGCCTCCCAAGTAGCTGGGACTACAGGTGCCCGCCACCACGCCTGGCTAATTTTTTTTGTATTTTTAATACAGATGGGGTTTCACAATGTTAGCCAGGATGGTCTTGATCTCCTGACCTTGTGATCTGCTCACCTCGGCCTCCCAGAGTGCTGGGATTACAGGAGTGAGCCATCGCATCCGGCCCAAACATGAAGTAAATTTTAAGATAAGGTAGGTGATCTTTGGGGGTAGTGTTACTCCTTACTGGAAGTATTTAATCAGAGGCTGTATGACTACTTGGTTAGAAGGTTATATGAGAGATTCAAACACCAGAAGGGCAATAAATTGGCCGTAAAATCCTCTCTAAGTGTAGGAGTCTATATTTGTTTGGAAATTTTTTAACACTAGTTTTACTATAAGTATATAAGGAGATATCACCCAACCCACGTGTTAGACTTCCTTTGTAAGCTTGATACAGAGATGGGTAGGATGAATAAACTGTTCATAGCTAGCAGGCCATCTAATATCATCACTCATACTGTCAAAAATGGGGCTAAAGGATTTTAAACCATTGGGTCCAGCTTACAATCCCAGTTCAAGTGTACTTTTTCATGTCAACTGTCCAGTGGAGATCCTCTTTCTCTCTTAATAACCTCTTCACTGATGACCTTATCAGTAAGATTGACTTTCTTCACACTACACTGTAAGGATCACAATAAGAGAGACTATGTCTGTTATATATATGGGTGCATCCTGAGCACCTAGCATAGTGTCTGTCATGTAGTGGATAGACAATGAGTTCGTACTGGTTGATTTAATACCAAACCTCTCCATTTAAGTCACAGTGTACTGAATACCATAAATTCAAGGACAGAAGTCTATGGTCCAGAGATAGAAAAAATACTTCTGACTGCATCTTAGTCCTTGATCTAGAGTGTCAACATCATCTTAAGACTGCTTAAGGACCCAGTTAAAGAGAGATGTAGGCTTGTTCCTGAATAACGGCTGAATCTGCTTAAGTCAAGGGTCCTATTTTATGTATCAGTGCATTTGGGTTGGTGTGGCTGGCTGGTGAAGATGTAATATTTTCAAATGATGTACACTGCAGAATATTAATTGGAGAGAAACAAGTTACTGTGAACTTTTTATCTAAGGAAGCTAGAGGACTGTGTGGATGAGGCTAAGTAAGAGCGTTCAGTCTTCATTATGAATCTGTTAGGAACAACTTCTTTCATAGCTAAGCATGATTGCCATAAACTGGGATAGTTCTTTTGCAAATGTGTGTCTTCGATTTCAAAGAGATGGGCTCAGAGAGTAGCAGTGATTGCATGTACTCCATCTATGCAAGTGGAAATAATCTGGAATATAATGTGGTGAGTATTTCTAGGGGTTTGTGATCTTAACTGGATCCTCCATGCAGCTTGGCTATCTTTCCACAGGTTCCAAGTCACATCCCTTCTCCATTTTTCCTTCATGGCTCTTACCCAATTTTACCCCTTTCTGAAAATGCCCAGTTTTGTCATTTTTTTTTTTCTAACACGGATGAACTTTACTACTTCACTGAAAAGATGGATCATCATTATCATTCTTACCACACCAACTGCCTCTTATGATATCTACAAGCATATCTCCTTCTAACTCTTTCCCTCGTTTCTCCCTGTGTCAGAGAGAGAGCGCGAGAGAGATTCATCCTGCTGGCTAAGGGTCATCTCTTTGCCCATCTTTGTATCCAATTCACTCCCTTGTGAATCTTGTTTTGTCAGTCATTTGCTTTGTGGTCTTTTCCTCAATTGCTACCTCCATCATACTTGTTCTTTCTTCTCAGTGTATAAATATAACCAGTACCAGATTCCCCACAAGCTATAATCTGATTTCTTTCCTCCTCTTACTAGTCAGTTTTCTTCAAAGGCATACACTAGTTTTCAGCATTTTTACTACAGTCTGTTTATCAGAACCCATTTAGTCACCCAACAGTACGATGTCCTCTCCTCCCCTATGCATTGCAATTGCTCCTTCTACCTGGTAATAAACTGTGTCTTCAAGTCCTGTAGGTATTTCCTGTGCTATTCCTTCTCAAACTCTTCGTGACATTTGGCATCGGCCATCTCTTTTGATTGCTGTGGCATGACTGTTGCTGGCTTTCCTCCCCTCTGCCTGACAGTCTTTCTCAACCAGGGATCCTCACCTGGGACACATAACACAGAAAATAGTTTGAGTGATGTTATTTTCTCAATTCTCCTATGGAAGGTTCATAACTAGTACCCTTCTGGGAGAGAAGTTAAACCATTACCTACAGGGATGCCTCAGGGCATTTGAGTTTCTCTCCCTCAGTGCTTGAGAAAAGCGTAGCACCGTCTCTGCTTTCTTCCGGGATTTCTTTCTTTTTCTTCCCCTCCTCACTCTGATTTCTCATTCTTCTAATCCTAAACATTATCTCTGGATGGACACTTCTAAGCCTGTGGCAGGAACTACCAATTATAATCTTGTGATTCTGAAAACACTCTTAACCAGACCTCTGTGCTAAATGCCATACCCTTGTATCTGTTTGCCTCCCTGACAGCTCTCCTTGTATAGCTCACAATTAACTCAAATGCAATATGTCCAAAATAAACTCACCATCTTTCCCATAGACTTTCTTGTTCTCCTAAATGGTATCATCATTCACCCGGACACCCACGCCAGATCTGGGAGGTGTTTAAGATTCTGTTTTCTCATATATCCTTTCCTAATATAATTATTTACTAAATTGCTTCCATGTTTACTTTCTTAGTGTCTTATTAATCTCTTATCATGAATTTGATTCAGGCCCTCAATCTCTAGATTTCGACCAGGTAGAAGCTTCCCAAGGGTCTCCTTATTTCAAAGTACACTACTTCCCTCCCACCACCAATAACCACAGAACAATTAATCTAATATTCAAATGGGATTATGCCTCTCCCCACTTCGATGTTTTCAAGTTCCCACTCCATGTCTACAATAGCTTTTATCTACTACAATGCATTTTGAACTGTTATTTGGTAGATAGGGTCCTCCATGATTGGTCTTTGGTCACCTCTGGCCTCATAGCTTTCTTACACACCATGTATTCTAACTATTTTCATATGTTTACCCATTGTTTACTCTTGCCCTGGGATGCCTGTCCCTGCTTTGCTACTTTAAGGGCCTGCTCCCCATATCTGGTTGAAATTCTTTTTCTCTAAATTTGCTCCCTACTCAGTTACACACTAATCAAGGCACACACCACACAGTAGTTACTTATTTACCTACTGGTCTCTTCAATTAGACTGTGAACTTATTAGGGGCAGAGGCAATGCTTACTTGATTTCTTCCTCTATAATTAGCATTCAGATACAAAGAAGGCACTAAATAGATGCTTATTTAATGAGCAATAAGTCTGAAATAAAATTTTCAAAGGCAGAAGAATAGATTCATTGTTTTAACTAATGGCAAAGAGAGGAGTCCTAGATTTAGAATCAGATATTTGAGATCCCATCCCAACCTACTGATAACTAGTGATCTGTCACTGGGTAGATCACTTAACTTATTTTAGCCTCTGTCTTAGTCTGTTCGTGCTGCTATAACAGAATACCTGAGACTGGGTAATGTATAAAGAACAGAAACTTATTTTCACACAGTTGTAAAGGCTGTGAAGTCTAAGATCAAGGAGCTGGCAGGTTCTGTTGTCTGATGAGGGTCTGGTTTCTGCTGCCAAGATGGCACCTTGACTGGTGCATCTTCTAGTGGGGAGGAACACTATGTCCTCACGTGGCAAAAGGTGGAGGGGCAAAAAGGGCCAAACTCTGTCAAGCTCTTTCATTTTTATTTTTAAATCATTTTTCAAGCCCCAAATCAAATGCATTTTTAAAATGAAATGAAGCATATATAAAATACTAATTTTAATGTTAACAATAAAATAACATAATTAATCCTCCACTTTAAGCCATCTCTTTGTCAAGACCACAAGTCTCCACTCCATCAAGCCCTTTTATAATGACATTAGTCTATTAATGAGGGCTCTGCCTTTCAATACTGTTGCATTGGGGATTAAGTTTTCAGCACATGAATTTTGGAGGACACATTCAGACGATAGCATTCCATCCTCGGCCCCCAAAATTCATGCCCTTCTTACATGCAAAATACATTTTTTTCATCCCAATAGCTCCTCAAAGTCTTAACTTGTTCTAGCATCAACTTTAAAATCTAAAGTCCAGAGTCTTATCTAAATCAGATATGGATGAGACTAAAGGCACATTTCATACTGAGGCAAATTTCCCTCCAGCTGTGAGCCTATGAAATCAAACAAGTTATGTCCTTGCAAAGTACAATGGTGGGACATAGGAAAGAAGAAGAGGGTAACAGGTTTCAAGTAAGTCCAAACCCAGCAGGGCAGACAATATTAAATCTTAAGGCTGAATTTTTTAATTTTTATTTATTTTATTTTATTTTTTGAGATGGAGTCTCTCTCTGTCGCCAGGTTGGAGTGCAGTGGTGTGATCTCGGCTCATTGCAACCTCTGCCTCATGGGTTCAAGCGATTCTCCTGCCTCAGCCTCCTGAGTAGCTGGGACTACAGGTGTGCACCACCACACCCAGCTAATTTTTATATTTTTAGTAGAGACAGGGTTTCACCATGTTGGTCAGGATGGTCTCGATCTCTTGACCTCGTGATCTGCCTGCTTCGGCCTCCCAAAGTGCTGGGATTACAGGCATGAGCCACCACGCCTGGCCAGCTGGAATCTTAAGAATTATCTTCTTTGACTCCACATTCTACATCCTGGACACACTGGAGTGGGGGTTAGGCCTCCTCAACCTTTGGCAGCTCTGCCCGGTGGGATTTCCTGAGCACAGCCCAAACTTCGCATGTACACATTGAAATTGCATCCCTGCGGTTTTCCCAGCTGGTGCTACACAGTGGTGGCTCTACAGGGGTCTCAAGGGTGACCCTGCCCCCATGGCTCCACTAAACATTGACCTAGTGGGGGCTCTCTGTGGTGGTTTCAGTTCCATAGTTCTGCTGGGCATTGCTCTAGTGAGGGCTCTCTGCAGTGGCTTCATCCCTGTAGCAGATCTCTGCCTGGGACCTAAGCTATCTGAGGCATCCTTTGAAATCTAGGTGGAGGGAGCCATGCCTCCACAGCCCTCGCACTCTGCTTGCCTGTAGAATTAGTACTATGTGATACCACTGAGGCTCAATACTTATGCTCTCCAGAGCAGCATTCTGAGCTGCACCTGGGCCCACTTGAGCCACAGCTGGGGTAGCTGAGGTGGGCTGCTCTGGAATGTGAGAAGCACAGACCTCAGTCAGTCCTGGGAAGTGAGTTCCAAAATGCCACAGGTACCCTGGGCCCCTTCCCCAAAAACGATTCTCCCCCCAAGTCCCTTGTATTCTGGGCCTGTGATGCAGAGAATAGCCTTCAAGATCTCTGAAATGCCTTTAGGGTTATTTTCCCATTGTCTTGATGAATAACACCTGGCTTCCATGCTCATCTCATTATTAAACTGCTACTTGGTCACAGCCTTGGTTTTTTCCCTCTAATATGCTTTATTATTCTTTATATGGTCAGATGGAAAAAATTTCAAATGTTTACATTCTGCTTCCATTTTGATGATAAATTCAATTTTTAAATCATTTCTCTCTTCTCATATTTTACTATAAGCATTTAAGAGAAGCTACACGGAACCCCGAATGCTTTGCTGCTTAAAGATTTCTTCTGCCAAATATTCTAGTTAATTTTCTTGAGTTCTGCCTCTCACAAAGCCCTGGGACAGGGACATAATTCAGCCAAGTTCTTCGCCACTTTGTAACAAGGATGGGCTTTCCTCCAATTTTCAATACCTTGTTCCTCATTTTCCCTTTGAGACTTCATCAGAATAGTCCTTACTGTCATGACCTCCTAAATAAGATCTAACAAGGTGCAGACTTTTCCTAGTGTTCTCTTATTCTGACTCCTCACTAGATTCACCCTTAATGCTCCATTCATGGCAATACAAGATCTTCCCAGCATCGGCTTCAAAACCATTCCAGCCTCTGCCCATTAACAAGTTCCAAATCCACTTCCACATTGTCAGGTCTTTATTATAACGACACGCCCACTGCTCTGGTACCAACTTCTGTCATTTCATTTGTGTTACTACAACAGAACAGCTGAGACTGGGTAAGTTATTAAGAACAGACATTTATTTTCTGATGGTTTTAGAGACTAGAAGTTCCAAGATCAAGGTGTTGGCAGGTTCAAGAATCTGAAGGGGGTTCAGTCTCTGCTTCCAAGATGGTGCTTTGAATGCTGAGTTCGCACATGACAGAAGGAAAAAGGACAAAAAGGAGCCAGTGTCCCTCCGCCATGACCTTTTATAACGGTATTAACCTCTCATGACCCAAGCACCTCCCAAAAGGCCCCACCTCACACACAGTGAAAGCATTGGATTAACTTTGCCGTGCATATTTTGGGGGACACATTCAGACCACAGCAGTCTCACTTTCCTCATCTCTAAAGTGGAGGAAGTATAAAGTACCTTATGGGTCCCAGAGGGCAGATTATGAAAGATCACATGAAATCTCATGAGAATCAAGAATATGAAAGGGCTGCAGAGATGGAAGAGATTTTTACTATTTTGTATAAAATAAAAGAGCTGAGAGGAAAGATATAACCTCTGTGTTCAAGTTTTCTATATCTTGATGTACTGTTCAAAACCACATCTGTGGCTTTTGTGCTCTGGAATTAAAGAATAATCAAGCTAAGTATCTTGCCAGGTCATAGCATATGAGATTATGCTGTTATTCTCCAGCAATCATGACAGAGGAAGCGTTGACATCCATTTATATGTTGTAAATTGGTTCACTCATTCCATTAATTTTTCTTGAGAAACTATATGGAGTCAGACACTGAACTCAGTACCATGATGAATATGGAGAAGAAATGGACTGGAATCATGTCTTCAAGAAAGTTTCAGTTTAGGAAGAAGCTAATACATGCCACTTTTTACTTTGCTTTGTAGATATTTATAATAAGTCACAGAAAGGCTAACAGAGGGATCCTGGGAGGACTTCAGGGAGGAGATGATATTGGCCTTAAGAGATGGACAGGAGGTGGATATGTAGGGTGGGCAGTGGGGAAAGAGACTCTGCAAATGGCATCAACCCTACTTGTAGAAATTCGGGAGTAGGTCAGATTTGCCCAAGTAAAGGTAGAGAGGCATATGAAGAATAAATAGGAATGGTAAGCAGAATCATTGAGTGCAACAAAATAGTGCAATAGAGGATGTGGTCTCATAATTCTCAGCTGTCAGGATTTTCTTCATTAAGGAAGAAACCTCTATTTGGTAACACCTGAGAGGGGATCTCAATATTTGCTCTCCAACTTCTGCTGGTGTCATTCTGAATGCTTCCTACTTGACCTGACATTCAATTTCATAACCCCCCATTGTAATACTGTGAAGTAAATTTAATAAAACTTACCTTACCTCTCAGGGGTGTCATGGAGTATAAATGACTACATCCTAAGCAAAACATTAATTGGGTTTTTCAGGTAAAGGTGCTCAGTAAGTAAAAATGCTAATGCTGTTATGAGTTTTCCCTCCTTCTCTGTCATCCTGGGAAGCAGGAATGATGTTTACACAGCCATGCAAAACCATCTTCTTCAGCACTCTAACCTTATGGGAGGAAAAATATATGTGTAGTAGTAATAATCAAGCTGGGTTTGAAGCATTGAGAGGGAGGGCTTGTCCACTGGATGGTTCCCTGGGGGAGGCAACTTGTAAACCCTATTTTAATCTTCATCAACAGGAGACATGATCCTGTAAAGGAACATTCTTAAGAAGTAGAAAAGTGTTTGTTCTTGCAGATTGACAACATCACGGATCAGACTGTAGTGCTAATTTTGTTTGTTTCTAGGTGGTACACAGTTAAACAAAGGAGACATGGTCTTGTCTATTTGGCCCCTATGTGGCCCTGCTAAAGTCTATTTAACCTAATTACTTTCGGGTGGAAGCTTTCCAGTCACGTATGGAGTTAGGAAATATTCATTCCCAACAGGGAAGACTTCCAGGAGACGGTCTTCCATGAGCTCTTTCATTTCTGCCTATGTTTTGAGCAAAAGACATGAACAGCCTTGTGTAGGACTATATGTTAAGGATATTTATACAGCAAATAGCTTTGGAAGATAAAGATATTGTCCCCCTCTGGAGGATAGGGCAGATTTCTTTCCTGACCAGGATAACAAAGATAATATGTTACTCTGGGGCAAAGGTGTGTCAGATTTGCTAGTGTCTCCATGAAACATTGGAGGTTTCCTAAGCTTAGGGTTCCTCAGCTAGATCACAAACACATTGTGCTTGCTGTATCTGCCTGGCCCCATCTCTGTATTGCCCCATAAAATTTGGGGGTAAGGGAAATAGAAGCAAACATGTAGTTTATGCTACCTGCTGTGCTGTGAGAATAAAGTCCTTTGTCTCTGACCCAGGAATCTCATGCCTTCTGCTAACGTGTATGGAACTATGGCAGACTAAATTATTAGTTTACCAGATCTCAGACCCTTCCTAGTTCTTGATACTGAACTTGCTACCTATTTTCTATCCACATAATTTAATGCTTTTGTATCTATTTTCTTTCCTTTTTTCTCCCAACCATAGGAGCTATGCACTGCGTTAAATCAGTGCCTCATTATAGCACCCTGGGAGAGGTAATGCAGCAGCTTCCTGACTGCTTTATTGCCTCCAGTCTCTCCTCAGTCTTCATTCATGTCCTACACTGTTGCCAGACTCAAGTCCCTGAAGCACAGCCTTGATCACGTCACTCCTTCACTCCACAATATCTAATGGCTCCCTATTGCCAGAATGAATCATAACCTCTAGATGAAATAAATACCTCCGATGGCCAGGCCTTACTGTGTATCTTCAGTTCTCTGCTTTTACTATTCTTCCTTTTGCACTCCACTTTCTAACCAAGCCAAACCATCCACATTCCCCAAACACAGTCTGCCATTTCCTGCTTCATATTTGTTCTCATGTTGTTTCTTCTGGCAGGAATACTCATATTACTCTATGTCTGCCCCCGAAATTCTATCATTTTTTTTCACTTATGCTTAAATATGAATTTCTTCAACATGCTCTCTCATTTTCTACCCCAACCAAAGCTACCATTTCTCGTGGCACTTTTCTCATTCAGTTTTGTGCTGCAGTCACTGATATTCATCTTACCGTTAGTTGAGGGCAAAGATTGCCTTGTGCTCTTCTTTGTAACACGTCATCTCGCTCATTAGCACTTTTTAAATGGGCACTCAGGTAAGTGTTCTGAATCACATCTTGATTTGATGGATGACTCCACTGGAGTTCAGACAGGCAAAGATGTTTGTTGAGGCTACACAGCAAATTGGTGAGAAAACATGTGGACCAGAATGTTAGTCTTCTGGTTTGAAGCAAAGGAGGGAATGTTTCACTCCCTGGGAAGCCTGATGTTGGCATTATGTGCCTTAAGGAGTTGGCAGCTGTATGTTAGAGGGGAAGATATTAGTGAGAAAAATCAGGCTCTAAAATCTAACCAAGCAGTTTGCTTCCTAGGTGAAGCTACTGGGCTTTCATTCAAATATTATTTATTCTGATTCTAGTTTACAAATTCACCCATAAATGGAGAGACATTAAGTATCACCCCATTTAGAGAAGTGTGGGGGGTGTGGCTTCCCACAGGTCCCCAAGACCCTGCTCTAGAGGTGGCTGCTGCAGCCCTGCCCCTGGCTGGTAGCCAGACTCTTGGGAAAGTCCAGTCTTTACTGCCTATTGGAGATCAGGATGGAGCAGCTAAAATTCCTGCCCTACAGCAAATCTGCTGACTCCCTGGGCTGTTTTGGAAGAGGGAAAGGAAGACGATTTTATCAGTTGTTCTACAGGAAAGAGAAGTATGACTCTCAGGCTGCCTTTCCGGGAAGATGAAGACTGCCTAGCTCGTGGAGGGTCCTTCACTGCTGGGGGTCCCTGACGGAGAGGTGAACACATACTTCTCCTCAAGTTCACATTCCTGACCATTAGCATCTTTCGTAGATGATTAAACAGTGAGCTGGTTCTCTGATGGTAACATTTATTGAACTGTTCATCACATGCTGATCACAGATTCTTAGAGCAGCAAGAAGCTTTGGGCTTGCCTAACCTAATCCGATAGGGAAACTGAGGCCCAGAGGGGCCTCTTAACTTATATTTTCTCTTCTCTCACTCCAAGGCCATGGTCTTTACGGTGACCTTGAGTAGAGAGAATAGTGTTGATTAGGGCAATCAAGAATAGAAAAACACTACAGAAATACTCCTGGAGTCCAAGGAAAATGTGTCACACAGGAACAGATCCCTTGCTAAGAAAAATGGACTGCATTCCCGGAAGATGAAGAAACAGACTTTAAAACAAAAGTAACTCACAGAACCTCTAATCTGGATAAGATACTGTTTTTTAAGGAACAAATTAAGAAACACTTCTTGTTTTCCACACATGAAAAAGCTGGAAAGGGGTGACAAGGCAACCTTACACAAATGTAAGCACTACCGTGTGCAGTATTAGGTTTATTAGGGCGAGTCGGGGGGAGCTTTTGTCCGTGCCTTGAATCACAATGGATGCAGTGGAATCTCCATCATTAAAATTTGAAGGTAGATAAACAGTAAATATTTCTAGGGATAATTACTTAGCGCTGGGCAAACCTCAAAGTGTTGGAAGTTCTAACTCCTGTTGGATCAGGGCCATAGAGCTGGGGGTATTTATCTAAAGCTTATCTGAATCATCTCAGCAGCAGAGGTAGGTACGATTTGGCAGGCGCTCTTCACTCGGTTATGTTTGGGAGGTTTAATAATAACAGTTACAGAAAACTCTCCCTAAGGAGACATTTATTATTCCTACAATATCACCAGTAGCAGAATCACTCCTCCCTATTTCCTTTGCCCTGCCCCTTGCACTCCATCAGACCTCATTTACAAATCCCAACAAACTCAGCAAAGCCTCCTTTGCAAAAATGAAGCTCTTCCCTGGATATGTTTCCTGGAAGAGTCTTTCTTCAGTGGAATTTTTCAACAACTGAACTAGGAACATGGATATTTGTTGTTGAATGTTTCAATTCTGAGTTGTATTTATTAAGTGCTCTTAGGTCCTTATCCGACAAGACAGGGCATGTTCAGGGTGGTATGGCCATAGATCTCTTACGTCCTTATCATAGAGAAAAATATAGAAGAAAAACATGTCTGTCCACCAAGAGTTTTTGGGCTCAGCCCCCAGTTATGTCATCAGCTTCTAGGGGTTTAACCTTAAATACATCACTTTAAAGCCTGAGCCTTCTCATCTATAGAATAAGGGAATGGATCAGATGATTTTAAGATATGTTCCAGTTCTAAAATACATGAAGCCACCATCAGAGCTAGAATGGATGTTCGATATTTTGCAGTTTACTTTTCAGATAGGGAAGCTGATTAATTGGGATGGTCACTTTGTTTGTTTGAGTATCACGCTTATCAAAGCCAGATGAAATCTGCACATGAGTTGGTTACATTAGCACTAAGGACAATAAATAGCACGTTTCCTAAACGTGTGGTACAGAAGCAAAGCAGCACATTAGGATTAAACATTTTGGGAAGGCTGCATGAAGGGGAGATGGGATTTGCTACAAGAAAGGGAAGGATGGTGGGGCTGACAGCAGAGGCAAAGGCACAGAGATGGGGAGGTGGCAGCCGCGTGGGAGCCAGAGTGAACACTAAGGCAGGGTGATCCGAAGTAAAGCACCCGTCTGCCTGCTGGCACTTCCACCCAGATTCTGGGTAGCATATAGACTTGGTATTAAATGATGTAGAATTGTGTTGTGAGAAAAGTTATTTTCTTTTCAATTCTCTTTTAATTCATCTGATTATGTCAGGGAGAAAGACTCGTGTGTGAGCTAATATATTTTTAAAAGCCTCTCAATGTTTTTTAAAGCAAAAAATGCAAGTTTTAGGTTCAGAGACATCATCAAGTAACAGTGTCTTTTAAATGTAATAACTTTGGCTTGTTCTTGTATTTATTTTGAGGTTTCCTTCTATTTATGGCAAGTGATAGGATCTTTCCACTTGTATAGTAATGTGAGGTTTCCTCTTTAAGTAATTTTAAATGGAAATCTATCTTTTTAAATTAAAGTACTAAGTAAATAACAATGCAGGTGGTAAGAGGGCATGGAAAAGTCCAGAAGTAATGTAGGAGTGATGATGTTTGGAAAATCCTGAGGTGATTGTTAAGAGCCTGGGTTCTGGAGCAAGACAGGAGTGAGTTCCAGTATTGCCTCTGATACTTACCAGCTTTATGACTTTGAGACTGATTTTGGGGGTTACATGGAGATGGAAGAGCAAAGAAAGATAATGACGACTTTAGGAAAGGATTTACAGGATTGTCAGGAAGTGAACACAGCTTGTATCATGCCTTTCCTTACCACAAGCTCTGACCCTTTGGAAACAGGTGCTCCCGTGTGAAGCACCTCCACCTTCAGGGCTGTGCTGTTTTAATTCACTTTTGGTGCTGTTAGTCCTACTGACCCCCCTTCATTCTGTGGATAGAAAGATACTGTGGCATGGTGGAAGGAACACTGGGCTTGAACTTGGGAGACCAAGCTTTGAACCACTGACTCTTTTTGGAAAAGTCACTGAATCTCAGTGATCTTGAATATCAGTGTTAATGATATGGGGATAATTACATCAAATACCCAGGATTATTGTGGGAATGACCGCCAGGACATTCCTAGCATGCAGCAGGTCTTCAATAAGTGGCTGTCACTATCCTCAAGTATATATTACATACAGCTCATCAGCACATCTTTTTGGAGTGTTTATCTGTTTTGTTAACACTGTGCCATCATAAGAGATAGATATTGCTCTTTAGGCAGTGAAATTTCTGAGGAGTAAACTGCAGACTGTTAAAAATGCTCAGCGTGACTGGGTAAAAGGGCATTTCAGCAAATAGTTCTGCAACCTAATCTGGCAGATTCTTGACATCGGCATGATCTTGGCTCTCAAATTCCCCCCTTCTGACTCTTGACCTATACAAAAGAAAACTTGCAGAGACATCTAAATCTAGCTTTGTATTATGTATTATATGTGGCAATCTTACTTTCCAGGTGTCTTGTATATTCTCAGGCCTCTTTCAGTTACAAGTGTAGTCAGGACAGAGAACTTTTCAACCCATGAAAGTTAAAAGGGGAAAGTGACTGATTCATGTAACTGGAAAATAGGAAGGGTGTTGACTACAGGCATGGCTGGATCTAGGTGCTCAATGATATTATCAGAACTGGTGAGTAACGCAAATATCATTTTACCTTTGATCATCCAAACAGAATTTAAAATGTTGTGGTATATATGTGAGCTATTTAAGGTGTTGTCAACTCTTCTGTGATGACCTCCTCATAGTAGCCATCATCATTCCTAAAGGATGACATTGATTAGACATTCACTATATCTAGAACTAGTGCAATGGACATGCTTAGAACTTTTAGACAGTTCACTCTCTGAAGGAGAAGCTGAAAATCTAAAACCTCACTTCTGTTTCTACTTCAGAATGCCAAGGTAAAGTGCCACATTTATAAAAAGTGTAATGCACTATGATATTAGGGCAGAAAATTCCAGATGACAACCAGGCTTCTCCCTTGATTATATAGGGGATAAAATTGAGGCTCCGAAAAGTTAAGTTTCTTTCCCAAAGATATACAGAAATTCAATGACCTATCTAGTGTTACAACCTAGATTTCCTGAGTCCTAGTTGAATACACTGTTAATTTTTTGAGACAGGGTCTCACTGTGTTGTCCAAGCTGGGGTGCAGTGGTGTGATCTCAGCTCACTGCAACCTTCGTCTCCCAGGTTCAAATAATTCTTGTGCCTCAGCCTCTTGAGTAGCTGGGACTACAGACCCTCGCCACCATGCCCGGCTAATTTTTGTATTTTTTGGTAGATATAGGGTTTCACCATGTCAGCCAGGCTGGTCTTGAACTCCTGACCTTAAATGATCCACCCACCTTGGCCTCCCAAAGTGTTGGGATTATAGGCGTGAGTCACCATGCCCAGCTTGAATATACTTTTTCTTCTAACTTGGTCATACCTCAGAATGGCTCAGCCTCTGCCTGCTGAATCTGCCTGTCCCTCTCATTTAACCTAAATAATCTGCTGAGGATTTACTCTTCTGAAAACCCCTAGCCTGGCCCCAAGTAGACTTCTGTGCTGGGACACAAGCCAAGCCAAGATAGGATGAATCTGCTAAGCAGGACAGTGCTATCAGGACATGCTGGGCAGATAGTGAACTGTGGGGCACGAAGTACAATCTGAGGTTCTGAGACTTCCATCTCCCATAAGCTAGAGGCTGTCTGAACTGATTTGCTCAGGTGGTGTTCATTTATACATATTGTCACTGATGAAGCATGACTTGCTCCTGCTTAACTTTCAAAAGTGTCCCCCATTAAACTATCATAAGCCTCGCTACTGTGGCTCTCCACATCTGGGCACTGGTTCTGCTTTGCAAAATTCCTAGTAGCCCAGACTCTTAGAAGTTTGCCTCTGCCTTACTTTTGGCCCCTGGTATCAAGATTTGGAGGTTGAACTTTTAGGGATTGTCTTGTCCATTCTTTTCAGCTGAAGCTGAGGAAACCAAGTCCAGAGACACTAAATGATTTGCTCAAGATCACCAGCAATAAAAGAAAGGCCTTCGGTCACTCATTCAATAGTCTTTCTACTAGATCCTGCTACCTATGTCTGTATCTTGGAACTTGATGACTTATGCTGTCAATCTTGGGCCTGCCTTATGTTTTGCTGTTTTCCTGGTAGTGCCTGGACACATCTGACTATTTGTCTACCTTGACCCTTTGTCATCATTGTAATTCTTAGATCTCTGGATATGTGGCTACCTGTTTATACACGACTTTTATGAATATAAATTTTTTGGAAGGGGGACACAATTCAGTCCTTAGCAACCTCTAAAATATTACATTTATATAAAGGACAATTATGTCATTATTAATAAAAACATTAACTGCTCTAAAATGCCAGGAACATTAATAACATCATCCCTCAAAGGAAAAATGACATCATGAAGCTCGTTGAGCTGTTCGAAGATCCATGTGGACTAATTTTGTCCTGGGAGGAGAGAGGGATTTAGGAAGATCTCACTTTGGCTCCATTGAGTCTCCCTGGGTTAGGAGTGATGTTTTCATTTTTGTTTGGTTTTGTTTTCTGAGGAATCGGCAGCGAGTCTAATTAATGCCATCAAAAGCATGACATTTAATTAACTAAATAGCATGTTGAGCCTAATGATAACATATTTCAGCACCCGGCAGGCGGTGATGGTCTCTTGGGCCATTTCAGAGGAGGCCTGTGATTTGATAAAGAGAAACCCTTCTCAACAAAATCAGGAATCCCCCGAGAGTAACCAGAGAAGCTGCAGCAAGAGTGCCAGCCAGGCAGATTCTCTTATCTCCTGCACTCTGCTTGGAGAGGCCCAGGAACAAAGAAGAAGAATGGCAGGGGAGGAACGGGACGGCTGCACAGCCTCGTCATTTTTTAAACATGTTTCTTGGAAATTCAGAGGCATATAGGCGCAAACTTAGCTTCTAAATGGCCTATTCCCATACCTTGGTTTATTCCAGTCCCATTGGTGAATGGATTAGGGGAAACAAGGCAGGATAGACAAGTACCTTGTAAGAGGCTGTCTGAAGCCAGATTGCCAAGTCCCTCTGAGCAGCCGAGTATGTGGACGTGGGTGCCCTCTGCTGGACACTGGAGAATCTACAGTGATGCTTATCTGGACCCTCACCCAGGGACTGAGAGCTTCAGCCTGGAGTTGAACCTTCTGCGTAAGAGTCCCCAGGGTCCCTTCAGTCACAACAGGCCCCTCAAAGGCTGTCTCAGAGAAGTGCGCTTTTAGATCATTCCGTGGCTTAACTTATCCACGTCTCTCTTTGCCACCCCATTTTGGTTATGTTCCTCAAACATTCATATTCGCTTAAGTTCAGTTGTGCTATTCTTTTTCCCCTCATCTCTTTTGTAATAAATCTGGATGAAATTACTTGTATATGGCATCACAAACCGCATCCTGTGGGTCATATATTTAGACTCTGATTTTAGAGAAGGGCCAAACAGAGGCTTGGAGTGGTGAAATGACCTGTCCAAAGTGACAAAGAACCAGCAGGGACTAAAGCTCAGACTGCCCCACTCCTGTTTCATTTTCCTTTCCTCGATATGCATCTTTCCATAGAAAGACAGTATATCCTGGTGGTGAGGCTGAAAGCTCTGGAGACAGAGGTCCTGCGCTTGACTCTTGACTTTGCCATGCATTGGCTGTGTGATATTGGATAGGGTATCCTTTGAGCCTTTTTGTGCCTGTGTTCTCATCTAATAGAGTGGTTGTGAGAGTGGAATAATGTAAGGCAGATAAAGCATTCAGTACAGTATCTGGCACATAGTAGGTGCTCAATAAATAATACCATTAGTTCCATGATTGCCTAGTGGTATTAGTTGGAAGTTATTTTTGGTGGTTCTGTAATGGAACTGCTAGAACAGAATTTCCTAAGTTGTTTTTCTCATTAAACATAAAAATCTACCTCTTTCCAAATGGAAGCACCTTCTAGATAGAGTGAGCAAACTGGGAGGTGGGGGAGTTTAGGGATAATATTTAAGTAACTGATGTATAGTTTACTAGAGACAGTCTCAAGATGAGACTGGAAAAGCTACTGTGAGGTAGGTGGCCTTGAATTTGACTTTATTCTGCATGCAATAGGGGGTCATGGCTGATGCTTGAATAGGGCAGTTTTTCTTTTCCCATTTCCCTTGTATGGATTGCTTCTCCTACAATGTGAGAGCTCGCATGATTGCTGTTCCCATCACGTGTGCACGTGCACATGAACACGCCCATCTTGGGGCTTTCAGTATTCCAATCACCTTGAGGTTGTCACCAAGGAGCCTAGTGTTGCTTGCAGCCACGTCAGAATGAAGAACAACCTGGGCTGTCACAGTCTGCCAGTGGTGGGGGCTTGTCACTTCTAGATTGAGTGTTGTTCCTGTGCATGGAAGTCGCTGGTGTGGGTGAAGAAAAGCTGAGGATACTGCCAGAGAGGAAAGAAAGGAGGCGAGTGGCTGCTTGAATGCAGGAGGTGAAAGAGAGAGACTTTTCTGCCATTGCTGTAGGGATTGTCCCCAGGAAAGGGGCAGTCAATCATGTGAGCAAAGGATGCCTTGACTTCCTCAGGGTGTACTTCATCTTCTGTTGCTGGCTACTGATGGCTGAAGTCAATGCTTTGTTCCTCTGCTTGCTTGGCACTTTTGCTTTCTGGATTTTGCCAATTGTCATTTGCTGGGGTGAGCAGGAGATATAACTGGGAGAAAGGAAACAGATAGGATTGTGATAGATGTTTCAAATGGAAGCTTAATGGAATTTGCCCTTTGGGGGATGCAGCCCTTGTAACCCCCATCAGGGACTCAATAACTTGGAGCTCCAAGTGTCCCTGATAACCTTTTCTGTTAGAGGCAGATTGGCAGGCCTGTAGACTATGCGTGGATGCATTTGTTTTGATGCTAGAGCACTCTTTTTTTTTTTTTTTTCAATGTTAGGATGAGATGGCACAATTTTAAAATTAGATATATATTTTTTTCATTTAGAAATTTGAATTTCTGGCTTCTCTTGAAAACCAGATCATTTGATGACACTGGTCTGCTTTCCTCTTTGGCAGCAATCTATAAGTAATAAAAAGACTCTGCCCTGTTTTAAATAGGTCAAGAATTCTCTAGTTCCCTACAGTTTCCACCCTGATCCATTATCTTGATCAGCTTGGCCTTATAAACACTGTGTAACCCAACAGTGTATGACCCCTGCCTGATCCAGGCTAACCTCTCCATTTCAGAAATAAGAGACGTGAGGCTCAGAGAGGGCCTTTGATTTACCCATGGTCACACAGCCTCCCCCATGGACAGAGTAGGCCCCATTTACATATGATTTGAGCGGTGATCGAAAGCACTTACCCTTTTTCCTTTACTTCCAAGTGAAAAATTTACCTCTCACCCTGGCCTTCTGTTCATTAGAAGTCTACAGTGAACTCAAGAAAGAGAATTATTTGGCTCTATTACCTTTCTGGCCTTCTTTAAATCGTATCTTATATCTTTGGCTGTTTCTGCTTATAGAGCTAACCTCGGTCTGACCCATTCTGACTCACTCAGACACACAGGTAGGCCAGAGGGTGTTGCCGTTGGAAACTGAGGAAGTGGAGCCAGAGCCTCGAATCCTCAGGTGGAAATCAGTTCTGGGTCTGGGGCTCCTCATCTGGAAAAAGGGTTCATAACCTCAGGAGGTGGTTGTGATGATTAAAAGAGTAAAAAGTTAAATGTGTTTATCATAGTAGCAGCAAACTGGAAAAAATAGTAACTCAATGTTAGAAGTTATTATTCTAGAGAGACTCAGAACTGAAGGTGTCCCAGGAGATCGTACTGTCCAACTGGCTCATTTTGTGGTGAAAGCCGTAACATGCTTATAGTAAAAATCTGAGGGGAGAAGAAAATACAGTAAAATATAAAATGATTTTTCTCCCTATCACTACCTTCATTTCGGTCTAATTTCCCCAGAGGCAATAATTGTTAAGTTTCTTGTGTGTTCTTTCAGATATTTTATTTGCATGTACATTATAAATAACTTGCATCCTGTATTTTGACACAAATGTAATCAGACTACTCATGCTGTTCTGATACTTGCATTTTTTATTTAACAATATGTAGCAGATCTCCTTTCATGTCAGCACATGAGGGTTTTTTTCTGTTTTCAATGGCTGTTTATTTCACAGGAAGTTTATACTATAGCTTATAGACCAACGAATGTATTCTGCAAAAGACCAGATACCTAATATTGTAGGCTTTGTTGGTCATAGGATCTCTGTACCACCTGTTTCTCTTCCCTTTTCTCTTCTTCCTCCTCTTTCTTGTCCTATTTCTCTTTTTAACAATGCTTTGAAGATGTAAAGACCATTCTTAGCTCACAAGTCATACCTAAACAGGCTGTGGGCCAGATTTGGCCCATATGGTAGCTCATTTACACAACTTTTGGGTAGACAGGTTGCTACTATACATAATGCTGCAACAGGCATCTCTGTGCTGCATCTTTCAGTGTTCGTTTGAGTTTACCTGTAGGATATATTCATGGGAGTGGAATTACTGGGACACGTTTCTTTTTTTTTTTTTTTTTTGGAGTAATGGAAAGCCTTCTTACTTTTTTAATTTATTAATTATTATTATTAATTTTTTTTGCAGGAATAGAAATGATGGGATATAATTTTTTTAAAATTTATTTTTTATTATTATTATACTTTAAGTTCTAGGGTACATGTGCATAACGTGCAGGTTTGTTACATATGTATACTTGTGCCATGTTGCTGTGCTGCACCCATCAACTCATCAGCACCCATCAACTCATCAGCACCCATCAACTCGTCATTTACTTCAGGTATAACTCCCAATGCAATCCCTCCCCCCTCCCTCCTCCCCATGATAGGCCCTGGTGTGTGATGTTCCCCTTCCCAAGTCCAAGTGATCTCATTGTTCAGTTCCCACCTATGAGTGAGAACATGCGGTGTTTGTTTTTCTGTTCTTGTGATAGTTTGCTAAGAATGATGGTTTTCCAGCTGCATCCATGTGGGACACGTTTCTTAATCATGAAAGATATTCCATCAAACTCCTCATTTACAGGTGGTATAAGAGGTCCAGTGAAGAGACTGATCCAGAGTTGCTCAGCAAGTCAGTGATAAGAGCAGGACTTAAACTTCCTTTCCCAGCACTTAACTGGGGCTCTTTCCACTGTTATGCAGACCCTACCTGATATGGTTTGGCTGTGTTTCCACCCAAATCTTACATTGAATTGTAGTTCCCATAATCCCCACATGTCATAGGAGGGACCCCATGGGAGGTAATTTAATCACGGGGGAGGTTACCCTCATGCTGTTCTTGTGACAGTAAGTTCTCAAGAGATATGATGGTTTTATAAGGGGCTTTTCCCTTTTGCTTGATACTTCTTTTTGATGCCGCCATGTGAAGAAGGATGTGTTTGCCACCCTTTCCGCCATGACTGTAAGTTTCCTGAGGCCTCTCCAGTCATGTTGAACTCGAGTCAATTAAACCTCTTTCCTTTATAAATTACCCAGTCTCTGGTATGTCTTTATTAGCAGCGTTAGAACAGACTAATACATCCCTGCTGAGGGCTCACAGGGAATTTGTTTTGGGACATAGAGTTGGAAAGATCCAAGCTTTCTCAAGTCCAGAGGGAGGCACAGAGCAGTGTCACAGAACCGAGGGACCTGAATGCTGTCAGATCTGTTTTTCCTCCTGTCGCATTTCTGCTTCTTGCAATTGCTTTCCATGATGTGGGGCAGAAGCTCCAGGGTCAGTTTGTGTCATGTGTGTGGCCTGAAAGGAAAAGAAAGCTTTTGCCTGCAATTAACAGAAAACTCTGGCACAAACAAATATAAATACAATTTATTACATCACATAACTCCAAGTTTAGAGGCAGGGCAGTCTCTAGGCAACATGCAGGCAGTGGCTGGATACTGTCCTCATGGACCCTGGGTCTTTCTGCTTCCTGTTTCTGTTCTCAGTGCTAGCTTCATCTTTAAACTGATGATAAAAGGGTTGAACTAGTTCCAAGTGTCATGTTGTCACATATAGAAACAATGGTAGTCTGTGGCTTCTTCTCAGGAAAGAGAAAACTTTCCCAGCATACTTGTAGCATATTTCCCTTGATTGGCCAATACTGGGACACAGGACGGCTGTTGACTCAAGTACTGATAAGAGGGATGAGAATACCATCATTGACAGAAAAATGATCTGGGGTTGAATGGATGTTGGGGCATCTACTGCCCTGACTATTACTTGGTGCTTATCTCTGAACTCAGGTCTGGAAACTTACAGAGAATAATTTGAGTTGGATTATTTTAGGTTACATGCCCATTTCTTAGACCAATCCCTGTGATCGACGAGATAGGCCATTGTAGTTGTCGAGCTTGACCAATGGCTATGGTGTAAGCAAATGGCAAACTTTGAGAACAGAGAAAAGGTGAGGAGAATCTGCTTCCCCAAAAGAAAGATATCTTCCACTGGTGTCCTCTTCACCCTTCAGAAGATCCCAGGTCTTAGGAGGCAGCCTAAGTAGAGGAGAAGCACTAGCATTGAAGTCAGATGTCTTAGTTGAGAGTCCTGCCTTTGCTATTCACTAGGCTGGATTTCCTGTTTCAGTGCCAGAGTCTATCCAATGGGGATAATCATGCCCAAGATAGGCAGCCAATCTCACAGGTACCTTATGAGGACTGATGAGGAAATGGTGGAAATAAAGCAAGGGACCCTCCAGACATTATAACCTGAGGGATGCTATCTGGTCCTATGGTGTCTCTGGACAGTGGGAGGAAGGAGTCTTTCTCTCTAGGCCCTGTGTGCTTATAACCCAATGTTGTGGGCAGGAGTAACCTTGGAGGAGGGGTGCTGGAGGGGACAGGGAGAGCAGACAGCAGTGCACAGGTAGAGCTTCAGACTGAGGCTTGTCCCTGCTTCCCCCTCCAGGGGCTCTGCCATATTTCTCTGCTTTTTCTCCTTGTGATCTCTCTGTACACTATTTTGAGACCCAACTGACTATCCGTTCTCAACAGATTATTCTCATCCTTCCTTTTAAATAATTGCTTTGTTAGCATTGAAAAGACATTTGACTGGGCGTGGTGGCTCACACCTTTAATCCCAGCACTTTGGGAGGCCGCGGCAGGTGGATTGCTTGAGGTTAGGAGTTTGAGACCAGGCTAGCTGACATGGAGAAACCTCGTCTCTACTAAAAATTCAAAAACGAGCTGGGCATGGTGGTGGGTGCCTGTAATCCTAGCTACTTGGGAGGCTGAGGCAGGAGAATCGCTTGAACCTGGGAGTCAGAGGTTGCAGTGAGCCGAGATCATGTCATTGCACTCCAGCCTTGGCAATGAGAGCAAATCTCCCTCTCAAAGGAAAAAAAAAAAAAATACATTCAACCAAACTGCTTTTCACCTTTTGTCATTTTGTTAATATATATTTTTTTAATTTAAAAGTTTTCCTCTCTTCTGAATCTTTAAAATGTATTTGGGACATAACAGGATAGTTCAAACAATTTTACTGAGTGCGGGCTTTAGGCATACTAAAGTGAGAAAACACATGGTTGCTAACAAGTGGGGCTTACGTTCTAGTGATATCAGTGAGCAGAAGGCCACTCCTCTTCCCCTTCTTCCCACCACAGCACTGAATGCTCTATCTGGGGACCTGGGCATCCTTCTGGAGCCAGTCTCTGAGAAAGGGCGGGTGAGAAAATATTAAAGACTAAGACAACAACTGAGATAAATGTGGTCCCACAAAGGTTTCCTGAAAAATGGCAGCAATCCTAATTGTTGCTTATTAGCTATGCAACCCCTAGCAAACATTTGGCTTCCCTAGTGCTTAGTGTACTTATCTGCAAAAAGGAGACAAGACCTATCTCATAAGGTTACTGTGAAGATTACATTAGGTCATCCAAGGACAATGGTGCATTGAGTGTGTAAGAACATTGGCTCTGGGGTCAGGCTGCCTCGTTCATATCCTGTCTCTGCCTCTCTCTAGCATTGTGACACTGAATGATTTAGTTTACCTTCCTGTGCCCCAGTTTCTTGACCTACAAAATGGGAATAATAATAATATCTACCTCATAGGATTGTTGTAAGGATAAAATAAGTCATATAAATTCTTTGATCCAGGCCTCACATCTAGAAGTGCTCAACAAAATTATCATTTTGTCTACCTAAAAGTGTGGGTTTTTTCCAAATAAAACTATCTTTTAGACTGTAAAACATTATGATGACATCTATTTATCTTGATGTTTAGAAAATGATCATCAGTAGAAGGTTATCCCTCATAACTGAACCTTTGTAAGCCGTCCCTTCAGGACACAGATGGGCTGTCGTGCTGTGCCTATCATTCACTAGACAAATTATAATTGAGCTTGCATTTCTCACATTGAACTATGATCAGTGCAGGCAGAGGCACACACAATACTAGGCAGAGCAAGACACAGGAAATGGCTCCAAAGAGCTTACCTGGGGAGAAAATATATGCACATATGACCATAGATGATAATAAAGGCACCTTGGAATTGCCAAATGGAGGGTGGCAAAGAGCTTCTGAGCAGGGAGAAAAACCCATGATGTCATTTCATCCTCAGCAATATTAACTGGCTGTGTGACTTTGGGCACATTGCTAGACCTTGGTGTGCCTCTATTTTCTCCTGCATTACAAAAGGAGATAAAATTTTATTATATTAGCAATCCCAAATTGGTATTCACAGATGGATTTTGTTTGGCCGTTAGAGAGTTGTTAACTTTTAAATTAGGCATCAACATTTAAACCTTCAGAGATTTCATGGAAAACTCTAGATATTGAATTCTTTTTGGAAAATCCTAATAACCGGTAAGAGGTAGCTGGAATTAAGTAGCAACCTCCCACCATTTAAAAGGTGAGGTATATGGTTTTCAGGGCCCTCTGCTCCTAGTAGATTTTATTCCCACCTATGCGCTTGGCTCATTTCCGTTTGCTGCCTGGACGCTGTAAGCATTTGAGTTTGTGACACCTGGAGCAGGTCATTTCCTTAATATCTTTTTATCCTTTCAAGGGATTACTAAGTAGGACAAGAGTTACTACACCCTCTCCAATGAAGAGGAAATAGTGAAAGGTGGAGAGATGGATATTTGGACATACAAGAGATGGAAAACAGATGTAGGACTTCAAAACAGGCCTCAACTCCTTGTCTGTTGTTTTCCTCTCTGACTGGTGTTTCACCCTTTCTCCGGGACCTAGAGTGTTTTATTGACTCTTTTGGTGATGATTATGATAACTGCTATCATTTAGTATTTAGTATGTCTTAGGTGTTTTCTGTCACTTAATTATTTTGAGCTATTGCTATTAACATCCTATTTTGTAAAAGTGGAATTAGAGGTTTAAAAAAGCCAAGGAATTTGTCTGTAACTACACACTTATTAAGTAGTGAAGCCAAAATTTGAACTCAGGTCTATCTGAGACCATATCCCTTGTCCTTAACCTTAAGAGTCACACAATTTTATTTTATTTTTTTCTTTTTATTTATTTATTAATTATTATTATTATACTTTAAGTTCTAGGGTACATGTGCATAATGTGCAGGTTTGTTACATATGTATGCTTGTGCCATGTTGATGTGCTGCACCCATCAACTCGTCAGCACCCATCAACTCGTAAATTGTTAGGAGGGTAGATGTAATCTTAAATGTTACTACAAAATAAAAATTTTTAAAAAATCCATTAGAGATACACAATTATATTTTTGACCGATTTATACAAATATATTAGGGATGAAGTTGGGAATTTGAAGCAATATGTTAGTAGAGATTATGTAATTTATTTTTTCTTATCTATATTTTCTTCAATGTTACTTTTGTAAAAGGAAGTAAAAAAAGTAGCTTTAAAAAGAAAAAGAGTCACACAATTGCGGAGACAGGGCCAACCTCTTGTCTTGTTGAATAACATTGATATGTACATTTTAGAGAGATTAATTTTATACCTCAAACAGATGCTCATTTCATGTGCTCTGAGCATGAGACCCCTCTGAATAATACGCAAATGATGAAATGTGATGCTCTTAGCAATACACTCGCTGAGAAGGAACAAGAGCCCTCCAGAGGGGTCAGGGGTTATCATTGTTATGAGAAAGGAGGCTCCAGCTGTCAGGATGCATATAGGGATGTATTAACATCACTCCCAATGTCAGGGAGAGGTGAAGAAACAGCCTGGCTGTGCATCCCGCACAGAGTCCTGAGGCTGTGCTTCCGGCGCAGTTTGACTCAGCGATCTCCCTTGAGATCAGACTGGCTGGGCCTGCCATAACATCACACATTTATAGGATCTTAGGTTGGAAAACACTGTAGGGGTCATCTAGACCCACTGTTATATGGGGATATTTTCTATAAAGCCCGCAACAGGCAATTTCTGTTCTGTGCTTGAAGATTTCTGGTGATGGCAAGCTCAGTGCTCTATAAGACAATCATTTCCACATGTGTTTGACATTTCTTTACATCAAGTTCTAATCTACATGCATGTTTAATCCTCTCTTTGTTGTGTTGTCCACTGGAGCAGTGTGGAATGCCTCCTCTCTTCTGTATATGTCAACCCTTCAAGTTGTAATGTGGTAAATATGTTCCACCAGATTGTCACTCCTTGGCCATAAATACCCACATTTGCCTAAACTGTGCTACACAGAAGAGTATCCAGATTCCTTCCCATGTGTGCTGGTTATTCTCCATTGACCCCTCCTCTTCACATCCATTTTTATTCTTTTCTGTCCTGTTCCCTACTGTGGCGGATTGACTCATCTGGGTTACTTCACCAGGCTCCTTTGCTGGTTGGCTCTATATTGAGTTAGGCTGATGGGGAATGGAGGAAGGCAACTGGAAGGCAGGAGGAGACAGAGGACGGGGTACTTCTCCCCACTCCTTTCTTGATTCAGCACGACTCTCTGGTAGTCACTGGCATCCCTCCATTTCTCTAGTTCCTGCTGAATGGCTCTTCTGGCATAAATCTGGCTCTCACTGGAAAATGATGACACCATCCCTACTGTTGATGCCCCTTCAGCCTTACAGTGTTAATGGCTTTCCCCTTCTGCTGATCTCCTAGTGACTCAGCATATCTTGTTTGCCCTTTAAGCCTATCTGGGCTTCTAGCAGTGGCTCCTTTATTGAAATGTCTTCATTTGCACCATTGTAGTGAATTCTGTTTCCTGCTGTGACTCTGAACTGAATGTATTATTCTTGGTGCCCACTGCTAAGTTTGCTTACGTATGTTCTGTGTTTTCTGTTTATCAAATTATCAAGTCTAGCCACATTGCCAAGATCATTGCATTTGCTGGTTAGCCACTGGCACACATTGTTGGCCCTCCCAGAGTCTGTGGTTAACTGAAAGTGTTAGGTCCTTCTTTATGGACTCAAGTGTCAAACCCATCTTTGGAGCAAGATCACCTGGGTTTAAATACTGGCTCAATATTAAATAATAAGTTTTGAGCAGGTTACCTTCATCTCTCTCAGTTTTCTCTTCTATAAAATAGGATAACACTAGTATTCATTTCAAAACAGGCTTTGTGCAGATTAAGTGAATTATTGTACATGAAGCCCTTATAACAGTGCCTGATGCATAGTAGGCCTCCAATAAATGTGACTTTCATCATCAAGATAATCATTTTTTACATACACAATTGCACATTTTAATCTAAATGCATAACTTTTTGCCTCTTTTTTTTTTTTTTTAAAGCTTTCTTTACAAGGATATAATCCTGAATGCCACTGGTAGTGTAATCTTGACACTGTCCCCTAAAGCCTTGCTGGTTGAATGTGTGCCACAGATCAGCAGCATGAGCATCGCCTAAGAATTTGTTAGAAATTTGGAATCCCAGACTCTGCTCTAGACATACTGAATCAAGTCCTGTTTGTTAACAAGGTCCCAGGTGATTTTTGCATGCATGAAAGTTGGAAAAGCTCTGCTCTCTCACATTTATTGTTCTGAATTATTGCTGTCAGCTGGTTTGGAGAACATGTCCGTCTCTAACAGGGAAGACACCCATTGCTCATGTTTAAGATTACCAGACAGACTGGTGTTGCAGCTCTACCAAGTCTAGCAATGTTTCCAGGAGTCAAACCATCCTGGGAAGGAAATTTAGAGCAGTGTTTTTCACTGTTGGGATTTGGAGTCAGAAAACCAGGTTTTGAATTGTACTCTGCTTTGTGTGTGTGTGTGTGTGTGTGTACACACTGGGATACATACATACATGACAAATGAACTTACTGTGAAGATTTGCTGTGAGGATTAAATGAAATAACCCATGTAGAACATTCAGTGAATAGTCCATCACATAAAATGTTTCCATTCTTTCTCCTTTCCACAAGTCATACGATACATGCCCAAATGGTAACCCATCCCTGGAAGGAAAAACTGTATTGATATAACAGGAAAATTTGCTTCAAACAGATTGGTAAGATTGGGTTCATTTGAAAGCTGTAGTCAATGCCTCATGGTTTTGTGAATACCACTGCTCATTTCTCTGGCCATGTGTTTCTGAATATGGGTTATATTTAACTCATTAACTGCAAATAGAAGTATGGTATAATTAAGCAGTAAAGAAGAGATTGCTGGTGCATAAACTTGAATTAGACACCACCGGCGTATATTGTATACATATAAGTATTTGTAATGTGACTAAAGTCTAAAATAGGATAATGTTGGGGATGCTGATTAATCTTGACACTAATTAAAACACACCAATTACAGAGGAAGTGACATGCTTTCTGTGATCAATAGTTGACAGATAATCCTGGGCTCACCCAAGGCAGCTGGCCTTTCTTTTCCAGCTGCATAGATCTGAAGTCAAATAATCTGGGCTCACATGCCAGTTCTGCCACTTGCTTCTGTGATTCTGAATAACTTAACCCACATTTCTCTACTACCTCAGTTTATTTAACTACAAAATGTAGAAGATAATAATTTTACCTGAGGAACACATTCCTGAAGACCATGCATACTTCAGAACTTATGTAATTCAAAGTCAATTTTACCATAGGACCAACAAAGGAATGAGGGAGGGTATTTCTGTCTTTGAGCTAAAATGATACTACTGACATTTTGAGAATTAAGAATTAGCATAAGCATAAATTATAAATCCCTCAGTTCATAAACTTTAAGATTATATTATATTTGACCAATGTGTGGGTAGGGGAGAGTGGAGAATCAATATTATATTACAGTTTGTGCATAAAGTGAGATTTTACCTGTTTTTAAAAAATTATACTTTAAGTTCTGGGATACCTGTGCAGAACGTGCAGGTTTGTTATGTAGGCATACATGTGCCATGGTGGTTTGCTGCACACATCAACTTGTCATCTGGGTTTTAAGCCCCACAGACATTAGGTATTTCTCCTAATGCTATCCCACCCTTTGTTCCCTACCCCCCAACAGGCCCTGGTGTGTGATGTTCCCTCCCTGTGTCCATGTGTTCTCATTGTTCAGCTCCCACTTATGAGTGAGAACACTCAGTGTTTGGTTTTCTGTTCCTGGGTTAGTTTGCTGAGAATTATGGTTTCCATCTTCATCCATGTCCCTGCAAATAACATGAACTCATTCCTTTTTTGTGGCTGCATAGTATTCTATGGTGTATATGTGCCACATTTTCCTTATTCAGTCTATCATTGATGGGCATTTGGGTTGGTTCCAAGTCTTTGCTATTGTGAACAGTGCTGCAGTAAACATATGTGTGCACGTGTCTTTATAGTAGAATGGTTTATAATCCTTTGGGTATATACCCAGTAAAGGGATTGCTGGGTCAAATGGTATTTCTGGTTCCAGAACCTTGAGGAATCGTCACACTATCTTCCACAATGGTTGAAGTAATTTACACTCCCGCCAACAGTGTAAAAGCGTTCCTATTTCTCCACATCCTCTCCAGCATCTGCTGTTTCCTGACTTTTTGATCACACCATTCTAACAGGCATGAGATGATATCTCATTGTGGTTTTGATTTGCATTTATCTAATGACCAGTAATGATGAGCTTTTTTTCGTATGTTTGTTGGCCACATAAATGTCTTCTTTTGAGAAGTGTCTGCTTATATCCTTTGCCCAGTTTTTGATGGGGTTGTCTGTTTTTCTCTTGTAAATTTGTTCAAGTTCCTTATAGATTCTGGATATTAGACCTTTGTCAGACGGATAGATTGCAAAATTTTTCTCCCATTCTGTGGTTGCCTGTTCACTCTAATGATAGTTTCTTTCACTGTGCAGAAGCTCTTTAGTTTAATTAGAACCCATTTGTCAATTTTGGCTTTTGTTGCAATTGCTTTTGCTGTTTTAGTCATGAAGTCTTTGCCCATGACTATCTCCTAAATGGTATTGCTTAGGTTTTCTTGTAGGGCCTTTATGGTTTTAGGTTTTACATTTAAGTCTTTAATCCATCTGGAGTTAATTTTTGAATAAAGTGTAAGGAAGGGATCCATATAAGGAAGTTTCTGCATGTGGCTAGCCAGTTTTCCCAACACCGTTTATTAAATAGGGAATCCTTTTCCCATTGCTTGTTTTTGTCAGGTTTGTCAAAGATCAGATGGTTGTAGATGTGTGGCGTTATTTTTGAGGCCTCTGTTCTGTTCCATTGGTCTATATATCTGTTTTGGTACCAGTACCATGCTGTTTTGGTTACTGTAGCCTTGTAGTATAATTTGAAGTCAGGTAGCATGATGCCTCCAGTTTTGTTCTTTTTGCTTAGGATTATTCTTGGCTATACAGGCTCTTTTTTGCTTCCATATGAAATTTAAAGTAGTTTTTCTAATTCTGTGAAGAAAGTAAACGGTAGCATTATGGGAATAGCATTGAATCTATAAATCACTTTGGGCAATATGGCCATTTTCATGATATTGATTCTTCCTATCCATGAGCATGGCTTTTTTCCCCCATTTGTTTGTGTTCTCTCTTATTTCCTTGAGCAGAGGTTTGTAGTTCTCCTTGAAGAGGTCCTTCACATCCCTTGTAAGTTGTATTCCTAGGTATTTTATTTTCTTTGTAGCAATTGTGAATGGAAGTTCACTCATGATTTGGCTCTCTGTTTGTCTATTATTGGTATATAGGAATGTTTGTGATTTTTGCACATTGATTTTGTACCCCGAGACTTTGCTGAAGTTATCAGCTGAAGGAGTTTTTGGGCTGAGATGATGGGATTTTTCTAAATATATAATCATGTCATCTGCAAACAGAGACAATTTGACTTCCTCTCTTCCTATTTGAATACCCTTTATTGCTGTCTCTTGCCTGATTGCTCTGGCCAGAACTTCCAATACTATGTGGAATAGGAATGGTGAGAGAGGGCATCCTTGTCTTGTGCTGGTTTTCGAAGGGAATGCTTTCAGATTTTGCCTATTCAGTATGATATTGGCTGTGAGTTTGTCATAAATAACTCATTATTTTGAGATACGTTCCATTGATACTTAGTTTATTAGGAGTTTTTACCATGAAGGGGTGTTGAATTTTGTTGAAGGCCTTTTCTGCATCTATTGAGATAATCTTGTCGTTTCTGTCATTGGTCCTGTTTATGTAATGGATTATGTTTATGGATTTACGTATGTTGAACCAGCCATGCATCCCAGGAATGAAGTTGACTTGATTGTGGTGGATAAGCTTTTTGATGTGCTAATGGATTTGGTTTGCCAGTGTTTTACTGAGGATTTTTGCATAGATGTTCATCAGGGATATTGGCCTGAAATTTTCCTTTTTTATTGTGTCTCTGCCAGGTTTTGGTATCAGGATGATGCTGGCCTCATAAAATGAATTAGGGAGGATTCCTTCTTTTTCTATTGTTTGGTATAGTTTCAGAAGACATGGTACCAGCTTCTCTTTGTACCTCTGGTAGAATTTGACTGTGAATGTGTCTGGTCCTGAGCTTTTTTGGGTTGGTAGGCTATTAATTACTGCCTGAATTTCAGAACTTGTTAATGGTCTATTCGGGGATTCGTTCTTCTTCCTGGTTTAGACTTTTGAGGGTGTATGTGTCCAGGAATTTATCCATTTCTTCTAGGTTTCCTAGTTCATTTATGTAGAGGTGTTTATAGTATTCTGTGATGGTAGTTTGTATTTCTGTGGGATCGGTGGTGATAGCCCCTTTATCATTTTTTTATTGCTTCTATTTGATTCTTCTCTCCTTTCTTCTTTATTAGTCTGGCTAGCGGTCTATCTATTTTGTTGATCTTTCCAAAAAAACTGCGCCTGGATTCATTGCTTTTTTTGAAGGGTTTTTCATGTCTCTATCTCCTTCAGTTCTGCTCTGATCTTAGTTATTGATCTTCTTGTCTTCTGCTAGCTTTTGATTTGTTTTCTCTTGCTTCTCTACTTCTTTTAATTGTAATGTTAGGGTGTCAATTTTAGATCTTTCCTGCTTTCTGTTGTGGGCATTTAGTGGTATAAATTTCCCTCTACACACTGCTTTAAATGTGTCCCAGAGATTCTGGTACACTGTGTCTTTGTTCCCATCAGTTTCAAAGAACTTATTTATTTCTGCCTTCATTTTGTTATTTTCCTAGGAGTCGTTCAGGAGCAGGTTGTTCAGTTTCCATGTAGTTGTGTGGTTTTGAATGAGTTTCTTAATCTTGAGTTCTAATTTGATTGCACTGTGGTCTGAGAGACAGTTATGATTTCTGTTCTTTCGCATTTGCTGAGGAGTGTTTTACTTCCATTTATATGGTCAATTTTAGAATAGGTGCAATATGGTGCTGAGAAGAATGTATATTCTGTTGATTTGGTGTGGGGAGTTCTGTAGATGTCTATTTGGTCCACCTGGTCCAGAGTTGAGTTGAAGTCCTGAATATCCTTGTTAATTTTCTGTCTTGTTGATGTGTCTAATATTGACAGTGGGTGTTAAAGTCTCCCATTATTATTGTGTGGGAGTCTAAGTCTATTTGTAGGTCTTTAAGAACTTGCTTTATGAATCTGGGTGCTGCTGTATTGGGTGCATATATATTTAGGATAGTTAGCCCTTCTTGTTGCATTGATCCCTTTAACATTATGTAATACCCTTCTTTGTCTTTTTAGATCTTTGTTGGTTTAAAGTCTGTTTTACAAGAGACTAGGATTGCAACCACTGCTTTTTTTGCCTTTCCATTTGTTTACTAAATATTCCTCCATCCCTTTATTTTCAACCTCTGTGTGTCTTTGCACATGAGATGGGTCTCCTGAATACAGTACACTGATGGGTCTTGACCCTTTATTCAATTTGCCAGTCTTTGTCTTTTAATTGGGGCATTTAGCCCATTTACATTTAAGGTTAATATTGTTATGTGTGAATTTGATCCTGTCATCATGATGCTAGCTGGTTATTTTACATATTAGTTGACGCAGTTTCTTCGTAGTGTCAATGGTCTTTATATTTTGGTGTGTGTTTGTGGTGGCTGGTACCAGTTTTTCCTTTCCATATTTAGTGTTTTCTTTAGGAGCTCTTGTAAAGCATGCCTGGTGATGACAGCATTTGCTTGTCTGGAAAATATTTTATTTCTCCTTCGCTTATGAAGCTTAGTTTGGCTGATTATGAAATTCTAGGTTGAAAATTTTTTTTTTTTAACAATGTTGAAATTTGGTCCCCGCTCTCTTCTGGCTTGTAGGGTTACTGCAGAGAGATCTGCTGTTAGTCTGATGGGCTTCCTTTTGTAGGTAACCTGACCTTTCTCTCTAGCTGCCCTTCACATTTTTTTCTTCATTTCAACTTTGGTGAACCTGACAATTATGTGTCTTGGGGGTTGCTCTTCTCGAGGAGTATCTTACTGCTGTTCTCTGTATTTCCTGAATTTGAATGTTAGCCTGTCTTCCTAGGTTGGAGAAGTTCTCCAGGATAGTATCTTGAAGTGTGTTTTCCAACTTGGTTCCATTCTCCCCATCACTTTCTGGTACACCAATCAATTGTAGGTTTGGTCTTTTCACATAGTCCCATATTTCTTGGAGGCTTTGTTCCTTCCTTTTCATTCTTTTTACTCTAATCTTGTCCTCATGCTTTATTTCATTAAGTTGATCTTCAATCTCTGATATCTTTACTTCTGCTTAATTGATTTGGCTATTGATACTTGTGTAGGCTTCACGAAGTTCTCGTGCTGTGTTTTTCAGCTCCATCAGGTCATTATGTTCTTCTCTATACTGGTTATTCTAGTTAGAAGTTCCTGTAACCTTTTAACAAGTTTCTTAGCTTCCTTGCATTGAGTTAGAACATGCTTCTTTAGCTTGAAGGAGTTTGTTATTACCTACCTTCTGAAGCCTACTGTCAATTTGTCGAACTGATTTTCCCTCTATTTTTGTTCCCTTGCTGCTGAGGAGTTGTGATCCTTCGGAGGAGAAGAGGCATTCTGATTTTTGGACTTTTCAGCCTTTTTGCACTGCTTTTTCCTCATCTTTGTGGATTTATCTACCTTTGGTCTTTGATGTTGGTGACCTTTGGATGGGGTTTCTGTGTGGACATCCTTTTTGTTGATGTTGATGCTATTCCTTTCTGTTTGTTAGTTTTCCTTCTAACAGTCAGACCCCTCTGCTGCAAGTCTGCTGGAGTTTGCTGGAAGTCAACTCCAGACCCTGTTGGCCGGAGGTCCACTCCAGACCCAATTTGCCTGGGTATCACCAGCAGAGGCTGCAGAACAGCAAAGATTGCTGCCTGTTCCTTCCTCTGGAACTCTTGTCCCAAAGAAGCAACTGCCAGATGCCAGCCAGAGCTCTCCTGTATGAGGTGTCTGTCAACCCCTCCTGAGAGGTGTCCTCCAATCAGGAGGCACAGGGGTCAGGGACCCACCTGAGGAGGCAGTCTGTCTCTTAGCAGAGCTCAAGCTCTGTGCTGGGTGATCTCCTGCTCACTTCAGAGTCAGCAGGCAGTAACATTTAAGTCTGCTGAAGCTGCACCCACAGCCACTCCTTCCCTCAGGTGCTCTGTCCCAGGGAGATGGGAATTTTGTCTATAAGCCCCTGACTGGGGCTGCTGCCTTTCTTTCAGAGATGCCCTGCCCAGAGAGGAGGAATCTAGAGAAGCGGTCTGGCTACAGAGGCTTTGTGGAGCTGTGGTAGGCTCCACCCAGTTTGAACTTCCTGGTGGCTTTGTTTACACTGTGAGGGGAAAACCACCTACTCAAGTCTCAGTAATGGCAGATGCCTCTCCCTGCACCAAGCTGGAGTGTCCCAGGTCGACTTCGGGGTGCTGGGCTGGCAGCAAGAATTTCAAGCCAGTGGACCTTAACTTGCTGGGCACCGTGGGGGTAGGACCCGCTAAGCAAGACCACTTGGCTGCCTGGCTTCAGCCCCCTTTCCAGGAGACTGAACGGTTCTGTCTTACTGGGGTTCCAGGTGCCCCTGGGGTATGAAAAAGCTTCTGCAGTTAGCTTGGTGTCTGCCCAAACAGCTGCCCAGTTTTATGCTTGAAACCCAAGTCCCTGGTGGTGTAGGCACCTGAGGGAATCTCCTGGTCTGCAGGTTGCAAAAACTGTGGGAAAAGCCTAGTATTTGGGACGATAGCACAGTCCCTCATGGCCTCCCTTAGCTATGGGAAGGAGTTCCCCAGCCCTTGCACTTCCTGATTGAGCCGATGCCCTACACTGCTTCTGCCTGCCCTCCATGAGCTGCACCCACTGTCTAACCAGCCCCAGTGGGATGAACCGGGCACCTCAGTTGGAAATGCAGAAATTGCCCACCTTCTGCATTGGTCTTGCTGGGAGCTGCAGGCCAGAGCTGTTCCTATTTGACTATCTTTGAGATTTTACCTTTTTATCAAAGTATTTCAAAATTGTGTAAGCTGTGGCTGTCCTATATGGAACTCACAGGGCTGTGAGAAGTAAATGGATCATGCATGTGCATTACACTGTGCATGGTGTCTTCCCCATAATATTAGCAACTATTTATTCACTATTTATGAAGTGCCAGGCACCAGATTCTTCAGGCATATTATCCCCTTTACTTTTCACAATAAACGAATGAGATGGATGTGTTAGTTATTTATTGCTGTGTAACAAATTAGCCCAAAACTTAGAGGCTTAAACCAACAAGCTTTTATTATCTCTCACAATTTCTGAGGTTCAGGAAACCAGGAGGGTTTCGCCGGTTGGGTCTGGCTCAGAGTCTCTCACAAGGTTGTGGTCAAGCTGTTGGCCAGGACTGTAGTCATCTCAAGGTTCAAATGGGGCTGCAGAATCTATTTCCAAGCTCACTTGTGGTTTTTGGAAGGCCTGAGTCCTCACTGGCTGTTGACAGGAGGCTTCAGTTTCTTTCCACGTGGGTCCCTCCCTATGACTGCTTACAGCACGGCTGCCAGCTTCTTTATGAGCAAGAGATCTGATGCAAGTAGGATGGAAGCCACTTATTTTCTAACCCAGGCTGCAGTGGCATCCCATCTCTTCTGTTGTATGTTACTGGTCACACAGACCAACTCTAGTACATTGTGAGAGGGGACTATACATGGGTGTGAATACCAGGAGACAGGCATTAGGGGATACTGCTATTATCCCCTCCTTCACAATGAGAAGATTGAGACCCAGAGAGCTTATGTAAGTAATCCAAGGTTGCACATTAGTAAGTTAAACAAACAAACAAACTAGGTTTCACATTTAAGCAGTTCGGTGGCAACTTCTCCATTCTTAACCACAGCACTATTCTGTGTGCAGAGTAGTAGCATATCCATATTAGCTATAATTGCTGTTATTTCACTCCCAATAACCAGTCTGCAGAGACATAATTCTAGGGTTGGACTCATTTAAAGGCAAGAGTCCTATAGTAAACTTCTCTCAACCTGGCAGTTTGAGTATGTACAAAAAAATCTGAAAACGGGTCTCTTACCTATATGAAGTCTCCAGTCTTGTTAGGGCAACAGAACAGCAGAAATTTCTAAACTTTGAACTTCTATAGTACTTGTTGCCCTTACTGGTTCTTTTTTTGGGTGGTGAGGGGGAATGTTTTATAAGTATTCCTTTTGTATAGTCATTTATTTTTCCTACATGTATTGTTGCCTCTAAACTAGATTGCAAACTCCTCTTGAGTTGAGTTCTGTCCTATCCTTTGTTGAGGCCCACCTAGCATCAAGTAGAGTTACTTTTCACATAATGGGAATCCTCAACCAATATTTAGTAGTGGGGATTATGTAAAATTATTAGAGAACCCAAGACAGTGTAATGAAATGGCAAAGCATAGAGCAGAAACTGCCTTTTGATGTCAAAAGAGAGGGAGGTTAAATTTTCTTCTTGAAATGTGTTCCTTTTTTGGATGCCCAATCTTTGAGCTGTCTCTGAAGTATGGCTTTCTTTTATCTATAACATAACACACTCCTCTGAGAAAATATCCCAGTCCCTGACCCACCCATACCTCTCATTCCCACAATAGCCTTGGTGTTCTTGAGTGGGCCTGTATTATCCACATAATAGCTTTGAAAAGAGTCTCTCCTTATATTTTTGCGGAAGAACCTTCAAGTTTTGAGGTCGGAACTGTCATTAAGGAGCCTTTATCCACTGTCATCCCTTGAGGTGAATGTGCATTCCTGTCAATGAACGAAGGGTGTTGATTCCATTTGCACATTTTACCACAGAGTTAAACACTATGATTTCTTTCTCCCCACCCCCATTTCAAAGTAAAATCACCCTTCTTTCTTTTCTTGTTTGCTTTTGCTTTAGCATAGTGTCCCAAATTCTGGCCATTGCTTGCAAAGTGTTGGAAACCATCACAATTCTTATTTCTTTTCTTTATAGTCATTTCTTTTCCCTTGGCTCAGCCAAATTGAACTATATCAATTGCCACTTTCATTTCTTTCTCCTGTAATGCTTCCAAAGGATCAGCACTCCATATGAAGCCACTCCTCAAAAGTGTGTATGTATTTTATATATTGTCTTCCCTCAGGAGCCAGAGACTCCTGCAAAGGAAAATGAACAAGGACTACAGTGATAGCTCCATGGCATGGCTTTCCTTTTTTCTCATCTGTAATTTTTTTTAAAATTCAGATTAGGAGTCACACTCTGTCACCTAGGCTGGAGTGCAGTGGTGCAGTCATGGCTCACTGCAGCCTCAAACTCCTGGGATGAAGCGATCCTCCTGCCTCAGCCTCCTGCCTCCTGCCTCAGCCTTCCATGTAGCTGGAGCTACAGGAGTGTACTACTATGCCCAGCTAACTTTTAGTTTTTGTTTTGTAAACAAAGGGTCTCACTATGTTGCCCAGGCTGGTCTTGAACTCCTGGCCTCAAGTGATCCTCCCATCTTGGCCTCCAGAAGTAAAATTTTAATTTCCGATACTGACATTCCAAGTGGAGGAATGATTTCCTTGAGTATTTTAGTCCCACTGTTTAAGCTCAGAGAATGTGAAACAATAAAGATGGGAGAGAGGCAATTGGATCACCCAGCTTCTTGTTGCCCAGCTTAACAAGGGTGATTATTAGCACAATTTAAGGGACCTAAACTTTAGACTTTCCAAAATTTTCACTTTCAAAAAGCTGGTGTTGCAATGGAATGGGGACTATAATGGAAATCGGCCTTCCTGGGCTCTGTTCTGGCTCTGCTACTTATAAACTGTGACCTTTCCTGGCTTCATTTGTTTCTACCATAAAATGGGCAGATTCATTTGCTACATGAACAAACACTTATTGAGCCATGACCAAATTCAAGGCATGGTATTAGGAGCTGGGATCTGGTCCCTGATGTCCTCTCCAATCCTTTGTTCTTCAGCTTCTCACTCTCTCTGTTCCATTCAGAATGTCAGTTCCCCAAGGTGCCAGTCTCTTGCTTCTTGCCTCCAGGTTTCTGTACTGTTTCTTACTCACCATTCTGGTCTTCTAGGATTAGATATTACCTTCTGGAAGGCTTTTCTTACCCCTCAGTCTGGATTTGGGATCCCTTTACATTGCACCCTATATGCACTTCTCACTTCACACTACTCCCACTTTTTGGAACCAATTCTTTACTTATCTGTCTCCTATTATACTGCGAAGTTCTTGAGGGTGGAGACCAGGTCTTACTTGTACATTCCCAGCTCCAGCAACAAGCAATTATAACTAGTTTTTACTGATCGTGTATTCTGTGTTGAGCTTTTTGCTAAGCATTTCATATCTATGACCTCAATTAGAACTCAAGTAACCCTTTGAAGTAGAAGCTTTTTACTCCATTTTACAGCTATAGAGTGAGGCTTAGAGAAGTTATATTTTTTTGCCCTGGGAAATTCAGCTGGAAAGAGGCAGAATGGGGATTCACACACAGTCAGTTTGGCACCAGAATCTCCACAATATGTACTGGGTGCAATACAGCTAGATGTTAAATGAATGAATGTTTCAGTCAGCCTCAGGGATGAAACAGCAATGAATTCTGTGCTTAAGAAGTGCATGATCTAAAGCAGGGGCTGCCAATCCCCAGACCACAAACCTGTACCGGGTTGTGGTCTCTTAGCAATCGGGCTGCACAGCAGGAGGTGAGTGGCAGGCGAAGTATTACTGTCTGAGCTTTGCCTCCTGTCAGATCAGCAGTGGCATTAGATTCTCATGGGAACACAAACCCTATTGTGAACTGCATGTGCCAGAGATCTAGGCCGTGCATTCTCTGTGAGAATCTAACTAATGCCTGATGATATGAGGTGGAACAGTTTCATCCTGAAACCATATTCCCACCCTATCCCGTCATCCATGAAAAAAAGGTCTTCCATGAAACTGATCCCTGGTGCCGAAAAGGTTGGGACTGCTGATCTAGAAGGAGGAGACTTGGAGATGATGGATACGTTCATGGCCTTGATTGTGGTAATGGTTTCATGGGTGCATACTTACCTCTAAACTCATTGGGTTGTATACATTAATGATGTACAGCTTTTTATATGTCAATCATCCCACAGCAGAATGTGTACTTTTTAAAAAAGAAATGCATGATCTAATTGGTATATGAGACATGAATGCATATCACTCGGTGTCATGAAAGAATCTGTTTATCCCAGGAGCTCACAGCCCAGTCTGTCATCTCCTGTCCTGGGGGTTCTTGTCAGGGGTGATACCCTCCTGCCACCATTGGCCCAGCTGTGTTTTCTGTGGCTGTGCTCTGCTCTCCCCTGGTGGCTCAGAGGAGCAGGATAGTCACAGTCTAGCCCATCAGGAAACAGGGCTCCTGGGGTAAGGGCAGAGGGGAACTTTCATGTACTAGGAGAGTCTCCACCTGGGGGCTCCCCTTTATTCCTGCTAAGGCCCTTTGGAGTAGTTGGTATTATAGGTTTCAGAGACAAGGAATCAAAGTTCATAAAAGAGAGCTGACATCTCATATCTTACAGATAGTGGAGGGTAAGGTCTGGCTTCAAATCTAAGTTCCTTGCAGTGCAAAGTAGATTTCTATTATGTAGGGGGCAAGGGGGGATGTGATAGCAAGTATAAAGATGACTAACTGCCACCCCTGCCACCTAAATTGCCTGATGTTCTCACCATTAATTACTGGTTTAAATTTTGGAAGGTTTTTTTTTTTTTTTGAGTTACTGTTTCTTGAGTATAAAACCAAGAACTCAGCAATTTGTTAGGAGAGTAGGATTCTAATGGGAAGTGACTTAAAGCGGATGTGTAGCTGTGAGAAGGACCTGATTGGGCCTTTAGGGAAACCCCTGCAAAAATGAGAACAGACATTCTATCCAACTGTCTTCCAAACCTGTTTCACTGGTTTGGCTAATTCCCAGAACTAAGAAATCATCCACACTATTCTTTCCCCTCTCCCATCTCAGATCTATAACTCTCCTTCTCCACCTCCACCAAAGGGAGATATCTAGCAGTAGCCTGACTTTGACAAGGAAAGGCTAACGATAAAGAGTTAGATATTGCTCAGAGTTCAGCAATATCTAACTACTCTTTAACAAAATGCAGCCCCAAACAATTACGTAGATACACACACATCTGTACACAAGAAAAGACCTGATTCCTAAAGCATCTGGGCCTGTCTCCCAGCCATATCACAGGAAGGCGAAAGGTAGCAGAGAGAAAAAAGACTGTTTCATCCCTGCCCTTTATACGTTTTAATTACTACTAAAACGTTATGACTGAAAGAAATGATTTCTAGCTAGCCAGCAATTAATTGGTTTTCTGCCTCCCCAGCAAATACATATCTCCTAAGATTTGGATGAGTCTGATGGGCAGGGCGAATGCTGGGCCAGGACCAGCTGTGTGTGTCCATCATAATCCCCTTTGGTTCCCAACCTAATCTGGAAGTAGCACATCAGAATTAATGGTCTTGGCAGCTAAGGAGGTTGAAAATGGGGTGGGAACAAATGAAAGAAAGAGTATTAGCAGTAGCAGTAGCGGCACTAAACAAAGACGTGTAGAAAAAGCATCCTCAGAATGAATCTTAAAAATCTCATAATCGATGGACACCTAATATGCATCCCATGGATAGACCTCAAGCCTCTTGAAATATAATACAAAACTCTGTGTGGATGGGCATTTTTTCTGGGCAAGGGATCTATGGTTTTTATTAGGGTCTCAAAAAACTTCATGATCCCTCAAGGTTAATGGCCAATAGTCCAATCTACTGACCATTCTTTTCAGATGAAGAAACTAAGGCTGAAATGGGGTTCATCATCCAGGGTGACACTGTAAATAAGTGATAGGCCAGAATTTGGATCAATGTCTCCAAAAACATAATCCTATATATTCCTATTCTACCACACTTCCCCTCTGTCCTGGTTTCAGGGTTAGCACTTGAGTGGTTGATGGAGGTTTAAGGACATAGATAGCTCCAAAAATGTAGTGCATTGGCATCATTGGTCTTTGCCTCTCCCCACTCGCCTTCATATAGGTCCTATCCTACGTTGGAGCCCATTTATATAGTTTGACTTTCCAATACCTGATATCTGTTAAGACCCCATCATACCATTTTATTTACCTGAGGACATGGTCACTCTAAGACTGTGAGGGTCTGTAGAAGCAAAGAAGTGGCTTTGGACAGTGCGGCAGGTCAGAGCAAACCTTTCTCCTCAAGAAATATTTAACCTCTTCTGTCCTTGAATCAGCCTAATATCTTCATCGGCCTTTGGTGTCCTTGATTGTTTTTCAATTTACTTTTCTGTTGAGGTAGAGCCTGCACATAATAAGATATATAAACTGTAATTGTAGAGCTTGATGCATTTTTATATATGCATACATCTGTATGACTACCACCTAGTATAGCACATTTGCAGCAGTCCAGAAGGTTCTCTTATGCTCTTTGCACTTAATATAAACTTTTTCCTTACAAGCATCACCATTCTGACCTTTATTATGATAGATTTATTTTGTCAGTTCTTGAATATCCTATAAATAGAATAATACAGCATGCACTCTTTTATATCTAGCCTCTGTGCTCAGTGTAATGTCTATGAGGGTCATCCATGTTAAGTGTGGCAATAGTTCATTCTTTTCCATTGCTGCATAGTATTCTATTCTATCAATCTATCAATCATGTTTTATTTATCCATTTTCCTGCTGCAGATCATTTGGGATCATTTCCAGCTTTTGGCAATTATGAAAAAAGCTACTGTGGACATTCTTATACAGGTGGAGCAGGAGAGTTATAGATGAGAGATGGGAAAGGGGACAGAATAGTGTGGATGATTTCCCCTAAGGAATAGAATTATTGGATCATTATAAAAACATATCTTTAGATTTAGTAAACACAGCCAAACTGTTTTCTAAAGTGGCTATACCAAACTCCCCTGATTTTAAAGTCAGCCAAACTTATCACTGAGGACTGAACTCTGATCGTTTTGTTTTTCTTGCTACAATTCTTTTCTAAGGTGCCTGGGAAATCATATCTAAGAAACCATAAAGTCTTGTTTAATGGGTTTTTCTTCTGACCTGGCAATTTATGGCTTACTCTCCAACCTGACTCTGGTACGGCATGGTGTAAGAGATGGCAGACCCTCTTATCTAACTTAAGCATTCCTTCCTACTGACTCTAAGTCTTTAGGCAAAGCCTAATTCTTTCAATCAATTGCCAACTAGAGATTCCCCTAACCCGCCTATGACTTGTAAGCTTCTGTTCCAAGATGTCCTGCCTTTTTGTCTGAGCCAATGTATACTTTCCATGTGTGTATTTAATATTTTATCTGTGATTCCTGTCTCTCTGAAATGTATAAAACCAAACTGTAACCATTGCCTTGGGCACATTTTCTTAGGACCTCTTGAGATTGTGTTTCTCTGGGCCATGGTCACTCATTTTGGCTAGGTATAAACTTCAAATATATTGGCATGACTTGTTTTTTTCCCTTATCGTCACCTACCTCACACCTTCCCAGATCCATCTGACTGTGTAATTGTCTGAATTCATCTCAGTCCTAATTCCTGTATTAACCTCTTCCCTAACTTCGAATTCTCCCACCTTGGCTTTACTGAGTCATCAAAGGTTAAATCTAATACCTGATCTAATGTGGAAGAGCCCATAGTGAACACATGGTTCAACTCAACATTTCAGAAGTAGAGAAAATGAAGCCTGAGTGTGGGTAGGTGAAGAGATTGTCCAGTGATGCTGAAAAAGTTCTCAGCTGACCTGAGATGACACGGGATTGCAAACTCTTTGACAGCAGCAGGGGATATTTCTTATTCATCCTATCTTTTTCATCTTCCAAGCTTTGTATAGCACTTATTATATGAAAATGCTTAAAGAATAGTTGTCAAAAGAAAAATGAACTGGAAAGATTCTTAGAGATGATGTAGTTTAGTGTTTGCCAAGTTGTGAAAACATGTAAGTCTGGCTTATAAAAATTTTAAGTGGTACCCTGTTAAATGACAGTGAATCCCTTTTGATAAAGGTATTTCCTCTTCAATTCTCTTTTAATCATTGCAGTTAACTTGAGAAGAATGTCTCAATTTGGTTCTCTATGTCAACTCATTAACACTTGCCAATCTCTCCTCCTAGAAAAGGGAGAGTAGGACATCTAGCTAGATTTTCATGATGCTTTGTTTTTGTTGCAGTTTTTCTTTACCTTTTACAGTATTTATCTTCCTTTAGAGAATGTAATAAAAGTTTTTTATTTATGGCTGTGGTAGAAAGATTTCTTTTTTTCAAATATATTTATTTAAGCATAGGCAAAAACAAGTGGTTTCACTTGAAGAAAAAGGTGAAAAATGGGGTATACGTATGTGGCAAATAATCATGAAGGTGGTCAAGAATGACTGACAATTGATTAACATTCATCTAATTAAAACTTGTTTTTGACTAGGTGGGGAAACAGAGCCCAGGGAGAAGGGACTTGAGTGGCCCTTGGAGTTTTCTGCAAGGACCCTCAGTATAGTACTCATTATGTACAAATCCAGTCATGGTACATATTACTTTGGGAAGGAAAGAGAGCTATAGCCTTAGGCTCCCCATTTATGATAAAGGAGACTGAGAGATTATCTGGGGCATTTTAGAAGCTCTTCCACTGAATACAGTTGTCTTTCCATAGCAGCTTCTGTAGGCAGTTTGCTGTCTTGCCCAGAAGAGTGATTTGGTGGGGGAGTAGTGTTCCAACGACACTGTTGCTGTCATAGTGTAACTCGTGTGGCCCCTTCTCTCCTCTGTCCTAAGATAGGTGTTGTCAAATGGCTCCTTCTCCAGTGCAGCTCCGCTTACAATAAACACCTTAGATGCTCCTGTTGTCAAATTGGTTCTCCTTCCTTAGCCTTAGAGCCCCACAGTCAATTTCCCTTTTCTGTTTTATCTTCAATAATTTTCCTACACTGTCTCATATTCTAGCCACACTGAAACACGCATCTTCCTTGTTTTCTTGTGCATTCCTTTTCAGTGTTTCCTGTTTCTGGAATGTTCTTTCTTCATTTCTGATCATCCACTTCCTACTGAGCACCTTTGACTACCCTCATCCAAAGGACTCACTCTTTCAAGAACCCTTTTATGATTCTTGAACTGGAGGTGATCTCTTTTTCTCTTACTGTAAAGAGGATCCACATTTTGCTGCATACCCTACTAAAAGTAATTTGCAAAGTCCTATTCAAGTGGATTATTTGATTTAATTATGACAATAAACCTCTGAGCTAGGTATTATTACTAAGACTATCATTTTATAGTTGAGGAAACTGAGGCACATAGCAGTTAAGTAACTTGCCAGAGGTCACACTGTTGACAAGCAGCAGAGCCAGGATTTAGAAAAAGATCTTTTCTAGTCCATAGTTCCCACTCTTGATTGACAGGCTATCCTGACCACCCTTGCCACCTGCAGCTTTCTGTATTATAGTTGGTTAAATGAATTATGGGGAGTTCTTTGTTTAGCTCTTCCTGAGATTCTGCAGTAGCCAGACACATGTCTGAAGTGTGAAGGCAGAGATAGTAAATGGCTTTTTTCTTACTGTCAGTGGTTTGGAAAGCTGAATCTGGCAAAAGTATCTGCCTTGCACCAGCCAGGGTTGTCCACAGAGTCAGCACCAGCAGCTGTGGAATCACGGTAAGAAAGCTGGGCCAGGGGGGTACACCAGAGTGCATTCTTTCTGCTTTGATGCAGGGAGACCTCCCAGTTCACAGGAGGAGGAGTTCCAGCTTCAAGGAGAGTGAGAACTTGGCACTTGTCCCTGGGCTGCTGCAGCAGTAGCCTTGCACAGGCTGCTCCTGCCCAGGGACGCCATAAATCGCTTGGCCATGGACTTGACAGCCAGCTGCGATGTGATCAGAAAGCCAACAGGAGCCACTGCAGAGCCTTTGGTGGCTGCTTCCTTCATGGGCCTTTCATCCATCATACTAGATGGAAAAGTCACTGGGACAGTCACCTTCTTTCCCAGTGGGGATTCAGGGGTGAGACAGTCAAGTCCCAGGTAGGCAGAGTGCATTAACTCTTTCAAAACAGCAATCCTTTATCTCAACAGAGCACTTTCACATTTTCCTCATGATTTCACAGCATTATCTTACTTAATTTCTCCCCATTCATTCATCCATTTATTGAAAAAGTAACTCATACACCACTACCAGGCAAGAGGCATTACTTCCTAACAACTTCCAAAATATGAGAGAAAAGAAATGGTCCCGTTTTACAGATGAGGGAACAGAGAGAGGAAGCCATGGAAAGCACACCAGCGTAGTAAGCAAGAGCTTCACATTTTAGTTCTGGGATTGCTATTACTATTTGACGAAAGCTGGGAAAATAATTTTCTTTCTCTGAGACAGAGTTTATTCACTGCTTTTCATAAATTATCTGTCCTTAGAATTCATTATTTTTTTAAAAATGAAAGTTATCCTTGCATATGACTAAAATTTAAAATTTCTAAAAGGTATAAAATCAAGCAAAGCTCTGTTTGACCTTTCCTCTTGAGCCCTAGTTTCTCTCTCCAAAGATGACAATTCTACCTTTCTAAAAAAAAAAATGTGTGTGTGTATAAAACAAATGGGAATATACTGTGCTGAATCTTGCCTTTTTTTTTTTAAAGCTAAACAGTATATCTTAAAAATGTTTCCATGTCAGCAAGATATATCTAACTCATTCTTTTTAAAGGTTACCCATAATTACATTGTAGAAATGTACAATAATTAATGATTTCACCAGTTTGTCATTGATAGACATGTAGGTTGTTTTATTATTTTCTCTTATTGTTGCTTTATAAACGATGCTGCAGTGAATTTCCTTGTACATTTATCTTGGCATACTTTTGGGTAAATTCCGAGCAAAGAAACTGCTGAGTCAAAAGGAACGTGAATTTTAATTTTTGATAGCTATTGCTATATTGTCTTCTAAAGTTTGCCTTGATTAGCATTCCAACGAATAGTGTGGGAGAGTGCTTGTTTTCTCACAACTTTCCTTTTTTTTTTTTTTGGTAATTCTTTTTTTTGGTCAATCTTATAAAACCTATTTTAAATTAAATAGACAGAGCCCTACTATGTTTGAATCTTACTTTAAATTTGATTTTTTTGCTGTCTTCTGAGCTGTTATATGTTCTATTTCTGATGTTTGGTTTGTTTTCTTTCCTCTATTAGATGTGAGGCTAGGAAAACATAATTGTTTGAATGTAAAATAATAAAGATATATTTTATTTAAAAAAATCAAACTGTAAGAAGAAAGGCAGGTCCACATCTGTGAAATTCTCAGTTAGCCAAACCTGTGATAACTAAAAGCTGCAAGGGAGGAAGGGAGAGGGCAGTGTCAGGGAATCAGGGAAAATTGTCAAGAGTAAGTTTCTACGGTGCTGAACTATTCTGCAAGGGGTTGGCATGTATTGGTCCTAGTCTTATGATTATAAACTTCTGGCAGCAACTTGCAGGTCTCCTTCCATGATGCTTGTTCTTACAAAACTCAGTCAAAAATGATAGATGGAAGCCCAGATGCTGCAAGGCCTGCTTGGGCAGACTTGGCATATTGGCAGGGTAAGACAAACAAAAACTTTGTAAGTTTATGAAATATTAAAAGATCTAATACTTACAGCTGTCAGTGCCACTAACTCCCTGGGTGATCCTGGGCAAGTCTCTTTACCCATTTGGGTCTCAGATATTTTATCTGCAAAATATAATTAGGGATTGGATGAGGTAAGTTCTCATTATTGAAGTGTGACCCACTAACGGGCCACAACATAATTGTTCTTTTTACTTTTAGTATAGTTCTTATATTTTGTCAAAGGTTAGAGAGTCAAATAATTGTCAATATCAAAACATACCACTATACCTAATAATTTTACATTTTTTAGATTAAAAAGTTATCGATAAGTGATATGCATATAGGGCCTCTGTGATTTTTTTCAGTTTAGCTTTTGATATCTCGCTATAAAAGATAAGAAGTCAGTTGTCTTTCACCAAAAAGCTCCTCCCTTAATTCACACAAATACACTTTCCATTCTTCTATCCTCCTATGTAGTTACTGCATATTCTGTTGCATGAATAGGGTATGTTTATGTTATGTAAATGCTATTCTTTGTTGAGCCATCTAGAGTACCATGATTATTTTTCCTTTCCTCTCTTTTTGTTTTCTGTGAAGTTAATAATTATCTTCTTGTTTTATTTGTTTAAGTTTTTCAAATGTAATTTTCCAAAATTTGTCCCCAACTGCCATAATCCCCCTCGTGTGTGTCAGTCTCCTCTCATTACATTCAGACATGTTAGGTATTCTGTCAAGTACATATTCTTGGAAATATCACTCTCAGGAGCTTGCTTTAATCTGCATTTGTTGCTTTCTGAGTTTGCTATACCGCTTTCAATCTGGGGTCTCACTTTTTCTTCATCCTGAAGAATTTCTTCTCATTTTTCCTGAATTGAATCTTATGTTTTCCTCTTCCTTGTTTTACTTCCTCATTGTAGTAAAGCACTTCTTTCAGTAGTTTTCTTAGAAAGAATGCACAGGATAAAACTTTTAAAGTAATTTGCATAGCTGAAAATATCTCCAGTTTGTCTCTACGTTCTATTGGTTTTTTGATTGGGTATAGAATTCTGGGTTAGAAGTTATTTTTCCTTAGGATTTTGAAGGCATAATTGCATTTTATTCAAGCTTCTAGTATTGCCATTGATAAGCCTGAAGCCTATCTGCTTATTGATCATTAGTATGTAAGCTGTTTTTTTTTTTTTTTTCTTTTGTGGAATCTTCAAAACTTTTCTTTATTCCAGCATTCCAAAATTTTTTTTTTTTTTTTTTTTGAGACGGAGTCTCGCTCTGTAGCCCAGGCTAGAGTGCAGTGGCCGGATCCCAGCTCACTGCAAGCTCTGCCTCCCGGGTTCACGCCATTCTCCGGCCTCAGCCTCCCGAGTAGCTGGGACTACAGGCGCCCGCCACCTCGCCCGGCTAGTTTTTTGTATTTCTTAGTAGAGACGGGGTTTCACCGTGTTAGCCAGGATGGTCTCGATCTCCTGACCTCGTGATCCACCCGTCTCGGCCTCCCAAAGTGCTGGGATTACAG